>NC_048226.1:88301112-88590896 GCF_002007445.2 Ailuropoda melanoleuca | reverse complement strand
GGACAATTGATTAAATTGGAATACAGATGGTAAGTATTGTATCAATACACGTGTCTGGCATTTGCCAATGGGTCTGTGGCTATGTAAGAGAATATCCTTGTTCTTAAGAAATGGATAATAAAATACTAATGGGTAAAGGGACATGATATCTGTAACCTACTCTCCCCTGTTTTATAAAAAATAATTTTGTAAGCACAAATATAGGAGACGAGCAAGAGAGAGAAAAAGAGAGAAATACACAAGGGGGTATACAAGTCTTCCGTGTACTGTTCTTGCAACTTTTGTGTAAGTTAGAAATTATTTCAAAATCAGTTTAAAAATAAATAAGGGGTGGGGTCTGGCTGGCTCAGTCAAGCAGAGTGTGCAACTCTTGATCTCTGGGCTGTGAGTGCAAACCCCACATTAGGTGGGGAACCTACTTCAAAAAGAAAAATTAAAAAATACATAAATAAAAATATTTCCAAATAACCAAAGAAAGATAGATAGATAAATAAATAAATAACATTGGAATTCACTAATTTTAAGAGTAATTCAGCTGTGAAAAAAGAATACCTTTATTCTTCCTAGCATCAGGCGATCCTCACATACACTGTGGTGCCCATCCACACAGAGGTGTTTTTCAAACAAAAATGGTATCAGATTGAAGCCAAGTTTCGTTCGTAAAACAAAATATCACCAATGGCTTTCATCCATACACATACATAGCCATGATTTATAAAGACCCGTAATTATTAGCAGTTTTATCATTATTTTGTATTATTCAATTGCATAAAGGTGCCTTCACTAATTTAATCAACAGCTGCCCCATATTGGTTCTTCCAGTTTTCCCAACTACAACTGATAAGACATTGCATCNAGTTGTTGTTTTTTGATAATCTTGTCCAGTTTTAGAATTCTTCCTTTTGTTGAGGGGGGTTGCTGTCCTCTTCACTCTAACATTATGGGAAATCTTTCCCTCTTTACCTTTCATAGCACTTTTGGACGTAAGAGCTACTTTACACAGCACTAGATTTCTTTTGGTTAGCATTTATGGTGTATCTTCTCCAGTCCATTTCCTTCTACCCCTTCAGTGTTCTTACATACCTCTTGTAGCAACGTAAGGTTGGATTTTGTTTTTCTTTTTATCTAATCAGGCAATTTTTGAGTTTTAATTAGAATATTTAATCCATTTTCATTTAATATAATTACTGCTCTGTTTGTGTTTAAATCTACCATGCTATTGTTTGTTTTCTATTTGCCATATTTGTTTTTAGTTTTTTTTTCCTCTCCTTTTTTTATTACTTCATTTTCCATTTATATTAGCTTGGTAGTTATATACGCTTGTATCATTCTTTTAGTGGTTACCCTAGGTGTTTCAGTGTGCATTTTTGACTTATTACTGTTAATATAAAATACACTTTCATATACACTTTCATATAGAGTATTTAACACTTCCCGGAAAATGCAAGAATCTTAGAGCACTTGAACTCCATTTCCCTCTCCTGCCTTTGTGTTCACAAAACATTATGTCATTAAAAAATTATGTATATATACATTTACATTTTTATTATATATATATATCTCTCTCCCAGAGGGGACATATACCAAAATATTAAGGTTTTACCTTTGGCTGGGAATTAGGGGAGATATATTTTTTGTCTGCATATTTCACTTTTTCAACAGCGTATGTTTTGTCAAAATTTTTTTTATGCAGACAAGAGGGAAAAAGAGCACTTGCCATGCAGACCCATTAAACCAGAGCACTTCCTCCCTGTTCAGCAGCTCTGCTCAGACAGACTCCTGCCTCCCCACTGGCCAACGGGGTGAGTCAGAACGTGGGCTGAGCCGTGAGTGAGTGGGAAGCCCCTCGGGCCTGTGAAGACTTACACAGGATCACACGGTTCAAGCAGGATGAGGAGACGGTGCAGCCCCGTTGAGGCTTGCCTACGAGCTCATCTGTTCCAAGTGCTCGTCACTACGGGTCACTCTCCCCAGGGGGATCAGCAATATCTGGTTGTGGACGTGACAGGACGTTGTGCAATGACTGGGCAAATCCAGAGTCTTCCTTTTGTAGAGCTAGCGAATACTGCCAGCAGGGCTGGACCTATATGAAAAGTAATTAGGCACAAATCTGCAGGAGCCTCTTCTCCACATGGACCTCTCAGCCCTGGCTTTGGTCCAAGGCACGAGCCAGGCCAAGCTAAATGCCATAGACCTCTCTTCCTGCCTCTGACTCCCGGAGTCCAGCCCCATCAAGTTCCAGCTGTCCTGGAGTCTCATTTATGCAAAGCTCCACTCTATGCTGGGTGATAATGGGCTGAAGAAGCGAAAATAGTGCTTTGTATTTCTCTAATGCTTTTGAAGTATTTTCGTCCAGATTACCTTTTTTTGATTCCTATAACAAGAGAATACAGAAATCACCAGAAGTCAATGCTCTTGAGTTTCCCACCATCAAATTTGTAAAAGGACTTGCGTCTGTACCAATGCTCTCCTATTTCCCTTCTGTTGTTAGAGAGGAAAGATCCCTTCTCCTCCAGGAGACAACTGCTTTCATGTGAGCTGTGGATTTTCTCCTTGCTTACCTTCTCAAGGACCCACTGCATTAATATTCATTGTTCTCTTCCACACCTCCTACCTTTCCTTCTCCTGGGTCCTCTTTCTTAGCGCTCAGATTTACTATATCTCCAGTGTTTAAAAAACAAGCCCAAACATCCAACAAGAAGCAGAGATTGTCAGATTGGACTAAAAACAAAAACAAGATCCAATTATATGCTGTCTACAGCAGACAAACTTCAGGTTCAAAGATACAAACAGGTTAAAAGTAAAAGGATAGAAAAAGAAACATCATGCAAAAAACAATTATGAAAGGGTTGGCTTGGCAGTGCTGATATCAAACAAAGTATACTTCAAAGCAAAAAGTGTCACTAGTAATAGAGAGAGAACTTTCATAGTGATAAAAGAGTTGGTGCTCAGTAAGACTTTATTGACTAAGTGAATAGAGATGACAGAATGGAGTTTATGATCTCCTTTCACTGGTGAGAAAATGGAGGCCTAGAGAAACATGGCAGACGTTGAGGCTCAAATGGATAATTTTTTGATGATCCAGGAGTGGGACCTGGGTGTTCTATCCTTTTCCTACGAGGCAGCCTCTCCAGCAACAGTTCCAACGACAACCATTACTGTGTACAAGGCATTCTGTGCTTTTCATATATTAGCTCACATGCCCTCACAGTCCCCGTCGATGTATGACGAGGGTACTATTATCTCCACTTGACGTATGAGAAACTAAGACTTGTGGGGTTGAGTAACTTACCAGCTGGTAAGAGGTGGAGTCCAGATGTGAACCCAAACAGTCTGACTCTGGAATCTGTACATTAGCTCACCACATAATATTGCCTTAAAAAATTATTCCTCTTAATAGGTTCGCTAAATAATATATAATTATCTCCCAGAGAATGATGTCTAACTCACCTCCAGGTTGTAAGGGTCAGGTGAGCCTTCCCAGAGAAAGTACCATTTAGGCCAAGGCCTGAGGATGGGTAGCAATTAGCCAGCCAAAGAGAGACTCGTGTGCGGAAAGACCTGGAGGAGAGACACAGCAAGACACATTTGAGACACTGAAAGGAGAACAGGGCTTGAAAGCATTGAGATCAAGTGGTTTGATACAGGGCAGGACAAGGAGGCACCACGTGGGTAGAATAGAATGCTTCTGGCTGCTGCCGGGTACAAAACCTAGGCTCAAACCTGCCCTAAATAAAAAGGACACTTTACAAGAGGCTCAGAGGTGGGTGGCTTCAGAGTTGTTTGAGTCAGTGGAGCCAGAGTCTTCAGCTCATTGCTCTGTCACCCTCAGCATCGTGAGAACCTTTCCTCATGGTCTCAAGGTGGCTGTCAGCAGTGGCTGGAGGAACAGACTCCTTTGCTGAGGACAGCTAATGATAATTACCGGAGATCGCCATGCCCTCTGAAATTCCCTCTGATCCAAATTCCCTCTGAAACTGGGGCTGAGGTGTTTACGTGAATGAATAGAGGTGTAGTTGGAAAGGGGGGGAGGGAATGACGATTACGTACGCAATCAAAACTGTCCACTCTATCACGTCAGAGTTTGGAATTTTTCCTAATGTCAATGGAAAGCCACTGGAGGCTTTTGGGCAGACCCCTGCTTATTGATGGGGTGATGGAAGAAAAGCTGTCTTCCTGATGTGGTCACTCGTAGGGACAGGCCTACCGTTTCTCTCTCTCTCTTTCCGTCTTTCCTTCCTCTGTACCTTCCTTCCTTTCTTCCTGTAAACCGATGGTTATCTTGCGTGCACTCTCCTCTTTCCTTAAAAATTCAGAGCCAGATTTACCTCCTGACTTTACTCAGCAAGTGACAATCGGAATCTGAAAAGCTCATGACTTTTGTTTTAGTTCTAGTACAAAAAGGAGTCTTTCATTTGAAACCTTTTTTAAATTTATCGACCTTGTGCTTTGTGTGTGTGTTGTTAAATGCCTGGCATATGGTATGTGCTCGACAGATGACGACGACAATGAAATTGTGCCATGGTCTTGCCATCCTCGCTGCAGGATCCATATTTTCTGTAAAACTGAAGATGCGGCATTATGGCACTTTCATTAATTCCAGACAATTCATATTAACGAAAACATTCCCCTCCTTGTTTATAAAACATTTCTCTTTTAGAAAATATTAAACATGCCAATTTTGAACAAATATAATTAAAGAACATTCTTAGGGACTTTAAAAAAATATGAACTAGCATGATACATATCTCAATGTCTTCTCAATAAATTTAATTCTCCTGAAACTTGCTGTCTTTGTCTGCCTTCACACCCGTAAAATGATCATTCGTTTCCATGAGCGCTGACAGTGCGCCTGGTGCTGTCCACTCCATGGATAATCTCATTTGCTCTTTCCTGGGAACTCCATGAGGTCGGTTCTATTAATACCTCCTTCACAGACACAAGACCTAAGGCTTTTACATGAAATAAATGGCCTTCCCAGTGTCTAATAGCCTGAAATTGGAAAATCAATCTTGGAGCCCGAGCTTACACTCATTTCTCTTGACTTACTTGGTTAGTTTATTATAGAAACTGTGTACTTTTCCTTTACTTACCTATTAAATTTTGGTCAGACGTAAATTCCCAATGATTTGCATTTAATCTTCTCCAAATTCAACACAGATTTATTGAACATCTACTGATTGCAAGGCATTGCGCTAGAAGCTTTGGTGTAGAGGGCATATAAAAGGGCAAGAACTGGAACCCTTCCTGCAAGGACTTTATTTTCTACAAGGGAGCTGGGGATGGTATGAAAATTATACACATCACTCTAATACAAGGCAAAATAAAGGGTAGAAGTTAACCTCCATTGAACATTCTACTACATGCCAGGAACTATGGATACTTTATTTACATGATCTCGTTTAATTTTCTGATTTTCTGGAGAAGGAATCAGAGACTCAGATTCCTTAATAATTTGCCCAACGCACCTTGTAGGAAGTGAGAGAAGTCAACAAGCTAGAGTTTGAACCTTGGCCCTAACTGCTGCCTTAAGAACCAAGAGAAGTTCAAAGTAATGATTGGTGAGGGGATTAAGTAGACAGAGCATTGCAGTAGATAGAATAACAATGTGCCAAAGGAGGGGCGCCTGGGTGGCACAGCGGTTAAGCATCTGCCTTCGGCTCAGGGCGTGATCCCGGCGTTATGGGATCGAGCCCCACATCAGGCTCCTCTGCTGGGAGCCTGCTTCTTCCTCTCCCACTCCCCCTGCTTGTGTTCCCTCTCTCGCTGGCTGTCTCTGTCTCTGTCAAATAAATAAATAAAATCTTTAAAAAAAAAACAAAAAACAATGTGCCAAAGGAAAGAGTCAGGGCTGGCGCTGTGTGTTTGAAGAATGGCACCCAGTCCATTGAATGGAGGATATGATATGACATGTGCCCATCATGAGGGGAGCATGCTTGAGAAGTTGGGCTGGGTTCACTACGGAGAACTCTCTCTTGGCGGGTAACAGGAAGATGAAGGAATGGGCAGGTCAGTGATGTAACCAGAGCTGTATTTTAAGAAGATTAATTTTCTGAGCTTTAGGCTGACTCATAGCTGATGTCACTCCTGTTGTTCTGGCCCCCACGCTGCTTTTTCTCAGCTTCTCCTTCTCCCAAGCAGTGAAAGGAAAAAACTTCCAAGGACAAAAGCAAACACCATTCAAGGTCTATCCTCATTGCTTCATCCTTGAAGAGCTTCTGCCTTTTTTTCTCCACTTCAAATGGATGAAGAAACTTCTTTCCTCAGAGAAAATGGCTAATGAGTATATATTTAAAGATTTAGATCCACTTGTAGTAGAGAAATACTAATTAAAAGTGAATGAGTTAGCACCAAATTAGTAATGCATTTAAAAAGTGATAATACTCAGTGTGTGTGAGGATGTGGTGAGGCAGACACTAACATGTGATGCTTGGAAGAGTGTGACTCGATGGACACTGTCCAAAGAATTCCAAATTCATGCAGAGGAAATCACCTAAGATTAAGACAAAGATTTGTACCCAAAGAAGTTTACAACAAGATTAGTGAAAATAATTAAAATTTTGAAACAATTCTGATGTCCAGTCTTAGAAGAAAGTTTCAAATAAGGTGCAGCCATGTAATATTAAACAATGTAATGATAACCACAATAAAACTTAAAAATAATTTTGATTATCTACATAGTACATGAGAACTAGAACCCCTCGCTCTTTTTTTTTAAGATTTTATTTATTTATTTGAGAGAGAGACAGAGAGAGCATGGGTGGGGGAGGGGCAGAGGGAGAGGGACAAGCAGACTCCCCACTGAGCATGGAGCCCAACGTGGGGCTCCTTGAGGGGCTCGATCCCAGGATCATGATCTGAGCCAGTCAGACACTTAACCCAGGTGCCTCTCTCTCTCTATTTTCAAACTTGGAATTTCAGGGAAAGCTAACATCTCTTGTTTTCCTGCACCAGTTTTTCCTCTCCCTCTGTCTCCCCAGAGAAAACCACTATTTTGAATTTGAAATGTGTCCATTCAGACCTTTAGAAAAATATTTTCCATGTGTGCTTAGTAAATGCACCTTATTATTTTGGTTTGTGTTTTTTTTCTGGTATCAGACTATATGTATTATTCTGCAACTTGCTTTATAATGTATCTTTTAATTATGTGGGAGAATCCTTGTGGCATACCAACTGAGAGGAGGAAGAGATGGTATTATACAAACAGCATGAGCTCAGATATGTACACCTGATCTCATGCTTAGAAAAGACCAGAAAAGAATATGCCAAAAATACTGGTTGTCTATTGTCCAGGGGAAGGATTTGCAGAGACTGCTCTTTTCTTTAAATCTTTCTGGATTCCCCCCCCCCAGATTTAACACACATTAATTTATAACCAGAATAAAGTTATGAAAAATACATAGAAAGGATCAAAAATGTCCCTTTACCTGTGAAACATCAGTCTTTCCCCTCTCCTGCATTCCTAGAGAAGTCTTTTTCTACTTTATTCTCTGGAAGAAGAGAGGCGGTCTCTTCGCCTGCATCTGTCTCCGTATGCCTCCGAGGTGGTGACAGACATTTGTCAGCCTTCTAGAACAGCCGTAGCATCTCTGCAACAGAATTTCAAATAGCCACATTCTTCCACGCTGAATAGAACATTCTGAACTAGAGATTGCCACACTTTACACACCATACTGTATAAAGAGCACTTAGCGTTCAACCAACTTCCTAAATAGTTTCACAGAACATTCTTGCCTGGTCCCAACTCAAGAAGGACAAGGCTTATCTTACGAGGACGCACCTGTGCACCTGTCCACATATCACCAGGCTTCCTCCTGACGTCCCTCTGCCAGTGATAGCCTCAGGACCCTCTGTACAGCCATACGCATTCCTAGTGTCCAGGACAATGTGTGATGAAAATTGTCCTTGGGGTCCACGGCATTTTGGTTCCCATGGGGGATCTGTAACAGTCCACTGTCTTTTGGTTGTTGTTGAAGATAACGTAAAAATAACTTTTTTTTCTCTTCTGATAAAGAACTATGTGTTTGTGTTTTAAAATAGTAGATACAGATAAATGAAAAGAAGAAAATGAAATGCCTGTACACACTTAGATTTGGTGTGTAGCACACTCTTCCTTTCTAGATGCCATTATCCGCTAAAAAGAAGTGACCCCTCGAGAAATGGCTTATTCCAAGGCTGGGGCATGGAAGGAACAAGGTGAGCCTGGAACATCTTGCTGTGCCAGAAAGAAAGGCCAGAAGGAAGCATTAAAAAAAAAAAAAGACTTTGGGACATGTCAAAAAGGCACAGGAGTCAACATGAATGGGCTCCTACCTGCCACACCTAGACAATTTTGGGCATCATGATAAATATAGACAGTAATGGACTCGTAACCCATTGAATAAAATAAAACTCCATAGTCCATTTTGGTCATAAGTAAATAAATGAGGAGCTCTTCCTTACAATTAATAACTATAGAAGAAATGATTACAACAGAAAAATCACCCTTTTGTAACTATGCAGTAAAAATTGGTTCAAGTAAGATTTATCAACAGATTCTACGTGGAAGGTGGGGAAGAAGTCTGACAAGGAAGAGGAAATTTACACACTCTCAGAGTATCCTCCCAGAAATTATTTACTAGTTACAAAAGGAGAAATTGAAACTATACTGTGAAGAAGGCACAAGTGACAACAAAGTGATGAAAGTTTGCATCAGGCTAAGGACAGACAGATATCATGGTTCTCGGGATGTGATGCCTTGAGAAGGACACAACATCACTTATGTGGTATCCCAGCCAAAAATGCATAACCTGAATCAAATCATAAGGAAACAGACAACCTAAATCGAGGGCCATTCTGTAAAATACAGGCCTGTATTCTTAAACACTGTCAATGTCACGAAAGACAAAGAAAGGCTGATGAAGTGGCCCAGATAAAGAAGACAAAAAGATGAGGGGTGCCTGGGTGACTCAGTCGGTTAAGCCTCTGACTCTTGACTTTGCTGTGATCTCAGGGTTGTGAGATCAAGCCCGGCACCCGGCTCCATGTTTGGTGGGGAGTCTGCTTGAGATTCTCTCTCTCCCTTTCCCTCTGCCCCTCCCCTCCTCTGTGTCTCTGTCTCTCTAAAATAAATGAATAAATCTTTAAGAAGAGACAAAAAATGTGACAGCCAAGCGCAATGCACTGTCCTGAACTGGGCTCTAAACAAAAGAAAAAAAAGTTCCTATAATGAACATAATGGGGACAATTGATTAAATTGGAATACAGATGGTAAGTATTGTATCAATACACGTGTCTGGCATTTGCCAATGGGTCTGTGGCTATGTAAGAGAATATCCTTGTTCTTAAGAAATGGATAATAAAATACTAATGGGTAAAGGGACATGATATCTGTAACCTACTCTCCCCTGTTTTATAAAAAATAATTTTGTAAGCACAAATATAGGAGACGAGCAAGAGAGAGAAAAAGAGAGAAATACACAAGGGGGTATACAAGTCTTCTGTGTACTGTTCTTGCAACTTTTGTGTAAGTTAGAAATTATTTCAAAATCAGTTTAAAAATAAATAAGGGGTGGGGTCTGGCTGGCTCAGTCAAGCAGAGTGTGCAACTCTTGATCTCTGGGCTGTGAGTGCAAACCCCACATTAGGTGGGGAACCTACTTCAAAAAGAAAAATTAAAAAATACATAAATAAAAATATTTCCAAATAACCAAAGAAAGATAGATAGATAAATAAATAAATAACATTGGAATTCACTAATTTTAAGAGTAATTCAGCTGTGAAAAAAGAATACCTTTATTCTTCCTAGCATCAGGCGATCCTCACATACACTGTGGTGCCCATCCACACAGAGGTGTTTTTCAAACAAAAATGGTATCAGATTGAAGCCAAGTTTCGTTTGTAAAACAAAATATCACCAATGGCTTTCATCCATACACATACATAGCCATGATTTATAAAGACCCGTAATTATTAGCAGTTTTATCATTATTTTGTATTATTCAATTGCATAAAGGTGCCTTCACTAATTTAATCAACAGCTGCCCCATATTGGTTCTTCCAGTTTTCCCAACTACAACTGATAAGACATTGCATCAAATCAAAGGACTCTCGGCTTATAAGAGACACAACCATTACTTCACGTACAATTAAAGAAAAGCGCATCCCTGTTTCTGAGATGTTGGCAAATACGCGTTTAGTATTTGTGAAATAAGGACTTTTTCTCCAGCGCCTCAGAGAACTGTGGTCTGACAGCTCAAATTCAGGTCAGAAAATGAGGTTGCCTGGGGCCCTTTGCGACTGGGCAAGTTGCTTAACTTTCCAGGTGATTCAAAAAGTTCTTTGGGGTTTTTCAGTACCTTAGAGTCATTATTAAAATGAAGATAATAATGCCTTTCCCGACCAACTTGTTTTTCACTTTTTACTATTGTTTACTAATGTTCTGTGTCATTCCTGGTGTCTGCCCTTGAGGACTTCGCAGTTTAATGGGGATGATGAACAAGTAATTGTCCTGCCTGGGGATACTGGGTATGGCCTGGGCAGAGAAGGGGGGGAGTGAGAGAGGGAAAGGGAGGGCGAGGGCGAGAAGGGGGAGAAACCCANAGGGGGAGAAACCCGATCTTGTGGGATTTATTCATCCAGCGAATATTTATTCATCTTCAACTCCCTCTTAGGCCCTACTCGCGGGGTCGAGTAGGTATTTTTTGAGACCTACATGGGAAGGGGCATCCCAGGCAGAGGGAACAGTGAGAACAGTGTTGCAAAGGGATGGTAGCATTAAGAGTCTGGTGGATTCGTGAAACAGATTGTTCGGAGAATGTGGGGAGCTGCGGAAGATGAGATGGAAGCTAGGATGTTATCAGCCCCGTGTGGTTGGTAAAGGGACAGGTTCAGAGGGTGCGCGGGCACTGTAGCCTCCCACAGCGAGAGTGCTGCATCATGCTGGATCGATCTGTTTGAGAATCTGGCTCTGGAGCACGATCTTTAATAACCGTATGATATTTCATCCTATGCTTGTCCTTTGCTTTATTTGACCAAGTCCCTACTTGTGGGGGTACTTGGGCTCTTTGCGCTTTGGGGTGATTTTTGAACGATGTTTCCAAGAACAGTCTAGAAGCAGAACAGGTGCGCCACAAGATATGCAAAAACGCGGGGCTTGTGATCCTCGTGCGTGCTGAGGTCGGGGCTGCATTTCAGCGGGCAGGCGTTCACATACACAAAGTGAGATGATGCCTTCGGGACAGACTCTCTCCGGCACAGGGGCCTTATCAGTACTACCTCATTGAGTCAGGGCCACAAATCTGAACACGCTTCTGAGCACTAGAGAGAATTTAGTGTGGCTACGTATTAGTTCTAGTTCTTGGATTTAAAAAAAAAAGAAGCTNTGGGGCTTGTGATCCGCGGGCTGAGGTCGGGGCTGCATTTCAGCGGGCAGGCGTTCACATACACAAAGTGAGATGATGCCCTCGGGATAGACTCTCTCCGGCACAGGGGCCTTATCAGTACTACCTTATTGAGTCAGGGCCACAAATCTGAACACGCGTCTGAGCACTAGAGAGAATTTAGTGTGGCTACGTATTAGTTCTAGTTCTTGGATTTAAAAAAAAAAGAAGCTGTAGAAATTCATTATCAAGGAGATCTGATTTAGTTATGGTGTGTATGTCTCTGCGTGTGTGTTTTAGTGGACAGTAAGGTCAGTAGGGTGATAAGGCTGCTGACAGGAGTTACTCAGAGAGTCTCAGGCTGCATTTTCCAGGACAGCAAGAAGGACGAGGACAGCAACAGGCGTTCTGCTCTCCTCCACCAGATCACTGTGGAATAGCGTATTCAGCTCGGCTGTCCCAGTTCTGGAAAGATAGCAAACTAGTGTGTATTCAGAGGAAAGGGGCCAGGATGGCAGGGGCTTCCTGACTGTGCCCCCTGGGTGGTGGCCTCAGGAACTGAGAGTGACTGGTTCTAGGAGAGACTTCGGGCACGTGGTATCAGAATTGTCCACTACCTGAAGGTGAAATCTGTTCAGTAGTTTCCAAAACTCAGATTCTGTGTAAACGAATGGAAACCACAGGCTAGCAGATTTTTAACTCAGTCTGGGGAAGAACTAACAGAGCTGTGAATAAACAAAATAGAGGTTTCTGGAGGGAATCCAAGGAACTATTAGCAGTGGTTACCTCCAGGGAGTAGGACCAGGGGGATGCCCATTGGAAATTACCCTTGTGTTCCACTGAAGATGTTTTAAAACCATGTGGCGGGTTACACTTACAACGAAGAAGTGGATTTAATAATGCAACGCCACAGAATGAAAACACAAGTGCATTATAACAGCTGAGGTATTTTGGTTGCAAGCCTTAAAGTACAGCCCTGGTGGGGCGCCCAGTGTCTCGGTCGGTTAAGCATCCAGCTCTTGATTTCAGCTCAGGTCATGATCTCAGTGTTGTGAGATCGAGCTCTGCATCCATCCCGTGCTGGGCATGGAGCCTGCTTAAGATTCTCTCTCTCCCTCTCCCTCTGCCCCTCCAACCCCCCAAAAACTGGCTGATAGGCAAAACAAGCAAAAAAAAAAAAAGGATTTAATAGAAGGACACGAGTGCTTCCAGAATTGAAGAGAAGGCTAAAGAAGGTCAGGAGTCCCGAAGCGGCTCAGGGTCCTCACGGGCGCTCTTGCTTTGCTGTCACTTGGTTTTATCAGTTTTCTATCCTTGTGTTCCTCGGTGTCCCAGGAGAGACCGTCTGATTGGCCTGACCTGGGCTCTTGTGGGTATATACTCCCTCACTGACTGACAGCCCCTGGTAGAATCACTTGAAATAGCGGAGGGCAGTGGCCCAAAGGAAACTTGGCACGCTGTTACCAAAAGGAAGGCGGGATGCTGGGCGGGCAAAACCATGATATCCATTACACTGGTTTGCAATAAACGGAATGAGCTATCTCCTAGGGAAGGGAGGTCCTCGTCCCTAGAGGTATTCCAGACAGACCAGATGAGCACTTGGTGACAAAGTTGTAAACAGGTTCAGCATCTAATGGGGGTTAGGTTACACCACATCGACATCCCTCCGAACCCTGAGATTTATGGTTCTATGATTTGGGGGAAATGCTATCCTTTGGACAGGACAGATAAGAGCACATTTCCACAGCCAACGTGCCTTTCAGGTTCTCAGTCTGTAGCCAGGCAGACGACGCTCTCCCTGGGCTCTTCCTTCTCATCTTTCTTCCTCTTTCAGTCCATTTGCCTGCACTTCCAATACTTCTCATGTGATGGTTTTGAGGACTCAAAGGGAATATTCGAGAGGCCTGTCTCTGGGGTCAGACGCCAGATCAGCTCCAGGGTTCAGCCTTTACAAATTGTGTGACCCCAAGAAAAGTACTAAGCCTCTCTGGGGCCATATTTCTTCATCTGTAAAATGAAGATAATAATAGTACCTGCCTCCTGGGGTTGTTGAGGGAAAGAAGTCATACATTTAAATGATTATTAGAGGATGTGCCATGGAGAGAGGGCTCCAATAGGGGCGCTTGGGTGGCACAGTGGGTTAAGCATCCGACCCTTGATGTCAGCTAAGTTCTTGATCTCAGGGTTGTGAGTTCGAGTCCCATGTTGGGCTCCATGCTGGGTGTGGAGCCTACTTAATAAAAGGCAGGCCTCAAATAATGTCATCTCCTCCTCGTTCCCCTCCTCTAGCATCAGGGGCTCATCAGCTACAACATATCATTAAAAGGAGTAGCTTCAGAAGGATTGCCGACATTTTGCATTCCACAAGGAAAGGGGCCACATCTTATTTATTTTCTAAATTCTTCTCCCTAGCAGAGTTCCTTGTACGTATAGGTGCCCAGTAAAAGTGAATAAGTGGGTGAATGAATCAGGTCCTGGGCGGTGCAGAGTAAGAATATTTCTGATGTGGTTTCTACCAAGGTTCCAGAAGAAGCAGAGGAAGGCAGAAGGAGAGGAAAACCCCTCACCAAGGGTTAAGGGGAGAAGAACAGGTGACAGGGTTAGTCAAGGAGTGATTCACGGACGGAATGCGCCCAAAAAGAGAAGTCTCCGGGACCACCCCCATGACCCAGTGGTGGAAACTCAGATGATGAGCCATCCGGAGGCCCCCGAGGGACCGTTTTGTACTGATTTGGGTTTCGGGGTTGCTAGAACAGGATGGAAGTTTTCAGAGTGAGGCACTTGGGTGATCTATTTTGAAGGAATTATCTAGAGAAAAGAAAATGAGAACTGCTGGTAACCTTTGCGTGATAGCCTTGTGGGGGGGAGGAGGTGACTCGGGGACATTCTCATAGCCTCGTTTTTCAGGCCTGGTGCAGGGCGGTGGGGTCGGATGCAGACTGAGGTTGCAGAAGTAACACTGTGACAAAGGGCTCCTGGTAAAGAGTCTATGTCTTCTGTGGGAGGGGATTTTTAAGTCAAGTTTTGTTAAAATGTAACAGACACAGAGACAAGTGATAAACCAGAAATGTACAACTCCATGAATTTACAGAAGTGCGCAGGCGCATGTTACCAGCACCTGAGTATGGAAATGAGTTTTACCTGTACAAGTTCATAGGAAACACCTGGGGCACTTGGCAGGAAAGCAGGTTCCTTGGCCCCGATGTCAGAGATTCTCATCCCGTAGGCTGGCCCCTCCTGAATGTGGGCCAGGAATCTGCATTTCTACAAGCACCACCAAGGTATAGATGACGGTGACGCACGGACCATGCTTTGAGGAATACTAGCCTTTTGGGTGAGAATGAGCTTTAAAGTCATGTAGGCCTGGAGTTGGAATCCCACCTTCTCCTTGAGTGAGTGATTTGACCTTGTCATAGGGAAACGAGGAGCCAGGTACAGACTTGTAGGTTTGCTTTGACTATTAAAAGAAAATGCATGTAATCAGAGAAAGACAAATCAAAACCACAATGAGATAGCACCTCACACCTGTCAGAATGGCTAAAACGAACAAGTCAGGAAACAACAGATGTTGGCGAGGATGTGGAGAAAGGGGAATCCTCTTACACTGTTGGTGGGAATACAAGCTGGTGCAGTGACTCTGGAAAACAGTATGGAAGTTCCTCAAAAAGTTAAAAATAGAGCTACCTTACGACCCAGCAATTGCACTAACAGGTATTTATCCAAAGGATACAAACATAGTGATTTGAAGGGGCACCTGCAGATATGGAAAGAGCCCAGATGTCCATCGACAGATGAATGGATAAAGATGTGGTATAGATGTACAATGGAATACTATCAGCCATCAAAAAAATGACATCTTGCCATTTATAACAACGTGGATGGAACTAGAGGGTATTATTCTAAGTGAAATAACTCAATCAGAGAAAGACAATTATATGATTTCACTCATATGTGGAATTTAAGAAACAAAACAGATGAGCATAGAGGAAGGGAAGGAAAGGTAAAATAAGACGAAATCAGATGGGGAGACAAACCACAAAAGACTCTTAACTCTAGGAAACAAACTGAGGGTTGCTGGAGAGGAGAGGGGTGGGGGGATGGGGTAACCGGGTGATGGGCATTAGGAGGGCACGTGATGATGTGATGAGCACTGGGTGTTATATGCAACTGGTGAATCATTAATTCTACCTCTGAAACTAATAATATACTATATATTAATTAATTGAATTTGAATTTTAAAAATGCATATAAATCCACGACGGCTGCTTAGCACAGTATTGGAAACACAGCAAGCACTCGATAAATGTAGCAAAGCAAACACTTGCAGAAAAAAGACAGGGCTCTCTGCAGGTCCTTGTTCTCAGTACCCAGTACAGCACACCGTCCAACAAGACTAGGGGCAGTGGGGCACAAGAGTTAGCAACACTGGCTTGGTGGTCGGACGCCCTGGGGTGTGAGTCTGAGTCCTGGCTTTACCACCTACTAGCTGTGTGACCCCGAGTGGTTTACTGAACTCCTCTGACTCAGTTTCCTCATCTGTAAAAGGGACATAATCACATCTACTTCCCAGGGTGAATGCTGGGATGAAATAAGATGACAGGGTAAAACCCTGAGCCCTGGGCCCGTGGCCTGGCCCCTGAGAAGAGCTCAGTACAAGTTGACTACTGCTATACCTGCAGCCGGAAGCTAAGAATGTTCCATCCCTGAGCAATGGAAGTTCTCTTCCGGGGCAGCCTGAGGGGAAAAGGCCACCTCTGTGTGATAACATCGAGCTGTGTAATCAAAAGGCTAAGAATTGCATGTTTATTACTAGGCAAAAGTGTCACTACCGTAATTACGGGTCAGGCCCAGATGCTCAGGGATCTTCCTCTCATGTTTATACCTTGCGGGGGGGGGGGGGCGCGGAGGCAGGAACAGAGTCAGGGTAAGGGGAGGCTTTGCTCCCTGCCTGAGAACTCTTACTTAACTTCCACCAAACACAGAGGTTGGCATTTGAATTCCTGTAGGGCTTGGGGGCATCAAGCTATTTCCACCCACACTGCCCAGTGCTCTGAGGTGGGGATCACTACAAATCCCTCCTTGACTTTGAAAATTGGTTTCCAGGGGCCACCCCAAGGTGCTTTATTTCTGGAGAACTAAGTTATCCTGGCCAATTACCCCAGAGTGGAATACAGACAGCACACCAGGTTAGAGTTTGCTGTCTCCTGCGTAAGGCAGCCTGAGGCCATGTCAAGAATCAGATGTTCCAGTCCTCTACTGATCAATCAGGTAGCCTTGAGCAATTCCATCACCTTTTTAAAATACTTATAAGCCCAGCTCTGTGCTAGACACTGGGGAGTACAAACCAAAGTACAAGACAAGTTTTTCATCCTTGAGAACAGGGCTGCCATGTACAGTTGTGCAGGTTGGAAACTGCCCAAGGCCATTTGACCAAGAGCAGGAGTAAGGGCCAAAGTCCACCTTGCACTTTGGTCCCATGGGCCATGCCCACATCCTCCTGGAAGAAAAGGTGCCTTTTACTAATTTGTGCAAATGTGCTATGTAGGTTAGTGGTACCTCTTTTGAGAAGGTCATGTCTGGCTACTGACACAGAGACATAAATAAAAACTGCTTTTCCTCCTAACATGAAAACAAATAATTCTGTGCTCTTAGGTGAAGAGGGATTGAGAAGACCAAATGGGAGAATAAAGATGAAAACACTGTGACAATATAGAAAACAGAATATGGCTCTAATGATACCACAGTATATAAGCATCTTCTGTTGCAAACTAGCTGTGTGACCTTAGGAAAGTCACTGTACTTCTCTGGGCTTCATTTTTATCATGTGTACAATGAATCATTATTCCAGGTAATTCTGATGCCCGTGTCCAGCAGGCCTGGTGGATAAACATCAGCCCCTCCCAGATCCAATGTTCCCCAAGTCTATATTCCACTGTGTTACGGCAGATAGGACTTCTGCTGGGCATGAAGTGATGGGAAGGCCAGGAAATAATGTCATGATCGCTAACCTGAATGCAGTGGTCTTGCAGACGGGCTCAGCAGCAGTGCCTTTGTGTTCCTGTCCCCAAGCTGAACTGGCTGGCCCCAGACACTCACCAATTATACACATAAGCTCACAGGAATATGGTCATTCTGCCTGGGCTGACAACACTCAATATTCTAACTGAAAATTGGGATCAACTGCCCCGAACAGATTCCCCATTGATCTTGCTATAAGTACGAGTCAGTAAATGTCACAATAAGCCTCTGGCCAGCCTGGAAATTCTCAGTTCTCAATAGGCTGTAAATACTATTGGTCAGGATTTGCTGTTTGTGCATTGATCTGTTTAACTGAGTGACTTCCTCCTCTCTCCCTCACTTGTCAAACATCTGCTAAGTCTGGAGTCTATGTCAGGCACCGTGCTAGGGGATTGGGATATAGAAATGAATAGTAAGATGGAGTATAGACCCCTCTGATCCCCCATACACCCACTAATCATAAACTGCTATATGGAAACCAAGGGGCATTTCAGGCTGTGAATCTTTTTCAGGCCAGTAGCTTCCAAATGTGCCAACTGCCATCTTAAACAGTAGCCTGCAACCCAGGAAAAAGAAACCCACTAAGGTGGCTGGAAGCTTCCAAAGCAGGGGAGAAAACTTTAATGACTCACAAACATGCAGCAGGGGTCCCTTCCTTGGCGACACTATTGTGTTTCATGGACGGAAGTTGGGACACTTTGCAGCTGCCCACATACATTTCCCTCTCCTGTTCCAACTGGAGCTTCAGCCTTACTGTCCGCAGGTTTGTCTGAAGCCCAATGTGGTCGGCAGTGGTTGAAAGAGGAACCACAGAGCCTGGATTGCTTGGTCTGCGACGATCGGATCCCAACCATGATGTTGCTGGAGCAACTACCAGGGGTTCTCTGCCCTAGATTCCTAATTATTTGTAAAACAAACCTTAGGGTCTCAAATGTCTTTTCCACTAATGGGAGGGGCAAGAGAATGAAGGGCGCCATCCACCCTATTCCGCGTTGAGATGAGCATGGGAGGAAGTGAATTGGTGCTAATATTGAGTCGATGCTTACGGCTTGCTCTTCACAAGAGCCTTGTAAAGGAGGGGCTCTTGTCCTGTTTCACAAATGAGGAAACTGCTGCTTTGGCATTTTGTCTGGATTGTCCAAATGTGCACACTCAATGATAAAAAAAACAAACAAACATCACATTATCAGCTAGCATTGCTGAGCACTTCCCACCTGTGGACATCAGTTCATTCATTTTTCTGAATAATTCTACAACGTGGTTAATACTATTATCCCCTTTCTACAGATGAGGAAACTGAGGTTTATACAGGTTAAGTAACTTGTTCAGGATCATACAGCCAGTAAGCTTGGAGGAAAAATTTAAACTTCAGTCCTGGAATTACAATTCAGAGGTCTAGACTCCTGGCAAGCTGGGTGTGAAATTCTTTGTCCTTGCTTTGTAGGGGGAAAAATTTAATTGGGCTTTAGAAAAAGAGAGGGAGAGAGAAACCAACAACAAAACAAAACACCTCCTGGTCAATGAAAGCAATCAGTGTACTTAGTTAATACACTTCTCCCTCATTTCAGGTCCAGCCTTTCGATATCTGGACTGAAGTTCATGGGCAGATTATCACGAAGAAGCCACTTGTGTTGCTAATCAAATAATTCTTACAAACAACAGGCTCCCATCATTGGCCCAACTTTCAGCTGCCTCTCTGATTCAGATGAGAGCCCCTTGGTGCCAAGAAGATGGTTACTGGCATAATCTTCGTGGAAATCTTGACTAAAATAAAATCAAAGTATATTGCAAACAAATAAATAAATAGAGAGCCCCGAGTATGGGGCTATGTTGAGGAAAAGAGAAGATGTTGGGTTTGCTCTATGCCCAAATTGTCTAGCAAGGAAAATAAATGTTGGGCAAGAAACTCTTAACAGTTGAGATGTAATTGCTAAAATATCGACAAGCAAGTCCTGGAAGAACCCGGGGAAAGGCATGCTGACATCCAACAGAAAAAATGGAAAGGTGTCACTAAAAGGTGACATTTTTGTTGACATTTCATATTATTTTCTTGTTTCTAAGTGAGCAGTGAGCATGCCTCCCAGCACCCATGCCATCTCCCCACTGAGTAGCAGCTCCAAGCTCTGGATGGCACTGAGCCAGCCCCCGGGGAATCTAGCTTCAGGCTCTGGCTACAAACCAAGGAGATCCCCTACCTATCACCTCACTTTAAGGCTGAGCACCTGATCCAAGATGGTCTAACCACAGGGAAGCCCAGGGCTTCTGTTTGCTGGTTTTGAACTGAGAAGGCTCTTCCTCTCTCCTTCTTGGTGGCACAGATCTGTGAGGCCTGGAACCACTGCCCCATTTTTGCAACCAGACAAGCCAGCCTAAAGGCAGAGCCAGCATAATTAGGACACCTAGGCCGGAAGAGCTCCAGGGAAATGGACCTGGAGCCGATTTTTTTCACACTGTGCAAAGAGACTCGTGAAGTGCTCTTAGTTTAATCAGGATCAAGGATCATTTGGCAGGGGGTGGTGGGGGGTGGTCTTCTGATGTCAAGGACAGAAAAACTAGCCTAAACTAACAAGCAAGGGGAAATTTATTAGCACAAGACATGAGCAGTTGGTGAACAAGTTGGGTTTCAGGCATAGCTGAATACAGGAGTTGAGACAAAAATCAGAGCCCTCCACTTCTTTTCATCCCTCTGCTCAACTCCGCCCTCCTCTGCATGTGGATCTTATTCTCATGACCTCCCTTCCCAGCCACAGCCTCCATCTCCTGACCTGGCATGTTCAAGTCCAGTGGAGAGGGGAAATCCCATCTTCAGAGTTGTCCGAACAAGCCCCCAGGGATTTTCTGATTACGTCTTGGCTTCAGTCCGGCTCCCAATCCAGGACTAAGGACTGCGGCCAGGAGAATGGACTACCCCAGGAGACTTGGGCCTGACGCTTGTGATTCACCTCGGCAACCAACGCGGAGGTCAGCTTCATGGGAAGCGTGTGGCTGAAAGTGGGGGTGGCTATGCCCCCCAAAATGAAATCCAGCAACAAAACAACAGATGTCACTGACAGTTCACTTGATAATGCCTCTCAGACAACATTCCTACCACAATGCCATGCACAACAGGGTTTGACGGAAAATTTGTTTGCCACAGCTAAGATTGCCTCTCTCGGCATTGCCGGCCTCAAACCAGAAATAGCTTCTGCGAGATTCGTGCTCTTCCATGACCTGTATTCTCTCTTTCAGCTTACGTTTCCGGGACACTGGTGATAATAACGATAATAGTTATCAACCTAACGCTTGCACATGTAATGATGTATGCACTATCTGATTTAAGCCTTACTACGAGCTCATCGGTTCTCAAGCAGGGGCGATTTTGCCTCCCCTCTCCCCAGCACTGTCTGGAGACAGTTTGGGTTGTCACAGCTTGGGGGGTGCTTTGGGGGTGCCTAGTGGGTAGATGTCACGGATGCTGCTAAGCTCGCCACAATGCACAGGACAGTCCATCACAGCAAAGATTTATGTGGTATGAAATGGCAATAGCACCGAGACTCAGAACCTCTGAACAAGCTCGTGACAAAATCCTTATCGCTCTGGATGAAGAGACATACACAGCTTGCCTAGGCTCACAGCTGGTAGGAAGTGGTGGGGTTGGGGTTTTAATTCAGACACCTTGCTTCTGTCTAGTGACTAAACTTGGCCCTGGGACTCGGTGTCCCTCGCCCACATGGTAAGTTCTGGCTTGGTGGGCCAGGGCCCCCAGGACTCAGGATAATGGGATCGCAGGTTGGAGCAGCTAACTGATGAGAATTTGTGCAAGACACAGGTGCCACATACATGGGTGCAACACACACAGCACCAGGAACTGGGGAGGCAAAGATGTGTGATTTCTGGACGAAACAGATGCATGGAAAACGGGGACATGCATTTCACTCCTCCAGTCTTTGCCCGTGCTTTTCTGTTGCTTGGAATTCCTTCCTCCCTTCACTTTCTGGCTCGTCAGCCTTTAAGCTCATCTAGAAAGCTTGCCTGACCTCCCACCTCCGCAGTCTGTTGTAGGTCGTCCGCCTCTGTGCTCCGTAGATGGTTCAGCAGCCTGAACAGAATTATCTTCTACCCATCACACCACACTGTAATGAGTGGTTTCCTTGGCTGTCTCATCCGTGGGACTGCAAGCTGCCCGAGGACAGAACCCACACCCAGGTACCGGGTGCAGGCCCCAGTGCCTGGCTGTGGGCTGTTTGTCCACAAATCATTATCTGTTGTCTATTCCAGGAGTCCACGAACTTTTCTGTGAAGTGTCAGATAGTAAATCGGGTGTATCTCATCACAACTACTTAACTCTGCTGTGGTAGCACAAAAATAGCCGAAGAAAATATGTAAACGAGTGAACTTGGCTGCGTTCCAGTAACACTCCAAGTACAAAACCAGGCAGTGGGCCAGCTTTAGCCTGCAGGCCATAGCTTACGGACTCCTGGTCCAACGTAATGTCCATTCTTCCTTTAGTAAGTACTCATTTTTCGCCGTGCGTTTTTGTGTCCAGCCGTCCCCCCAATACATGATAATTCTTAGCCACTCCCACAGCCAAATGTGACCATTTCAATAAATTCCAGCTGATGGGACATAAGAGGAAGCATTATTTGGGATTGCTTGAAAGGCTGTTTAAAAGTAGCTGATTCATTTGGGAAGGACCCCTTTCTGCTCTTCTGCTCTTCCTCCTCCTTCCATCCCGGGAAGGGCCCCAGCAGCCATCTCGGACCATGAGGTGGCTTGGAGGAGGAAGCCGCAGTGAGGACGGGGGAGAGCAGAAAGACAGAGCCTGTGTCCCCGATGACCCCACCGAGTCACCACACTTGTCCTGACAGCCCACATGTAGACTTTGACACAACAGAAAGATAAACATCTGCCTTGTTGAAGCCCCCGTGTGTGTTTGTGTTTTATGTTCAGTAGAATCTAATCTGAACTCTACGTCAGCGTCAGCGTGTGGAAATACTCAACAAATAGTTGATAGTGAAAGGAATGCCTAGAGCATAAGGAACACCCTAGGGAAACTCATTCTGCCGGGATGGGTGGGGAGTCATGGAAACAAACAAACACTAGGTCCCCCTCAGGCTTTCCGTAGTTCAGCACCGACGATGACACAGATCTCTGGCCAGTTCCTCCTGCTGCCTTTCTTCCTCCCCACAGGGGATTTTCCTTGTTTCGTGCCCACAGTCACTCTGTCTTCTGGGGCACACTTCCGCACCAAGATTGTCGTAGAGAATTCAGTTTTCTACAAGCGAATGCACTGTTCCTTGGTGTTTGAAAGGACAGCATCAGACACCAAGGGGACGCAACCAGGAGGATCTCCAATGTCACACAAAGAACAACATCTGCTGGACTGAGGAAATGCAACACGTTCTTATTGTAGTGATTTTTTTCCTGTCACTGACAGCATGTGGGTGGCATAGAGGGAAAACCTGGCTTTGGCACCCAGCAACCTGGAATTTGTCCCTTAGCAGTGTGACACTGGCCACGCCGTGTCATTTCCCTGAGCGTCACTTTCCCCAAGTACAAAATAAGGCCACAGCAACTTTCTCATAGCAATTGTGTGAGAATTAAACAGGGAAAGAGCCTGGCACAGAGAAGGGGCCCAAATTAGTTCAGAAACTTCTCTCGGCCTGCCATCCTGACAATCAGGACAGAAGCATAGTGGGACGATTACCCGGGATTTGGGTGGATCCCCTGTCCTGCTTTGGAAGGGCAGAATCTTCCAGACTTCAAGCTGAACACTTCCTCTTCTCTTAGCCTGCCCCCACACAACGGCACTTCCTTTTTCATCCCCACACCCTACTTTAAAGAGCTAGCAGAACAATCCTTTGCATCAGCACAATTCCATTTCTCTGATATGATTTCAGCCACGCTGGGGTCCTGCGTGACCATCCAGTGCCACAAGGACATTCACAATGTCACACTTACCACACATTTCCACTTTCTGATGAACAAGGCCTTGGCACGTCTCCGACTGAGTAAGTGGTCACGGGGTCCTTCAAACCTGCAGGCCCTTTCCATAAAGGTGGCTTACAAATGCAAAATAGTCCACATCCCTGGAGAGGTCTGAAAAAGCTATTAGTGCCATGCAGGGGAAATGAACAACCCAAAAAAGCTGTCAGCCGCACGCAGGATCCCACAGCATTCGGTGTGTGAGAATTGGGATCATAGAGCCGCTGTTCATGGGGCTGTAAACTTAGCACCGCCCCCTGTAAATGGTGTCAAGGAGAAGTGGGTGAGCTCTAGAGAGAGGGTAAGGGGACCCACAGGTGATGGCTCTTTGGAAGCATTCATGGCAGAGCCACTAATCGGGGAGTAAAAACAACACACTCAAAGGGAGAGAGGAGCAAATTGTGGATATAGATTTGGGTGGGAAAGAAGCAAATGATCTTTCTCTCTCTTTTTTTTCTTCTAGCACCCATTGAGACAAATGGTCCTTTTCATCCAACGGGGCATCGAAATATAACAAAAGACAGGACTAAGCATCAGGTAAATAGGAGCAAAAGTCTGGTGGGGGCAGGGCAAACAAACTACTATTTGTGTATAGTAAAGCCTTTCTCTTTGGTTGTTTACAATAACGAGGGAGAAGGCTGAACACAAACAAGGACGTATTAACTTCCAATGTGTACGAAATGTTTTGTTAGGCCCTGTACAGATGAGACAGAAGCCATTCATTCATTCCATAAATACCTGCTAGGGATAGGACTATGTACTAAGCATTGAGGGAGGTGCTGGAGATTCGGTGGGGCACAGGCAGCGGTGGGCTCTGCCCACATACCATTGACGTGGCAGGGGGTAGACCCATAGCAGTGAGGAGTCGGGGTTCTGGAGTCCAACTGTCTGTGTTAGAGTCCACCAGCTTGGTGATCTTGAACAAGTGACCTAACCCTGCCATACCTCAGTTTCCCCATCTGGATGCCACTAACGTCCATCTCGTGGGGTCAGCTGGAGGCTTACATGAGATTGTACACCTGCAGTACTCAGAACAAAGCCTGCCATTCTGTATGTTTTGTTGTGATGGTCACTGCTGCTGTTATTATAACTGCTGGCCAGAGGGGCCGAGACGGCCAGCCTTGAGCAAGTAACGAGTCAGAGAAGTAGGAAGGAGAAGGGCAGAGATGCGTGTGTTGGAACCACGCAACAAGAAGAACAAATCTACAATCTTAGACGTGCGGTTGGTGGCAGGGTCTGGACTAGGATCCACATC
Source organism: Ailuropoda melanoleuca (assembly GCF_002007445.2). Classification (NCBI taxonomy): domain Eukaryota; kingdom Metazoa; phylum Chordata; class Mammalia; order Carnivora; family Ursidae; genus Ailuropoda; species Ailuropoda melanoleuca. The sequence continues at coordinate 88,566,299 of NC_048226.1, read as the reverse complement.
ACAGCACCTACACATATTTGAAGGGAGGGCTATGTGTATGAATGAGCCGTATTACAGCTCTGATTTATACCCTGCAAATAAACGAAGGCCCACCAAATGAGAAAAGCAAAGGCTATTTATGTGCGATCGCAAGAAAGTCGTTCCTTGTCACTGGCATTTTGGCGGAGACCGACAGGCAGGCAGAAGAGTTGGAGAACTCGATTGTGGAAGGAACCCCGGCTTTCGGTGTGCCCTGATTGGAGGATGTTGGAAGCTAGAGGCGGGCTGACTAGAAGCAGGGGATCCTATTGGTTAGGGGTGGTGCGTATGTAGCTTTCTCTGATTGGTCCCAAGTTGGAAGCGAGGGAACAGAAAGAACCAAGGACGGTATCAGTTATCAATCAAGTTCTGGACATGTGGAAACGATCTTTACAGAATTATTGTTTCACTTCCTGAATTGCCACTAGAGAGGGCAATCTGGCTTCTTGTAAATCTGGCTTAGGGCACGCTGGCTACCTGGGTTGTTAATTGATAAAGATAGATAAAGGATGTATTTCTTGGGCAGGTTGTGGCTCAAAGTTTTTATTTTTTTCATGTGATCTGGCCACTGCTTGTATATTCAGTCTCTCTGTACATGGGCTTGGCGGTTCATGGGTTCATGAGGCTGTATGGACGCCTTGCAGTAAATTCCGTGAAGATCCCACAGAAAGGAACCCATCCTTTAAAATATCAGAAAATAAAGTTACCATGCTTCGTGGGACTTAGATGCTTTTTGTGGGTCGCCATCTTGCTTGGACCTTGAGACCCCAACGGCCAGATACTTCCAAGGAGGTGTGCCCTTCTCTCCCTGAGTGAGAAATGTCCAAAGAGGTGGTTTAAGCTGTGGTGCTCAGGAGATGGTGTGGTTAAAAGAGATTTCAAATTAGAGTCCTGGTCCTGGTGCCACTCTGCCACTTCCTAGCTGGGTGCGTTAGGGGAGTCAACAGCTCCAAGCCTGCTACTGCTCCTGGGGCATGAGTCCCGCTGAGGACTTTCAGGGCCATCCCCACCTCCTCTTCCCCCGCCACCTCCTCCCACCCCGACACTATGAGAGCTGCAACAATATTCGTGAAAATGCTCCATAATCTGCGTAGAGTTACGCAAATGTAAGTGCATATTATCAAAATTATGGAAATGTTATTGTCTTTAAAACAAAAATTGTCCCCCCTGGCATTGTTCTTAGGCTACTATGTGAGGTCTTACTCCATCAGCTATTAGGTCTTTAAAGTGGCACATCATTTTCGAGTGAGTTATTCAATTAATCATTTGTCATAACTCCAATGTCCCTTTGGACTGTGCTTCTGGAAAGCCATTCTAGCTGGAGGAGTGGCCCTAACTCCCTGCTTATCCTGCAAACAGATCAAATGGCCTTGGTGGGGTGGGGTGGGGTGGGATGAGCCCGGTTAATGGCCAAATGAATTAGTAGCAAGTTGGGGGAAAAAAACAGAGAGCCAAATGGTCACCAATATAGTTTACCTTCTTTTACACAATGGGGTGGTCCAGTAATGCAGCTAAATGGGATTGCTACATATTGAATCAAAATCGGGAGATTGCTATTTAAAGGCCCCCTGGGGGGAAATTACTTGATAAAAGATCTTCCCATTTTCATGAATGAGTCCCCTGAGAGAATCACTTTTTCTAAATTAATCCAGTTTTCAAATTATTTTTATATATTACAATATATATTAAATTATAAGCAGAAATTACATTATAGAATAGAATACACAAATATAGAGAGAATATAGTTTAGCTAATATATGTAATTTCTTATAATAATAAGTTACTGAGACCCAGTGGCTAACATGTATGTGAATTGTGTGGCTATTTACATTTCTCCTCCCAGAGATGGTGTTGAAGGAAAGATGGTGCCTTGATTATAGGTCCTTAAGAAAATTCACTTCAACAAGGGGAAAAGAATCCAGCTCAGGATAAAGATATTATTTCAAATAAATAGCTATGACCAGCAAGAGGACGGTTGCCATTTGAAGTAGAAAGCTCCCTATCAAAAAAATTGAAACTATGGGGGACAGCTTCGTGGAAATCTGTTTTCCTTTGATGACTGGGTTTGAATTTGTTCCAGAAAATACATGTCTATTGGAGGTGTGAGATGGGTAGGCCTCTCTTATTTCAACATATTTAGGTTAAAATAGATTTAGAGTTAAGTAAATATAAACAAGCTTTTTGGGGAAAGAAGTGCCCCCGTTGCAGCTGGGACACACTAATGGATAGTGCTTCCTTCTGCTTTGCCTGGTGACAGACAAAGTGATAGGGACAGTCCAAGAATCCAAGGTAGTAGGGGGCAGGCCTTAACAATTAAGCATCATCTGGGAAGTGACTTTGTTCTTTCACTGGAAATGCCTCGCTGGGTCACTGCCTGGAGCAAACAGCACTCGTCTCTTCCCTAATCTCTTTTTCCAGCTGTTTCCAAACCTAAACATGTATGTACCCACAAAGACAGACACATACGCTTATATATGTGAACTCAACAAAGATCGAGAGTGAGCCTGAAATCAGGCTGAAGATCAGCCATTGCCACATGGAAGACTCTTGTAACATCACCTGGAAGCTACCAACCCTCTCATTTTACAGAGGAGAGTGAGGCCCAGGAAGGATCTCTGACTCCCCGGAGATCCCACAGCCAGTCAAGCTCAGGTGGGCAAGTTCTTTTTTCTCCCTCTGTCTCCTGATGGGCATCACTGGGGATATTATGTAACATCATTCCTGCCTTGGGGCCAGGGGGCCAGAGGGTGTTGTGCTCATTACTTGGGTAATGCTTGCCACCACCTTTGAAGCTGCTGGATAGGATCGCAGGTAAATATCATTACCCTCTGCAAATGAATGTTTCCCAGCACACAACCTGTTTTCACTTGTTGCCCGGGGCTGCTGGCCACTTGTGGCTGCAGAGATTGCTGCCGATGCCGGTTCACAAGCATCCATTTGCTCCCCAGCTTCAGAAAATAGAAGGGCTGGGGCTCGGTCTTATTATTAAAAGCAAACAAACCCATTATTAAAAGTAAACAAGGCAGAACTGCTCTGAAACAATTGATTAAATGTCTCCTGGCTCAGTGGCCTAAAGTCACCCCTGTTACCCCAAAGCCTCCCATATTGAAAATCTAAAGACCGAATGCCTGCAGTCTGGTTGAGAACCACACACACGCTTACACACACACACACACACACACACACACACACACACACACACAATGCTCTTGAGTGCCTGTTATAGCGTAGGCTCAGGAACCACATTATCTCTAATCTTGAAGATTTAGAAGTAAGAATATTTTGCATTTTATCAATAGCATGGGCAGGCCAAGTAATTTGCTCATGGGCACAGCTATAATATGGAAACATGAGCATTTGAACTTAAATCTCTGTGACTCCAAACCCATGCCAAACTACCTTAGCACATTACAGACAGGACTTGTATGCCCCTGTATTTACTGTTGATTTAAAGAAATGCCCAAGACACAGGAGAGGGAAGCTCGCATCTGCCCTGGCAAAACCTCTTGAAATTGTAGGCACCTTCATCACTTATATGTGCAAGCTGGGCACAGCAAAGCCGGTAGATGTTAAGTGGCTGGGGTTTAGCATCTTGCCCCAATGCATGCCTAATTCCCAGGTCATTTTATGTACTGGGCTGTCCAAAGAAACCAGAAAGCAGCTTTGTAGGTGCAGAATCTTGGCATTGTCAGTGAGTTAACAGACTCTTAGGGATAGACTCCTGCTAGCCAGATTTATGACAGACAGATGTATAGACAGAATATTAATTGGCTACAGGAGAATTTTGTTTATCTGGGAGTCTCAGTGCTAGAAACATCTAAACAATGGGATTGTTCTAAAATAAATTTTAAAATTTCTAAAATCATGCTATTGGAAGAATCAATAAACAATTTGCTATGGGTTCTATGCTAGGTAATAGAGAGGTTTACCGTACCACCAGTGACTAGCTGGGGGATGATACAGGGGCCAAATCTCTTAAGGCAGATAGATAGTGTCACTGTTATGAATAGGTTGACATTGACTTCATCAGAGCTACTTCATGTTGTGAAAAACCTTAGGTAGTTATATGGAATAAAAAACTATTTACTGGAAAATAGTCTGACAATTCCCCAAAAGGTTACAAATAGATATTCCATAGGACGCAGCAATTCCACTATAAGTATATACCCAAGAGAACTGAAAACACATGTCCACACAAAAACTTACACGTGAATGTTTATAGCACCTTTATTCATAGTAGTCAAAGTGGAAACAATTCAAATGTTCATCAACTGATGAGCGGATAAACAAAATGTAGTCTATCCATGCAACGGATTATTCAGCCTTAAAAAGGACTGAAGTGCAGAAACGTGCTACAACATGGATGAACCCTGCAAACATTATGCTGAGTGAAAGAAGCCAGATGAGAAAGGCCAATGTATGATTTCGTTTACAAGAAATGTCCAGAATAGGCAAATCTCTAGAGACAGAAAGTAGATTAGTAGATGTCTAGGGCTGAGAATGGAGAGGTACAGGGAAATGCTAATAGGTTGGGGTTGCTCTGATGAAAATTGTTCTAAAATTGGTTGTGGTGATGGTCACACAAATCTGTGAATATACTAAAAAATCACTGTAAAATGTTTACATGGGGAAATGTTGCGTTTTGCAGAATATGTAATATTTTCCGTTTTTCAGCAAACTCAGATACCTCTGATTAATTATATATAACTAGGTGTTTTTCAATTGCTTCACATGGTAGGTTACAAGTAAAGTGTTCTAACATGCTTTTCACTTTTTGCTGCTACTGTAACCAGAACTCGTATCTTACTTACAAAATGCTCCCTTTTTCTCATTGTGCTTGTATGGAACAAAAAAAGCTAAGCTCAAGAAGAGGAGGAGATCAGATCCTGGACAATCTTTTTCTGTAATTTGCAAGCCCCATTCTCAAGATCAAGGTAATTCAATAACAAGGTAACTAATTTTGCCAAAATAGGAGTCAGCAGGCAGCCTGGGACAATATAAACAAGGAGAAGGAAATCAGACCCTCCTGGGAGAAGTGTGACTCCGCACAGAGTAGATGTTCAAGAAATGTCTCAGGAATGGACTGAAACATCCTTACCCCAGTACGGGGCAGACCAAGAACCATTAGATAGGGTCCCTCTTCCTTGAATGGTCCCAGAGAAATGTAAATTCTTATACTTTCCCCCTCTTTTACATCTTCCCTATGAACTAAACTCTCTATGTGATTGCCATAATCAGATGCTACAAACTGGCCTGCAGAGATTTTAAAAACCGGGAAATGTAAAATATTTAGATTTTGGAAAATCTCACATCAAGATGCAAAGTTTCAGCCCCTCTGGAAGGACTGGAATGCGTGGCAGTTAAGGGCACACCTTCCCACTCTGCCTGAGACTGCAGAGCAGCGGGCTCTTAGAGTGAGTGCTTTGCTCTCCAGGTGCCCACTGTTCCCCCACCTCTTATGAACTTACAATTGGCCTGCTTCACACCGGTATGCTGCCCGACCCCATAGACATGATGGGCTTGTGACCCCACTGTTCCAGCCTTACTTTGGACTAGCTACCAATCAGTTCGTGAGGGTAGACCTTCTTTCATTAGTTTCCTGCCTTGGTGACACATTCTGCACATTGAGGTTCTATAATTCTTGGGTGTATCCCAGGCCACCATCCACAAACATACATAAAACATCTCTTAGGCTGAGTCACCGCCTCAACCTTCGGTTTCTAATTTTGAGACACTTTTATCTACTGACAACTCCCCAGTTTTTCTAAGGGATTTAGTGGGTTGGGGCTCATAAAACATTCTGCAAATAGGTCATGCGGGGGAGCTTAAACCAATTTTATCTCACAGATAAGCCAAGGTAATGATCAATACATGTTAATAGCTAACCTTTATTGAGTACTTACTGTATGCCAAGTGCTGGAGTAAGTCATCCCATTTAGGCCGCACACACCCTCAGGAGTTTGCACTTCCATTATCTATTTTACAGATGAAGAAACAGAGGAATGAAAAGCTGGGAAGTGAAGAAGTCAGAATTCACACCTAGGCAGCTTGACTCTGAGCCTATCCTCTTCGCCACCTTGCACAGCTGTCCCTGCGCAAAGATCCATTACAAGGGTTAGAAATGTCACAGATGATTGCCTGAAGTTTCATGGCGTCCCCGAGGCCTCGCCTAGCAACCTGAACACCCATTAGAAACTTACAAGGAGCCTCTAAAGCACATGGAGACACAGAGGAAATAATATAATGGGTTAACATTTGGGGGATCTAATGAAGGGTGAATGTGGAAGTCTCTGCACTCTTCTTGCTTGTTTCTATACGTGTGAAATTATAGTAAAGTAAAAAAAAATTAAATGAAAAAATGTATTGGAATAATATTAATTGACCTGGAGGGATTTCTATAGGAATTTGGTTTTTTTTAAAGATTTTATTTATTTACCTATTTGATAGGGAGAGAGGCAGCACGAATGGGCAGAGAAGCAGAGGGAGAGAGAGTCCAAAGCAGACTCCTTGCCAAGCGTAGAGCCCAATGCAGGGCTTGATCTCCAGACTGTGAGACCATGACCTGAGTGGAAATTAAAAGTCAGATGTTTGGGGCGCCTGGGTGGCTCAGTCATTAAGCGTCTGCCTTCGGCTCAGTGTGTGATCCCAGCGTTCTGGGATCGAGCCCCACATCAGGCTCCTCTGCTGGGAGCCTGCTTCTTCCTCTCCCTCTCCCCTGCTTGTGTTCCCTCTCTCGCTGGCTGTCTCTATCTCTGTCACATAAATAAATAAAATCGTTAAAATAAAAATAAAAAATAAAAGTCAGATGCTTAACTGACTGTGCCACCCAGGTGCCCCAGAAGTTGTTGATGGTAAGAAGTGTTAACAGGTAGTGTTTTTTTTTTTTTAATTTTATTTGTTTTTATTTTTTTTAAAAGATTTTATTTATTTATTTTAGAGAGAGAGAGCCTGAGCAAGGAGGAGGGGCAGAGGGAGAGGGAGAAGCAGGCCCCCTGTTGAGTGGGGAGCTGGACGCAGGCCTCAATCCCAGGACCCTGGTATCATGACCTGAGCCCAAGGTAGATGCTTAACTGACTGAGCCACTCAGGCGCCCCAACAGGAAGTGTTAATAACAAGATCCAGAAAAGCGAGTGTCATGTGATTCTATTCCTGTAAAGCAAATAATGATAAAATATGCACACACACATATATGTACACACACACCCTTATATGAGGATGGAATAAAACATGTATAATACATTAAAACAAATCTGGAGCCCAGCCCGCAGAGATTCTATTCTAATTGTTTAGGGGCAGGACCTGAGCTTGAGTATCTTCTTTTAAGTTTCCTTAGATCAAAGTTCTCAAATTTGCGGCACATTAGAATCATTTGGGGAGTTTTAAAAAGTCCTGATGCCCAGGCCATGGCCCAGATGAATTAAATCAGGCTCCCTGGTCGTGGAACTCAGGCACAGGTGTTTTCAAATTCCCCCAGGCGATTCCAGTTGCCAAGTCTGAGGACCAGGCAGAGCTCCTGGCGCACCTGGGGCTGAGAATCACCTCTGAGAGGGAAGGGAAGTCCTGTGGGTAGACTATTATGTGATAGGCATTTGATATCTACTTCAACCCTGGAAACAGGCCATGAGTTAGGAACCTGCAAGGAGACAGAGGCTGGCTCCAGAGATCAAAAAACCTGCCAGAAGTCTCAGACCTAGGAGATGGTGGTGGGCATCCTGAACTGCCCTCTATCAGGTGAAGGAGGGTGATGGGAGTGGCTTTGAGAAGGCTTCCTTGCCTCTCAAACTCTCCTTTCCAAGATGACACGACTTGAAATTCCTTTAGTAGAGCTTCATTCCTCTGGGTTCCTCCTCCTAGGAGCTATTAAAAAAAAAAAAAAAAGGCAAACACTCCTGGGAGGAATTGCATGTTAATCAGATCTTGATGTCTGCCCAGCAAGTGCTGGGCGTTTTGAAAGGAGGAGAGAGTTGGAGGGATGCTTGAACATGGGGAAAGAATGTGATGTAGGAGGTGTAAATCTGATGTTGTCCCTTTCCTGCTCAAAATCCCTCATTCCCTAGACTTACCTCATCCTGGGTAATTGAGACTCCGCGCCCATTGGCTAGCAACTTCCCATTACCACCTTCCCCCAACCCCAGCGCCTGGCAACCGTTCTATGAATTTGAATATTTTAGCTAGTACCCAATTCCACTCATCAGTGGAATCATGCGGTATTTGTCCTGTAGTTGGTTTATTCCCCTTATCATAATGTCCTCAAGCTGTGTCCAAGTTGTTACATATTGCAGGATTTCCTTTGAGGCTGAATAATATCCCATTGTATGCACATACCACATTTTCTTTATCCATTCATCCATTATGGACATTTAGGTTGCTCCCACGTCTTGGCTATTATGACTAGTGCTTGGCTATTATGAATAAGCTACATCTGTAAGATTTATTGAATGCTTATTTACTATATGCCAGGAACTCTTTTAAATCCTGCTTTACATATATTAGTGCAAGTAAAAGTCACTACAGCCCTATGAAGTCTTTATCCCCACTTAACAGATGAGGAAACGAGGCCCAGTTAGTTTGGTCCATGGTCGCGCAGTTAGTTAGTAGGTTGTAAACTGGAGTTTAAACCCAGTATAATCAGGCTCTATAAACAGTAACTTGATCACTTTAATACCAATAGTATTAAAAATCATAATAATGATAATGATTGACAGCAAACTGTATGTCAAGCACTATAATTGGCAAGGTGAGAATGTGACTTACACATCCTAATAACCTTGGGGACAGGATCCAGGAGGGTTGTCCAAGAGATTGGTTAATTTCAGAAGTAACACTCCTTATGATTTTTGGGAGAGGGGTGGAGACGGGTTACAATTTAAAGTTGGGCAGAGTGGGCCATGGTAATATTCTCTTCTGCAGCTGTGATATGCCCCTCCATGTGTCTCCTTGCAGTTTTTCAAAGCTCAGAACTTTACCTATTACTTAGTGAGCGAGTCTGGCACAAGTCTACAGCATTTTGCATATGGTTTCCCTTTGTCTCCGCCCCAGTATTTTCCTTTTGTTGTATTTTGCGCTTCACATGGTCAGCTCACAGGACAAGGGAGAAGAGTTAGGTTCTTGTGTTTAAAGGTCTTTTAAAAGCTGCTCATTGGATTCTCTTCTTCCTTGCCTATTTGGTGGTAATCTCAATGAGGGCTCCAGCTATGTGCAGTTAGGCAGTGGAGCTATGAAAATGAACCACCAGCCTCCAAATCAACCCAGGAACATTTGCAGTCTTTCCAGGTTAAACGTCCCAATAGGGCTCTCTGTGTTGAAACCAACACCCAAGGCCCTTAGTGGGCCTGAAAACAAACAAAAACAAAAACACCATCCAAGTCACAGGCAGTCAACAGTATCTTGAAACCGAAGACAGTATACAAAAGCTCAATGCCATTTATTTTGCAATGGCAAATCAATCCACTTTCTCAGCATCCTGCAACTTTTATTGAACTGGGCATCCCGCCATAGGATACGCCCCCAAACTCTCCTTAATTACATATTTGTTAATTACAAATTAATTACAAATTACGAATGCTGTCTGCAATCCTGACTGGCGTTGCAGTCCTGATATCACAGGGCTTCTTCTCGAAAGGCTGCAGTAGCAGCAGCAGCAGCAGCAGTTTTCCCGCCGTACTGAGCGCTCACTATAATATGCTGGGCACTGCGCTAAGCCTGCCACCCTGCAAGTCCCCGGGGAGCAGCAGTGCACCCTCCGTTCCTGGCGCTCGCAGCCATTGTGGGGTGGGCGCTCAGCCAGCCGCGTGTTGACACGCCCTCTCCGCGCCGCGACCCGCGGCCAGGGCAGGAAGGAGTGCTCTGTGCGTGCTACGAGGAGGAGGCGGCTCCCGCGGGGGTGGAATCCTCGCCGCACCGCCCGCCGGTTCTCCTCCTCTGCGTGCGCTCCACGCGCCTCCCGGGCACGCGCTCCTAGCCCCGCCCGCGTGCGGCGGACGCACGGCCGCGAGCGCGCGCTCCCCGCGCCCCCGCGGCGGACGCACGACCGCGAGCGCGCGTGCGCCCCTCCGAACGTCCCCGGGAGCTGCGCCAGAGCGAGCGCCGGGGCCGGGCGCGCAGGAGTGAAAAGGAGGCGGCGGCCGTGGCTGCGAGCAACAGATCTGGACGCGGCGAGCCGACGCGTTCTGCTGTTGGGCGATTTTTTTTTAAATTTCAAAAATATTATTAAATTAGAAAATCTCGCATTTTTAAATGGCGCTGGCCCCAGGTCAGCGGGTGGTTTTCTCTGCTTCAAGATGGGCTTTGCTGTTTCCGTCGTGGGCACCAGTGGTGGCCTGATTGTCAGTCTTCTCCGGTCATTTTTAAGGCCAGGAGCCGGGCACTGCATGTAGGCGAATCACCCTGCAGAGCGGTTTGGCTTTTAAAATTATTGTTATTATTTGGGGCAGAGAACAGCCGATCTTGGGCACTTCGTCCTCTTTGCAGAAGAGGCTGTGAGTCGGAGGTGGGTCGCTCGGAGGGTGGAATTGCTCGCGGGTGAGCGAGCCCCGGCCCCGCGCACAGTCCAGGCGGCCCCGAGTGTGTGTCCTCTCCCTGCCGGCGCCGGGAAAATGGAGGCTGTGATTGAGAAGGAATGCAGCGCGCTCGGAGGCCTCTTCCAGACCATCATCAGCGACATGAAGGTAGGACGCCGGGGGCGCGGCTGCGGTGGGGGCGGCCGCGCACTGACCTCGCCGCGGTGCTTCGCCTCCGCCCCGGGCCACCCGCCCGGCCCTTGCCTGCGCTGTGGCCGCCGGCCACCTGCGGGAGCGCTCCGGCCCGGTGTCACCTGCTCACCCGCGGCGCCGCTCCGGGCTCTGTTGGGTCACCGGGCGGGCTGCCTCTCTGGGGGTGTCTGATGGCCCCTGCCCTCTCCACGCTCATTGTCCCAGGGGGCGGCACCATCTCTTTTCCCTGGGGGCGCAGGGCCCCGGCTCCAAGTTTTCCATTGTCTTCTGCTGGACGGAGTGTCTGCGACCCGTGGAGACTGGGTGCCTGGGCGGACACCTGATTCCCCCGAGTACGGGGTGGGGGCGCCTGGCGCGGCGGTGGGGAGGGGTATGGGGGCTTTGCCGGGCCGCGGGAACTGGCCCCCCTCCCCGGCCGAGAGCCTGGGAGAGAGGCCTCTCTCTCCTTGGCTTTCAGGTCCACCGGGGGCGGGGGACCTGAGCAAATTAGGCATTAATTAGGCTGTTCCTAAGCTGGTGAGGGTGTGCATGCCTTCCCTCAGCCCTCCCCGGGGGCGCGAAGCAGAAGTTCCCAGAGCAGCCTTGCTGGGGACCCTCCTTCCACTGGCTGAGCTCCCAGTCTGAAGACGAGATTGGGGTTCCCTAAACAACTGTATTCCCGCCCCCCCAACACACACAGACTTAAGGTTTTCTCTTGGAAGGATTGTGAAGATATTGTGTGTGTGTGTGTGTGTGCGCGCGCGCGTGTGTGCGCGCGCTTGTGTATATTGGGGGCGGGGAACAACACCCTGGTTTTTTCCTGCAAAGGGTGGGACTGGGGATAACCTGAACCTTGGATGTGGATTTTCTGGTGCATAGAGATAGACCAGGGCCCTGTGTTACTCATCCAAAGGAAATATAACCAGCCTCGGGAGCTGGCTGGAGGTGGGAATTGGGGGCGGTGGGGGGATTTTTTTTTTTTTCTATGTGTATTTAGGGAGCTTCTCTTTGGCTCTAACCCAGCCCCAGTTTGCCTCAACAGATCCGGGGAGGTGGTGTTTAATTAAAAGCTCTGCTTCCAAAACGAGTAGGCAGGTTTGGAAGGCTGTACGCCGGTGGGTGTGGACAGCCCCTCTTCAGCCGCTGCCTGCGCGTTGGGAGGAGCTTTTGTCTGATAAGTGTAAGGTTTAGAGAGGGTTTGGCCTGGGAGATGGACTTTGTGAAGGAATGCTCAGCTGTCACGCCTGCTTCCCCCTTTTAGAACCAACTGCCATCTCCCCAAGGGTGAACTTTTCCAAGGTGCTTCCATCCTGGTCTTGGCCCTCCTTCTACAGAGCCTGTGTTTTGTGTGTGTGTGTGTGTGTGTGTGTGTGTGTGAAATTAACATTCACATAGCATTATCTTCAGCTAGACCCTGCTTGTCCAGGAATGCCTCTAATCCATCCACTTGGAATTAGATGGATTATTCCCTGTTCAAAGACAGCCTCTTTCATTCCTTTGCCCTCAATCCACATTGACTTATTGAAGTGCTCTTTTGAAATAAAGATTGGTGTCTCCGCCTCAGACTCTGGGGTATTTCTTGTTAACTTAAATTCTGTACGCCTTATAGTCAAAGATTGGGTTTGAGGCACACGTGTATTTTGATCACCAGGGGAAGAATTTGAGATGGGTTGGTAAAGCTGCTTGTGTTTTTTTTTTTTGAAGAGAAATGGATGTTTCCAGTCCCTGAGTAGTTACAAGGACTCAGTGACCTAAAAGTTCTGCCCACTGCAGTCCCAGGGGGAAAAAAACAAAAAACGTGTAGAGTTTTTTTTCTGTCTTTGTTCCTTAATCCATAATCCACCCAGTCTCAGTTCTTTGCATTTATTGGTTTGAACCCAAAGCCTTTCAGGAGGTATCCCACCACGGGATGGGCCCCCTAGTTTTCCGCCTGCCATCCCGTGGCTGCCCTCTAGCATTCTGGCGAGGGAGATTTGTGGGTGCCAAGGTGGCATGTTTTTCCCTCTGCAAGATTCCAGTTAAAAATAAAGATTTATTTAATGCCCTTTCGGTGCTGGATCTATAGTTTGTGGTTCCTGACTTCTTTCCCATTGAATTTAGTAGGGTTTGTTCAACATCCTGTGGGAAGGCATTTATTTTAAGGTTGTTTGTTTTGTTTTGGCAAAGATTTGAAAAGCAAACTGGAGGGAAAGACTAAAACTTGCTTCAGGGTCTGCAGGATTCCAGACTTTTGGGGAGTAGAGAGAAGGAAAAAGAGAGGGGTAGACTGATTTCCAAGATTGTTTACGCAGAAGACAGTTGTTGAATATTTTAATGGAGTTTTCTTTTTAAAATACTTCTTTATGGGTTGGATGGCAGTGACATTTTAAAAGGGAATTTTAAAAAATTTGAGCATATAGGATAAGCAGTACATAGTATACATAATGCATGAAGTCACCCCCAATAACAGTCTTTAATATCCGAAGTCAGCTGGCTTTCTAATGACCAGTTTATCCTCTTTTTCTCTTCTTTGAACTGCCGTGATGGGTTTCTGATGTCTTTGGTGCCCTTTCTGTCAGCTCTGAAGGACAAGTGTAAATGTTGGAAACCCATTTGGAATGCCATCTTGAGAAAATTTTGAGGTTATTTTTCCAGAAGTAAGGCTAGACTGGGAAGGAAATTTTTTTTTTTTTTTTAAAGTAGCATTTGATTCTCCAAAATGTACAGCAACACAGGAAGGGAGTCAATTTCCTCTTTGGAGAAAAAAAAAAGAAAACAACAACAAAAAAAATGGAGTAATTTCAAGGCCTAACACCGTACATCTTCCAAAACCAAAAACCTCAAGGCATTGAAAAACTGGAGAGGAATCTTTCTGCTTTTTTCTAGCGATCCTTCATCTGGCTAAATCCTCAGTTGTCAGGGTGTGTGTTTTGTCCTTTTCAGGGGGAAGGGTGCAGAAGAAACCCTCACTCTTCTTCCATTGGATTCCAGCAGCAGCTGTTATATAACTTGACGAGAGGAAACCTTGTGTTTTTTCCCCTGTCTTCCACCCTACTGTGGTGGTGGTCACTAATGATGGTGGTGTGCAGAATCGCTTACTGGCTGCCTTTCCGCCCATCCACATAAATCAAGTTGTCTGGTGTGAGCTGGTCCCAAAAGGAAAAGAGAGGAGATTCACGTGGCTGGAGGCTAGGGCCTGTCGTCTGTTTGTCTGGGGGAATAGTAGCTTGGAAGTGACGCTGTGGAAGGCCAACTGACTGGCTTCTGATGTTTGACAATGGTTAGACATTAAAGAGGTTCTAGAATCTTTTTGGAGTTTCTATCCAAGTGCCAAGAAAAACGGGCTAAGTGCTACAAACAGCAGATTTGAGCCATTGCTTTTTTTTTTTTAAATTTATTGAGCTATAATGGACCTATAATGTTACATTAGTTTTAGATGTACAACACAGTGTACTTTGATACTTATAGATTTATTTATTTGTTTATTTATTTACTGTTTAGATAGCTGAACCAGCAAAGAATTTGGTGATGTTTGGGGAGCTTTTAAGACCAGGAGATGGGCCAAACTCAAGGGCAAGTCATTGTGGATATCTTTCTTCTTTTAATAATCAACTTAGGTTGTTTGTGTTTTTTTTAAAAGTTGGATGCTAAAGCCAAATATTTTCCTCAGCCTTGTTGCTCAAGAATCAGCTCGTCAGGAGCTGAATTAGGCCTGATGCAGGGAGAACTTTGTACTAGGTTCGAGAGTGTGTTAGGGGTTATGTAATGGGACTGGGGGGGTGAAAAACACCCAACCACACCTTGAATTCCCTACCCCACCTCCCACTGTAGAGAGGGGTGTCCTGTTACCAGCACCTGTGCTGAGCAGAATAGGGGCCTTGTTCAGTTCCTTTCTACTGCCCCCCACCTCTATTTGCACCGGTATCCTCTCTCCTAAGTTCTGCCTAAAATTAGAGCGGGTAAAGAGACTTCTTGAATTCCATGGAAATCTTTTGTGGTTTGAAGGCATGACACAGTATTTTCCCTCACTTATCATAGATCAAGAATGTGGGTATTGGGTCCAGCGCTGGAGAATGATTTCAGGATTGTGTCCCCCCCCCCCAAACACCGCCAGTGCTTTGGCTTTGGGGTTTCTGTCAGATGTGAGGCTCCCTTCCTTGGTGTTTATCGAGGGCCTGCTGTGTGGAAGGTCTCTTGCTGGGCAGTGAGGAGCCAGAGAGCCACAGGCCTACCCTTGGAGAGCTGCTTGTCCTGTGGGCCATAAGTAGGTAACATTAGATACCATATGGTGGCCACGAAGGAAGGGCATCAGTCAGTTTTTGAAGGACGTCCCTTTGACTCTTCCAAAACAAAAAACAAAACAAAAAAAAACCCAACATTTTCTCTAGAAAGATACTGAAAACCCAGCGAAGGCGTCCAAGAGTGGTCAGGTGTTCTGAGGGAGGTAGGCAGCCCTGTAAATGGGGACACACAGAGGCAGGACAAGCAGAGCCCTTGTAAAGTACAGGTGGGCCCCATGTTGGTTTTTCTCTTAGCAAATGGCTGTGTTTGTCCAGGATTTTACAGTGTTTTGGGCCTGTGGGAGAAGAAGGAGAAGTGAAGATGTCATAAATTTGGCAGCAGGGGAACTGCCCAGAATGGGTGCCTGTTCCGAGATTGAGGGCCTCTTCTATGTAGATCAGTCTGTTTGGTTTCTTAGGTGCAAATCTTGTCCACGTTTAGAAAGAAGTCTTTTTTTTTTTTTTTTTTGGTCTTGGTTTGAATGTTTCTATGGGAAAATCCCATATACATCTATACATCGTATTTAACCAAATTGTATAGAACTTGTTGCTGGACACTGTGAACCTTTATGTTCTGAATTTCCATAGGTAACGATGCCCCACATGGAGAGAAGGTCAATCCTAGGTCATGGTTTGCATGGAAGATGAGCCGAGTTTGAATTTTGCCTGGTTCAGCTATCAGTCAGTTCTCATGAGAGTAACATGTACTCATAATTCTGTAGTATTTATTGCAAGACACAACTCAGGTTGCCAGCACTGAGCTCAGTGCTGTGATTCAGCAAGTAAAGATACAGGATTTCCAGTTAAATTTGAATTTCAGATAAACAGCCAACAGCTTTTTAGTATAAGCATGTTCCATGCGTCCTGGTGCTTCTCAGCTCTGACCGCTTGTACTTTGAACTGCCCTTTTGCATCCAGGAAACGGAAAAAGCTAAAATGATATCTGTCAATATGGCCGGCTCATTTGAGGTTGTTAAAATGTTTGGAGGATGAAAAGGTTGAAACTATTGATCTATTAGACGCTTTATCTATAATTTTCATCTGGGCTTTTCCAACTTCCCGGGAATGGGTGAGAGCTGGCAAGATTCCTTCTGTAGAAGACTGTTTAGGTGCTCAGATTGGGAATGGAAAAATGAGATCTTTTCGAGGTCTTCATTACTTCTCGGAACTGCCTTTAGGACACTTTCCCCTTAAACCCACACCTCTGCAAAAACAAAGAAATACCTCTCCTGGAACCAAACAAAAGCCAAAGGCAGATTTAGCTAGCTAGGACATCAGAGGAGAAGTATTTGGGGCTCCTTAGAGGGACCTGATGGATGCCTTAAGCAGTTTAACTCAGCTTTGCAGATTGCACTGCTGATATGGCCTTATTAAGTAGCAAACCAGAGAGACAAATGGAGTAAATTAATTGGCTGAGCTTCGAGGAAGCCCATTGTATTTGATTGCAGAGGTTCTCCCTTGAATTAGTTGGGAGGCTGCGCAAGGTTTCCTCCAAGTATCTGACACACAGACACACACGAAACCCCCCAAAGCAAAATCAAACCCACCCAGCATAGATTCCAGAGCAGCCCACCCATTGTCAGTGTTCTCCACCTCTTAGCCCAGGGAGGACCTGGGCTATGTGTCTCGGCTGCTCCCCGATTTAATATGCTCTTGTGTGCCACTTGTACATAGTAGGTGCTCAGTGTTCATGGCATATGGTGAGCACGGGGCAGCAAGGGACTTGTTGAGAACCTGCCATGTGCCAGGCATTGCGCTAAGTGCTTGGTACGCATGGTTTTATGTCATCCTCACATCAGCCCCACTTTACAGATGAGAAAACTGAGGCTCTTAGAGGGGGTAACTAATCCAAGGCCATGGTGAGGTGGATTGATTCAGACCTTGGCCAATTTGAATCCCAAAGCTGGAGCTCTTTAGAACGTGCTGAAGTAAAGAGGGGGGAATGGATTTATTTCTAGAGGGTGGCATACAGAATTCCACTCTGCTGAGTTCTGTAGGAGGCTCAAGGAAGGAATCAGGGTCTTTTTTCCGCACCTCGAGCCTGGAGTCTGCCCGGAGGCATGAACTTGAGCTAAGATGCCGTGGGGACTGTTATGGGGCGGGCAGCTCCCATCTGGCTGTCACTTTTGTGAAAGTCATTTAATTTATGATCTATTGACATTGAGCTTCCTTCCCTCTCCCACTCCTCTGACAGACAAACCTGGAATTCTCCTTTCCTCTTCTTCTGGGTGTGCAGAGGGTAAAGAAGTCTTCGGGCCAGGCTCTGGCCTGTCACCCTTGGCTCCTGTCCTCATCCCCATACAAAGTGCCCTTAGTCTTCTCCGTGCCTGGCCGGAGGGCCATGTTTATACGTCCGGGGAGCCCATCGGTTCATGAGACTGGGCGACTGTGCAAGCCTGGCAGCCCTCACTAATTATATGAATTAAATAAGTTCACCCAAAGTTCAAATGACGCCTCTAAGGGAACTCCTTACCTTGAACTCATTTTGTGTCCAGCCCTGGAACTCTCCTGTAAAAGAGCTTTTCTGTATTTAATTATGTCCCGGTGGCTCTCCAGTCTGGTTGAGTCTGTGGAGCCATTTCAGGTCTGTGTTTGGAGAGGTTGACGGGATCTCCAACAACAACAAAAAAACACCCCCCAAAACAAAAAAAAAACCCCTTTCTGTCTGATTCTTGGCATATACGGCCTGGGTCATAGTTTCTAAGTGGTTTTTCTTTTCCTGTCTAGTTTAAGTGGGTTTAAAAAAAAAAATCAATTGAGTGCCTTTTGAGCTGTGTGTCTTTTTATTTGCTTTCTTCCCCTTGAAGAATTTGGGCAACTGTAAAATCTTAGCTTGCTTAGCATGAGCGGTCTCCTAAGTCCTGGCGGTGGACAGCAGGTTTGGCCTGGGACTCCCTTCCCTGCCACCTCCCACAGGACAGGGGTCTCTGGGGGGGGCCGGAGGAGTGGGTCTGGGCTGGTGTGCCCCTTCTGGTGGCATGCACTTGGTTACAGGCATACAAGTGTTGGATTTCCTGTGAGCCTTTAAGACACTGATACCTGGACCTGTTCCCTGGAGGTTCTGATTCTGTGCTTCCGGGGGACAT
Organism: Ailuropoda melanoleuca; assembly: GCF_002007445.2. Taxonomy (NCBI): domain Eukaryota; kingdom Metazoa; phylum Chordata; class Mammalia; order Carnivora; family Ursidae; genus Ailuropoda; species Ailuropoda melanoleuca. The sequence continues at coordinate 88,548,245 of NC_048226.1, read as the reverse complement.
CCTGGGCATCCACATTTTTTTAAAAGCACCTCCAGGTAGTTCTAATCTTAGGCTTGAGAACTACCAAGTTATACACAGTTTTAGCACCCTCAAAAGTACTTTCTCAACCCCACCGAAGTCTGAGTAAAAGCATGTTTAGATGTTTGTACAACAGCGTGAGTGTGCTAAACACTGTTGAGCTGGACACTTAAGAATGGCCGAGATGATAGATGGTCTGTGTGTTTTGCCACGATTAAAAATAAAAATAAATGTATAGTGAAACAACATGAAATAAATTGAAATATAAAAATAGTAGAAAAAGCATCTTTAGGATACTTAACGATTTTAAATATACAATAGCACAGTCCGACATGGTTTTCTACCATAATGAAATTGTCAAGTGTGTTAGCTACTAGCCACATGTGACTATTGAGCACTGGAAGTATGGCGAGTGTGATTGAGGAACTATTAGGCTTTTTTTTTTTTTTTTTAAGATTTTGTTTATTTGTCAGAGAGAGAGAGAGAAAGAGCACAAGCAGGGGGAGCAGCAGGCAGAGGGAGAAGCAGGCTTCCTGCTGATCAAGGAGCCTAATGTGGGACTCGATCCCAGGACCCTTGGATCATGACCTGAGCTGATGGCAGACGCTTAATGACTCAGCCACCCAGGCGTCCCAAGGAACTATTGAGTTTTATTCACTTTTCTTTAAATAGCCGTATGTGGCTAACCTGCCCTATTGGATACGTAGATCTATAACATACCATCTAAGTAAAAACAGTGAGCTTCCTGCACACCTTCTACTCCCTTCTGGCCCCTTCATTGCGTCTAAACCCCTCCTGTGGAAATTCCAGAGCTCTCGCTGACCTTGGCGTGAAAGACATCTGCTTTTCAAGCCTGTGGGCAAGTTACTTAATCTCTCAGCCTCCTTTTCCTCTTCTGTACAAGGGTCTAAGAACGTATCCACCTTTGAGGATTCCGAAATCAGACTGTGCCTGCAAAGCGCTCCACACTGTGCCTTGCCCACTGGCACTGGGATGTTAGCTGCTGCTACTGTTCCAATCACTGTAGTAATTCTTTCCACCACTTCAGGCAAAAGCTACCCCACCCTTGACCTAGCTGTATTTAGAGTTTGCACTGAAGTTGCAGGAAATGGAGGAGTTGAGTTGTTTTTTTCTGACTAAGTCAATTACTCTTGAGTTCATTATAACCTCATCTGCCTCAGCTGGGCCTATTTGCATTTCTGTTTGCAAACCCACTGTCTATAAAGGGAGAGGAAGGGCTGGGTGCCCAGCTGCGGTCCTCGGGGCATTTAATGCTTGAAAAAAAAAGACTTCCAGAGATGTTTACACCAGGGTAAGGGGAGAGGAGCAGCTTTGTAAGGGCTGTCTTTTTCTGTCTGACTCCATTTGAGTTCTCCCTTCTTTTTCTGGAATGACCACCAGGAAAGTAGCCTCGTTTGCCTCTTAGCGGGCCCTGTAGCAGCCTCTTGGCACTGATCTTCTGTCCCTTCCTAGGACTTAGCCATATTTGGGTATTTCCTACCCGCCTACCTGCCGGATGTGTCCCACCTGACTTACCCTGGGATTCAAGGACCCCACAGTTGGGCCCTAGCTGATTGGTCTGCTGTATGCCTCGTGCTCCCCATCCTGGAGTCCCAGGCCTCTTTGAACACATCCTGTGCCCCTCATTCTTGCTGTTTGTCCTGCTTGGAGGACGTTTCTGCAATGTGGTCCACTGAAATCTTTCTCATCCTTCAGTGCCCCACCACAAAGTTATCTCCTCTTTCCACCAACCCAGGTACCCTTAGGCATTCTTCGCATTCTGTGTTGAGTCCACGGAGTATTACATTCTACCTTAGGCGGTTGCCCTTGGGCTTTGAAGCCTGGCTCTGCCCCTTCCTAGGTAGATTACTCTGGGCAAGTGACTCAGCCTCTTGAGACTTATTTTCTTATCTGTAAAATGGGGGAAATAATACTTCCCTCTGAAACTTGTGGAAGCTTCAATGAGAAAGTATATGTAAAGGGCTTAGGATGAAATAAATGTGAAATAAAATGCTCTCGTGTATCTGAGCTACCCTGGTAGTTTCTAGCGGAGTACCCTGTAATAATGGCACTCAGATGTTTCAGAAAATACAGGAAACCCATAGCTCCACTTTGATAATGCAATAGTGACAATACTGCAGTGCTTTTCAACTTCCAACATATGCATAATTTGAGAGAACACAGTACACATATTCAGCAGATATGATGCTGCCCCCGCTGTGAGCCAGGCATTGCTGGGGTGGAGATAGACCTGTGAGTAAGCCAGGTAAAGCCCTCGCCCTAAATTGTTTTGTCTAGAAGAGGAGCAGAGAAGCAGTGGGATCTTAGGAAGGGTCAAGGGGCCTCTCTGTTTGAAGCAGAGATAGGCCCAGCCGACAAGATGCTGTTGGGTGGTTGACTCCCTGCACAGGTGCCTCTAATTTGTCAGCAGAGGGGAGTAGGTGGGGAGCAGGCAGGGTGTTGAGACCTAGGGGTCTGATACGGCCCTCGAAGGTGACAACCATGAGACACATGTTTGTTTTGCTGAAGAAACCCCCTCTGTCAGGGTCGCCCCAGTAACGGCTCTGCACCCCACGTGACTGAGCGCAAAACAGGAAGGGGGGATATTTGCAGTAGGAGGCTGGAAATGCTTGAGATTAGTTTCCAGGGAGACCTCAGTTTCACTTCTGAGGCCTGGCTTGCTTGCGTCCTCCTGCAGCTGAGCACGGAGTCATTAAGGAAGTCTTTGAGTTTGGTTTAATGGTCACTCTTTGTTTTGAAGTGATTGTTTACTGAACCTTCAAAGCCAGCTCTCCAGCAGGATGTGATCTTGGGCCTGAATAATTGGATGAGGCACCCCAATAGGAAGCAAGTAGCGGGGAGCAGAGCCAGGAGGAGCTAGCTGGTGGCCAAGCCTTTGGCATCCCAGCACTCAGGAGCTCTGTAAGCTGCTGCTGGAGGGACTGAGGTTGCCGTGCAGCCAGGAGTAGACCTGAAGCAAGGGTCCCCTGGAACCTGGCCTCTTTGGTGTGGTGCTGGCCTTAATTAGGGACACCCTAATTAAGTCAGTAAGGAGGAAGCTTATTTCTAAAAAAAAATAATAATAATAAAGAAAAAATTAGCAAGTGTTTTGAGAGCATCTCATGAGGGATTACTTCTCAAAGATTATGCAAGCAATATAAAGTTAGTGGAAGAAAAACTGAGAAATTTCAGTTAAGTAAAAAACAAAACTCACCCGTAACCGCTTGATTACAAAGTGGGTTATGTACACACATTTTAGACAAAGGTTTTCATGCGGCCCACGCTGTGCCAGAAATTTATTTTTTCACTTAGCTTTTCACTTACATTGCCTTTCCGTGTATGTAATTATGAGCCATGTCAGTTTTAATGTTGTGTGGTGTTCCATTGTTTGGTGTGTGCACAGTTAATGTATTCAGTTGACCTGTATTTGAGGACCGACTGTATGCCGGGTTCTGTGTTAAGTGCTGGGGGTGCAGCAGTATAGGTAAATGGACACAGTCCTTGCCCCCCTTGGAGCTTACATTCTAGGGCAGTGCAGACAAGCTAAGTCAGTTCTGTATATTAGGATTATGTGCAGTGGGGAAAAATAGAGCGGGGGCAGTGTTGTTGTTTTTAAATACCGTGGCTAGGAAAGGCCTCACAGAGCAGCTGACCTTTGAGCAACACTTCAGGAAGTATGTGGATTATTGGAGAAAGAATGTTCCAGGCCAGGGAAGAGCATGTGTGGAAGCCTTAAGGTGGGCACCAGTTCCATACGTTCCATGCTGATTTCATGTTTAGGCTGTGTCTGGTTTTTCACTAATTAGAAGCAGTACTGCAGTGAGTATATCCTTGTAGCTAGACATTGATTTGCATTGAGAGTTTTGCCTGAAGGCTTTATCCTGGGTCAAAGGTATGTACTTTTCGTGGCATTTCAAACATGTTACCCAATGCCGTTCAGAAAGCAACGTATCCGTTCATCTTCCCATGTGCGGGTGCTCATCACCAGGGATTATTTCTCTAGGAGCTAGACTTGAATATTGGGACAGAGAAATTGCTGAGACCACAGCTCAGTTGGGCCTCAGAGGGACGAGGTGTCTTACTTGGTGTGGTGATCTTTCCTTTCCTTTCCTTTCCTTTCCTTTCCTTTCCTTTCCTTTCCTTTCCTTTCCTTCCCTTCCCTTCCCTTCCCTTCCCTTCCCTTCCCTTCCCTTCCCTTCCCNTCCCCTTCCCCTTCCCCTTTCCTTTCCCTTTCCTTTCCCTTTCCCTTTTTTTCTTTTCTTTTCTTTTCTCTTTTCTTTTTTCTTTTCTTTTCTTTTTTTTAATATTTTATTTATTTGAGAGCGAGAGTGAGAGAGCGGACAAGCACAGGGCCCCGCTCAGCAGGGAGCCCGACGTGGGGCCAGATCCCAGGATCTGGGATCATGACCTGAGCCAAAGGCAGACGCTTAACTGACTGAGCCACCCAGGCGCCCCTGGTGTGGTGATTTTCAAATCTTGCTGTGTGTGATTTTAGCAAGAAAGTATGAGTGTCCCCTGGGGAGTGTGTTTAATGCAGGTGTCTGTGCCCCCTCCCCAGAGATTTCGATTGTGTAGCTCTGGGGTGGGGCTCAGGCCTCTGCAGTTCTAGCAAACATTCCTAGTGAATCTCTGGTAGGTTGTGATTATATACCAGGAATGGGAAAGTGGGAGCGGTTCTTGGGCCATCAACGGCCTCCTTCGCAGCTCATGAGGTGAGTAGGAAGGCTCTCCCTGCTCTCCTCTCTCGTGTTCCCAGATTACACCCCAAAATGACTCTCATGCCTAAATGCACCATGATCTTCTGTATTCCCTTTCCTTTGCTAATTATTTCTTTTGCAGGGAAAACTGTCTCCCTTTATTTTCTTCGCCTTTGCCAGGAAAACGCCCCTTTGTCCTTAAAGACCTAGGTGAGGCATTACCCCCGCCTCCTTGGAAGCTCTACTTTATATTTAGAGTGTGGTGTCCTCCGACTGGTGGCTAACACATCCGTGTTCTACCAGCCTGAGTTCCTCAACGCTTTGGCTCCTTATCTCTCTATGGCCTTCACCCCGCTCGTTGCCCGTGCATAGCAGGTGCTCATTAAATGCCTCAGGGAGGGTGGCTGGGATTGTATGTAGACTCCTGAAAATAGCAGTTGCTGGGATTTATTGAGTCCTAAGTGCCGGTCAACCTTCTAAGCGCCTGCACTATTTCCCTTACCCTCATTACCATCCTTGGAGGTGGGGACTAGCGCAGGTGTCCTTGACACATGAGCACAGGGCAGTTGCGGGTGACTAAGTCACCTAGGCCATCCAGTGGGTAGATGGGAAGTCGGGCAGGCTGACTCTAGCGCCATGCTCTTGACCCCTACATCACATGGGTCCCGTCAGACTCTGGAGTATGGCTGCGCATCAGGGCGCTCCCTCCAGGCGAGGAGAAGGACATGCCGTGGGAAGACTAAAAGGAGGACCACGACTGTACAAGTACCCAACACAGTCATTGCCTCTTTCAGCGACGCCCCCGGGGTGTCCTTCCTAGCAGCCTGGGGTGGGGCTTGGGGGTGCGGAGGAGGCACCGTTTAGTGGAAGGTGGCAGGGCACCCAAGTGTGTACAACGTGGCGAGGCTGTTCCTCCCCACAATGGATTTGACAGATTGCTAGAATCCGTTGTGGGATTGGGTGGAGACAAGTCCGAGAGGGCATTTCCAGGAAGGAGAAGTGGGTGAGTACAGGTGTGCAAGCATGAAATAATGGTAACAATACTTGATGTTTTTATGGGGTGTGGAGGTCACCACGTGTTGTGTTCATTATCTCATTGGGATGTTTATACACGGGCATAAATGAAACAGGAGCTTTGGACTCCACATAATGGGACAATTTATTATTTTGGGGGGCGGCTTACATGTACACAGACGTCTCTTACTTGCCCTTGGGTGAGAGCAGCCAGCCCCTGTATGAGGGATCGGATACTGAGTCCCCAGGTGTCCAGTTGTGGAGAAGCAATAAGTTTTAGGGGAACCCGTAGGGCAATTTCATTTTATTTTTTATTTTTAAAGATTTTATTTATTTATTTTAGAGAGAGAGCATGAGAGGGGGGAGGGTCAGAGGGAGAAGCAGACTCCCCACTGAGCCAGGAGCCCGACTAGGGACTCGATCCCAGAACTCCGGGATCGTGACCTGAGCCAAAGGCAGCCGCTTAACCAACGGAGACCTCTGAGCGCCCCTGGGGGCAATTTCATTTTAAAAAGAACTGGGCAAACTGAGGAGCACTACATGATCTGAACTGGGTGTGAGGGCAAACCCTTCTCTGACCTGAGGCAGATTACTTAACCTTCTTTTTTTTTTTTTTTTAAAGATTTATTTATTTATTTATTTGACAGAGATAGAGACAGCCATCGAGAGAGAGAGAGAGAGAGAGAGAGAGAGAGAGAGAGAGAGAGAGAGAGAGGGGGAACACAAGCAGGGGGAGTGGAAGAGGANAAGAGGAAAAAGCAGGCTCATAGCTGAGGAGCCTGACGTGGGCTCGATCCCATAATGCCAGGATCACGCCCTGAGCCAAAGGCAGATGCTTAACCACTATGCCACCCAGGCGCCCCCCAAGTATAACTTTTGACTCNACTTAACCTTTCCCACGGAAAAAGGAAAAGTGTTCAGTTTCCTGTTCTGCCAAGTGCCCAGGCAGGGTTGTCCTGAGAGCCCTTTATACTCTCAAGGACTATGGAAACGTGAGATGGGGCTCTTAATGATGATCGTGAAATACACTTGGACTCCGAGATGGCCCCAGGTGACTCTGGGGGTAGTACAGATTTGGGCAGGGAGAGGGGGAATTTGGGGAAGAAGGAGAGGAGGAGGATTCCATTTTCATAGAAATGGTAGCTCATGGTATGCACCCCAGTTTTTGCAAGAGTGAAACAATGGAACCAGAAGCCTCGTTGCGTGTAGAACAAGGCTGGGGTGCCCAGAGTGGCTTTGTCACATGATGACTGGCGCTGCCCGGTAGTGCTTTCTGCAGCGGGGCACGTGTTCTGCACCTCCGTGGCCTAGTACTGCAGCCACGGGCCACGTTTGGCTCTTGAGCACTTGCGTGAGGAACTGAATTTTACATTTTGTTTAATCGTAGTGAATTAAGTCCATGTGGCCAGTGGCTCTTTTGCTGGAAGGCTCAGGATAGACAAAGGAATGCCTTTTGGTAGAAAATGTAAAAACAACAACAACAATAAAACTTTGAAGGTACAGTTGACATATTTGGTTGGTTCTTCTTTTATTTCAAGTGGCCACCTACCCAGGGTGTCAGAAAACAGGCATTGTGGGCATAGGACGTCATAGCACTGGAGGAAGAAGACGCCTGATGTCCTTGACTTAATTAGGGTCTTATGGTTACAAATGGAGCAGTTTGTGAGGGGAGGTTGGGTGGAGGGAGCACCTTTTGTGGTTAAATCTTCCTTTTTGTAGGCGTATTTATTGCTGGTGAGCTTGGGCAAGTGGGTGAGGGTGGGCGTGTGGAGGGAGCAGCCATTGATTATCCCCAAGGCTGTCATCCATTTGATGGACAGGGATAATTAGTGGATTAGGCAGGCCCCAATCAGGGAATAAAAGCACAGGAATGGTTTTTATGATGGATGGGCTACGCAGTGCCTTTCATCTGAGGATCTCGGGAGCCCTTCCTCTTACAGGATGGGGTGGGGACGGGTGGCTTTGGGGACAAAGCTGTGACAGGCAGGCAGGGGCCCCGTCCTTCATCCTGCACACCCACTTCTGGGAGCGGCAGATTCCTGGCTCATGCTTGTAGAAGAACACGGGGTCCAGGGGCACGCCTGCTCGGATCAGAAGCTTCCTCTGGAAGCTTTGCTTTTCATTTCCCTGAAGTCCACACCGAGGGGTGACTTAAAAGAGGAGGAGCAGGGATGCTGGGGGCTGCATGGCTCATGCCGAGGGGCCTGGTGGCTTGGGGTGGCCTGTAGAGATGCTGCAGATAGGCTCTCTGATCTGGTAGAAGCCGATAGGGCCCCGTGTCCATCGAAAACCTGGAGATGTGATCAAGTTACCCATAATCGCACCACTAATGACACCACTAATGACAGCACCTGTGAACACTGCTGGTTCATTCCTTCCAGACCTTTTTCTACACGAAGGGCTTTTCTTTGTTTTGTGCCTTGTGTTTTCTTTTTCACGTGGTTGAGGATCATGACCATTTCTGGCTCCCCTGGGGAGCAGTTTTGCAGTTGTAGTCGGGGGGCTGTGGGTTTGGGGAGCCCTGTACCTCCCTTGGACCGAGCAGGACCCAGCCTGCCTACTGAGCAGCAGCCTCCTGCAGCCCTGGGCTGGGCCGGGAGCTGGGGCTGTTCATCTCGAGGCTTGTACTTCCCAGCGTCAGGAAGCCCTTGGACCCCAAAGTCGGTCCTAAGTTTCCTTGGCTGCGAAGTAACAGCAGCCTGTGCCTCAGCAGGGGGTGATGAGCACGGACCGGAGTGTGTATCAGGCTGTGCTCCTCTGTGAGGTCCGTGCGCCGGCAACCTCTGCATCACGTAGGGGAAACAAGCGGCACCCAGGGAATCCGAACCTGCGTTTCTGCAGGGTCCCCAGGTGGTGGACATGGAAGTGAAAGTGTAAGGCCTGCTGATCTATGCCCCTGGCACCAACAACCTGTTTAGAAACTGGTGATGATCCATGATGATGATGGTGACAGTGGTGTCATCAGGGTGGAAAGAGGGGCTTGGGAGGTTAGCCGTCCAGTCGTGTGTGTGCCTAGGACTTGAGTGCTCAGCGGCATGACCATTGGTGAGCCAGTGTCCATCTGGAACCTTGGGGCAAGACCGAGGCCTTTGAGCTGGAACCACACTCCCTGGAGCCAGTCCCTGGTTTATTGTCCTTGTGAGACTTCTCCAGCTCTGGCTCCTCTCATATCGTCCCTCCCCTGACCACAGCTCCCGGCTCCTCTGAGTTCCCTGTGTGGCAGCGTGGGTGTCTGGTTCCCTCAGCTGTCCCTAGGGTCCCGCTGCCACGGCAGGCTGGGCTGGGAGAGGCAGTTGCTGCATTATTTATGGGGCATCGTTCGCCAGCCGGGCCGATGAGTTACACACAGTTTATTCTTCTGCTCTGTGTGTGGGATGCCATCCTGGGCCTCTGTTTAATACAGAACAAAACAAAGCAAAACAGAACCCCAAGCCAAAACAGCCACAGGCTGGGTCCTGTGTCCTGTGCCCTGCATCAGGCAAGTGGCCTGTCCAGCCTTCTGGCTGTGGGGAGAGTGGAGGAAGGGGACGGAGAAGAGGAGAGGGACCCTGAGGGGGGGGGCGGTGTGCCCAGAGCTCAACTTTTCGAGTGGGGGTGGGGAAGCCAACTTGCATATTTGCTTAAGTGGCCCCCAACCTCTTGGGAGTTGGTAGAGATTGGGTGGGTCTCTTTTCTCAGAAGTGAAAGGCTTCACCACCCACCCCCTCCCCAAGGGACCGGACTGCTGTTAGGTATGTGACCTGTTAGTTTCTCTTGTCACCTAGGTGGCTTGGGAGGTTTTTTTTTTTTAAGATTTTATTTATTTATTTGATAGAGAGGACTAGCAGGCAGAGGCAGAGGGAGAGGGAGAAGCAGGCTTCCCGACGAGCAGAGTGGGGCTCGATCCCAGGACCCCAGGATCATGGCCTGAGCCAAAGGCAGATGCTTAACCGACTGAGCCACCCGGGCGCCCCATGGCTTGGGATTGAATGTCACTCACCATCTGCCAGGTCTTTTGCTGCCTTTTTTGTGATTGAACTCTGACCTTGCCCTTGAAGGCTGCTCACAGTCACCTTGTCCACCCTGTCCATGTCCTGCATCTCCCCAGCGTCAGTGTGCCTCTCCAGTGTCCCTTGGAGAGAGCCCACTTATGTCCTCTCTGCTTCCCTGTTTTGTGCCAGCTGTTGCTCTTACCAGAAATGCTTTTCTTTCCTCCCTCCATTTCTCTGTTCTTGAGCTCACAGTGTATGAGACTCAGGCTCGTAGATGATGAATTGCATGATGTAAGGGTAGTAGGTGCATTCAAGAATGCTTGGAAAGAGGTGACATTAAGAGCTAGACTGGTGGTGATGGCTGAATAGGAGTTTTCCAGATGCTTGAATCCTCTTGGAGGTTAGAAGAGAGAACAGCTGTCGGTGGTGGTGTGTGTGGTGTGGGGAGCATGGTGGGCACCCCACCTGGTGGGTGCGGAGGTGGGGCTTCCCTGCCTGTCTTCAGGGAAGCCCCACCTCTCTTGCTGTAGGAAAAGGGGGCAGTCCCACAGTTTGATCAAGGGAGTCCTTTACATGTTTGTAAACAAAGTTATTTTTGGAACAGGAGACTTTTCCTTTCTCTCAGAATCCAGTGTGGTGTGGGTTCTATTTTCAACAAATTGCCTGGGGTTCAGAACCTACCCTCGTCTCCAAAGAAGTCAAGGGGTTCCAGGGAGAGGAGACTTTGCCTGTGACTTTGGACTTGGCAGAGCCCCGGTGCCTGGCACGAGTCTTATCTTCTTTGATTTTGGTCTGTCTGGAGCGTTGTGAAACCGTTATGTGTTCTCTGGTGAACCCCACAGAGGGGTCTGCATGGAGACTTTTTCACAGCCCCAGGAGTGCGTTCCTGGGGATTTCCTCACACGTGAACCAAGCCCAGTCAGAACCAGTGGCCTTGAAGGGAGAGGTTTCTGGGACTTGTTGGTGGGTGGTGCAGATCAGAAAATTAAGGCCTGTGTTGGAATTGTTTTCTGAAAGGGTTCTCAGCGGATATGGCATCTTGAACTGCAGATTTCTTTTGAAACTTGAGTATATTTTCTTTGGCTCAGTCTTAGAATCTAGAAAATGCCCTGGCTTTTTCTCTTACTTTTAACTCTTTCTTCAAGTTTCTTCTCTCTCCTCTCTCACTTCCTCCAAGCTTTTGAATTTTTGTAGTAAATCTACTTTTCAGGTGGGTAGAAACTTTTTTTTTTTTTACCTTGAAAGAAACTTAAAAAAAAAAAACCTGGATCTAGAGCAATCCAACATCACCCNTTTTTTTTTTTTTTTTTTTTTTTTTTTTTTTTTTAGAATCCATTAAATTATATATTGCCTAAAACAGGTGGGCCTGACACTCTTTGATAGACTGTCAAATATCATTAAATCAGGAGAGAGCTGCTTTTGGCAGCCTTCTTCTGGCTGAGTGGGTGTCCGTGGGCGGAGAGCTGTGTGCTGCACCCCTTGACTGGAGATGGGACCCTCCTTTTGTTGCTAATTTGGTAAAGACTGCAATGAGGCTCCCCAATGGTGGGGGCAGATAAGTCATTTTTTTGAAAAGCTTTGAGCAGTTGATTTCCGGCACATTCATGTCGGTCTGAGTACTCCTCCTGCCGTGTGCCAGGGAGTGGCAGAGACTAGTCTGACTCCCCACACCCAGCTGGTTAACTAGCTGTGAGATGCAGCTCGTTCTAAGCATGCAGGATTCCAGCCTGGACGGACAGTCTGACTTACAGGCTTTAACATCTGAGCCAGCAGCCTGAGTGAGGTGACAGGGCCCTGCAAAGCCTTGGCTCAATCCTGTCCAATGTTTATTGGACAATGACAGATTGCACTGAGCACTTTTGATGTCTGATCTCCGTTATCCCTCATGCCAACCCCAAGAAGTAGTGACTTATCCTCTTATTCCTTCCCTCCATTCTTTCAGTGTTCAGAGATGTCAGTGTTTAGTAACAGTGAAGGAATTATTTGTCTTTATGGTTCATCTTTATAAGGAGCCGACCCTGAGAGGTAAAGTGGCTTCCCCCTAATAATGGTGCAGCCATGGCTAGAAATTAGGACTGTGGGCTTCCTGCATAGACCTGTTTTCTTTTTGGCGTGTTCTCATTGAATGTGCCTCATCTTTTTCTTCAATACTCTGGATCATCTCAGTGACCTTCTCTGGGGGCCCATGCAGGAGAGCGGTTGGTGCTGGGGAAAGGAAGGCCCAGAGGTCATGGCCTCCTTTGTGTAGATGAGTGATGCTAGTACCTTTTGGCTAGAAGGTGGTGGTCAGTATGTTTGAACATCTTTAGGTTTTTCTAAAAGCTTCTCATACTTTCTCGGGGATCTGGAAAAGAAGAAAAGATTAGGTGAGGCTGTAATTGGTGGGTTGAACTCTTGTGCTCTTAAGGATGCTGATGTCCATGGGGACAGAGATCTCTCGCAGACAGCCAGAGAACTCTGATCTCAGCCCTTGCCCCTATAATTACTTGGATATAGATGTAGAAAGGGTGTCCATACTTGATGAGAAAATGGTAAATACATTGGGTGTTATAACTGGACTTCTCTACCAGGTCTCGATGGGCCTGGAATGGTAGCCTGAGCTGTCAAGGATTCATTCAACATAAGTTAAACTAAAGTTGTGCTCTTGGGTAGAAGCAGTGCACTGGGGCGCAAAGACGAGGTGGAGGCTGGGTGGCTTAGCAGTGTGCTGACAGTCCCTGTGCATGGCTACTAGTGTCAGTAGCTCAGGTTGAGCTGCCAAAGGATCTCTGCCAGGAGCCAGTCAGACAGGATGCCTGGCCCGGTGCAGCTTAGCGCCCCATGGGAGCAAATTGTCGCTTGGGGGAATAAATCCCGAGACCTGCAGTTGGACCAAGCAGGTCTCTGATGCAGAGCTGATCGATGTGCTCTAGTGGCATCAGTGAAACAGGCTTTAGGCTCTGGGCATTTTGTAATTTCATGGTGCTCTTGTTGCTGGGACCTCTAGTCTGATCTTAAAATTAAAAAAATATATATATAATGACTATTGTTTTTGTAAAAATGATACCGTTATTTAAAACACACAAAACACAAAACAAAAAAACTATGACCATATGGGAAAATACAAACAAGAAAGCAACACATGGGTCCAAATCTTAGTTTCCAGAAATAGCCCATTTTAATGTTGGTAGATAATTTTCCAGATATCTCTCAGCACATTTTCAGACAGACTTGATAGCTAGAGAGATATAGAAAGAGGCACTTTTATGATAAGATGCAAATCCAAAAATATATTTAATTTTATTTAACAGGAGAATTGAAACTTTAGTGAAGTAATACTGAAGAAATTGCTGAACTTCAGATGACTATTTCGTCACCCAGAGAAATTAGTTTCTCAGGCATCCCTTTATTTTATTTTTTAAAAGATTTTATTTATTTATTTGAGAGAGGGAGAGAGCAGGGGGAGGGGCAGAGGGAGAGGGCCAAGCAGACTCCCCGCTGAGCCTGGAGCCCAGTGCGGGGCTCAAGCCTCCCTATAAAGCAGTGGTTCTTTGTTTTTGGGTTTTTTTTGTTGTTGTTGTTTTTTTTTTTTTTTTTAAAGATTTATTTATTTATTTTAGAGAAAGGGAGAGGTTGCCTGCAAGCAGGGGAGGAGAGAGAGACAGTCCTCAAGCAGACTTCCCACTGAGTGCAGAGCCTGACGCGAGGCTCGATCCCAGGACCCCAAGATCCTGACCTGAGCTGAAATTGAGAGTCATACGCTTAACTAACTGAGCCACCCAGGTGCCCCTGTTATTGGCATTTAGTGAACTGAGGTCAGGGCTGGTACAGAGCACCCTACAATGCACAGGACAGCCCCCCACGAAAAAGAACTGTCTGGCCCAAACAGGCAGTAGTGGCAAGGTGGAGACTTTGCACATGAGGGTAAGAAACTAAGACAGTTCAAACCAGTGGGAAGATGAAATCATTATGTTTTCGCTCAGTTGCAGTGGTAGCCTGTTTTGGTTGGGCTTCTGTAATGAAAGATGAAACGATGAACTTAAGCAGAATTTCTCCCTCCTCTCCTTAAACCACCAACTCACGGGGCGGCCGATGTTCCATCCGTCAGTCAGCATTCGAGGCACTTAACATTCTGTCCTGCAAGTACCCCACCCAGGTGTTTAGTCTTAGTTCTGTATGTTAATGATTCGGTGCCAAACCCCACTTCTTTGGCCAGGGCTTCTTCTTTTACGGGTTTATTTTGCATCCCCTCTTGCAAGTCTCCTTGGTCTTAATATAAATCGAATGTGTATGTGGAGGGAGGTGTCACGCCCCACTCTGTTTGCTCCAGTCATAATGGCACCTGTAGTTTTGAGTTTGTGTCTGAGTACTGTGGTTTAAAGAGGAGTGGGAGATACCTCGTCGTGTCCCCAGGACGCTGTGCGGATATGAAACACCGTCCTGGGTAGGACATGAACCGCACTTGGGGAGAGAAGGGAGAGCTGGGGATGAATGTGCTGGTTTTCCTCAGTTCTTTGAAAAGACTTCCACGTGGAAGCTGGGTTGGGCGTCACCCTGAGGGTCCCCAGAAGGTTCAAGCCAGTGCTGCACGGACCTAGAGGACACGGTGGTGGATAGAGGCACTCAGAGGAGGGTGTTGAGTTCCCTGTGAGCTGAAGTGTGCTGGGGATCCGCATGCCATGTCCTATGTAGATGCTGGGTTCAAGCCATCAGCGGGGTGGCTACCCTTACGTAACTTCTCAACCTTGAGATTCTGATCCTTTAGTAATGCTTCCCAGTGGCTGCCAATCTCTGTCCTGGGGAGGAGTGCAGATCACTCTGGTTCCCTCCTCCCTGCCCGTCGGGGATGAGGGTGGGGAAAAGCCACAGCCATGGTCAGGTGGTTCCCGGTAGAGCCTTGAATGTTCTCCATATATTGAATTTGGACCCACCATCTGTTACTCAAAAAGTGATCTATCAATGTATGTGTTAGATTCTGCCAAACTTGTTCAAATTGGCGTTTGTAGTATTTACAAGATAACAGGGCCCGAGCACATTCTAAACCCATTTCTGAGCCAATGCATTTATATATAATCTGGGCACCGTATCCTCGACTGCAGAGGAAGAGAGCACACACAGATTGCTCCCTGTGTAATTGGAATTGGGTGTTTTGTTATTGTCTTAATCAGATGTCTATCACAGCATGCCTTACTGATTGATGACTTTGTTTTGTTGTAGGGGAGCTATCCAGTGTGGGAAGATTTCATAAACAAAGCAGGAAAGCTACAGTCCCAGCTTCGGTAAGTAGAGAAGCATGTCATCCCCAGAAAAAAATGGCAACATCCTTAGACAAAGGATGTATTAGGATAGACCCAGGGTGCGGATTGAGGTTAATTTTGGAAGCATTACAGATACAGAAGCATGTAGTGGGTTCCCATTTGAGCATTGCCACTTCTTAGCCTTTTTGTCCTGACCCCTGAGTCCTGTATGTAAAACTGAAGTCCTATCGGCTCTGCCTCCTTCCACAGGAATTTTGAGAGTCAAATGAGGTATCATATGTCAGGTAATAATAAGCAACATTTATGTAATGCTCACTATGTGTGGCATATGTTAACTTAATTGGATCTCACAGCCCCACAGGGGTAAGTACAGTTAGTATCCTCAATTTACTGATGAAACAACTGAGGCACAGAAAGCTAAGTAACTTGTCTGAAGTCACACAGCTAGTAAATGGCAGAGCAGGGATTTGAACCTGAGTCTGGCTACCTAGTCCATTCTGCTCACTGCCTAGCTTTATAAAGAGTTTACAACTGACTGTTGACTATTGTATTATTCCGTGTGCATGAAATGTTTAGAAAATGCGGATCTGTAGAGACAGATAATGATTAGTGGTTGCCTGGGACAGGAGAGGAAAAGGAGATGGAGTACAAACGGGCAGGAGAAATCTTTTGGGGGTGATGGAAATGTGCTAAAATTGGCTTGTGGTAGTGGTTGCAGAATTCTAAGTTTACTAAAAAATTGTTGAATCACACACCCAAAAAGGGTGAGTCTTATGGTGTACAAATTATGCCACAATGAAGCTGCTTAAAAAAGCCCAAGATCTAGGGCCGAGCGGCTCTAAGGGGCTATTATTGTTGCCTTGTCTTCTGCGTGCTCATGTATCATTTGGTATGAAATAGGAATTCGTCAGCATCTTCTTGTTTACAGCTATATGCTTTTAAATCACTGGGGAGAAGGGTGACCCACTTGGTGGGTGCCCCATGAGGGATGGGACATTTTAAAAAGCAGTAATTTTCATGACTCCTGTTCATGGCCTATGGGGGATGACATCAGTTGGTTTGGATATATGGAGGTGGTTTTCCAGAGGACAAAGCAGGTAAGTGTTTCCTAGGATAAAAAGTCACGTGGATGACGTGACGCTCTTGGTCCTTTGCCCATGGATGTCACTGCCCAGAGCTTTAGCCATAAGACTGGACATTCTATGGCTCCCCTGTAGATCAGGAGAGAAGAATTCCAGGAGGAAGGATCTTTCCTCTTCCATATTGTCAGCTTTGTGGGGCCTGGGATTTCTACCCCATGAACCTAGGATTTCCCAAGCTGTGAGTGGTCTTCCAGATGGACAGTTGACTCGGGCATATAGCCCCTTCTCTGCTTGTCAGATCCTTTACCATTTTGGTGCATAAGACCTTGTACAGACTTAAAAAAAAAAAAAAAGAAAGAAAGAAAAAGGAACTGTAAAGATTATCTGCTGGGCCAGCTTCACCCTCCTCTGTTTGAAAGCAGGGCCCTGCGGGGGCCTTCACCAGGGTCACCTTATGAGCTACACCTACCCTCCCATCTCTGCTACTATTCACATTTATTTCTAACAGTTAGTCTCCATCCTATAGGAGGTCCCTCCTGGAGTAAACCGGAAAAACGTTTCAGTACCCCTCCCCCACCACCCCATCTCATTTCTTATCTGACCTCATTTAATTGTCTGGCAGCCTTTCAGGATTGACCAAGGATCAGATCCGCTCTTCCCCTTTTACCAAAGAGGAAGCTAAAACTTAGAGTAATTATTTGTTTAGCACGGCTAATCAATTACAATGAAACTTAAAGCAATCTTTTTTTTAATTAAAGTTTATTTATTTATTTTAGAAAGAGAGCGCGGGGGAAGGGCAGAGGGAGAGAGAATACTGAAGCCGACTCCCCGCTGAGCACAGAGCCTGACACGGGGCTGAATCCCAGGACCCCTGAGATCATGATCTGAGCCCAAATCAAGAGTCGGCCGTTTAACCGACTGAGCCACCCAGGCGCCCCAACACGTAAAGCAGTCTTATCCCCATTGGTACAAAGAACATTTTATACTTTTCCCCCCCACAACGTTTAGGCCTCCTGGGGACAGGGACCATTTTTTTATTTTGTCAGACTAGCAGTACCCAGCTGAGAGCCTCCTGCACATGGCTTAGTTTCCATAGTAAAGAAAGGATGAGAAGACTGTAGGAGAGGCGCGTAAGCTTGGAGTGCGCCTGCAGAATCACTCCTCTGTGTTGCCGGTGTGCGCGTGTTGGCTCAGCCCCGGGGGAGAACCAAGATGTCTCATGACAACAGCAGACAATGAAATAGGACTCATTGGAGGGTAGTGGTTAAAAGCTCCTAATTCCTCTCAGTTGACCACCATTCTCATTTTCAGGGGAGCCCGTGTCATACGCAAGGCACCTCTACAGCTGGCTCATTAAATTGGGATGATCGGCATTGACTTGAATGAGAATCAATACAGCCATTGTGTGAGATGTTAATCGTTGATCAGAATGAGCTATTTATAAATCCCAAGATGTTTGATAAAGCTAACTTTTCCAGGGTTTGCATTTGATGTCAACTCTTTGAAAAATATGCTTCAGAGTGGCTTTTGAGCAGAATATTTTCTTACTCTACTCGAAAATATCAGGCCTCATTCAGCAGTTTGGTGCTAAGGCACTGTGGCCTGGGTTTTCCTGGGGACCACTCCCAGCACCTTCCAGAATCTTCTGTGTCAGCTGCTGTTGCTGAGGTGTAGGGTCCTTTCTTCAGTTCCATCTTGAACTTCCTTTCTTGTCCTTATTCTCATGTTCTTCCTTCAACAGTTTTGCGTTCTTAGGAATGCTGAGCAACGACTAGATTCATACGTGAAAAACTTGGAAATGAGCTTATGTGTTCTAGCTGTCACAGCCCTGGTGGGGAGCGGGGCTGACCCTTCACTGGATGACATCTTGGGATCACAGCACTAGGAACCGGTAGACCACAGAGTGCTCAAGAGGATGTGAAGAACTCAAAATAATTTCTAGGACAGCAAATGAGTGCAGTGACTTCTCCCCAGTCTCAAGGAATTCAGAGGATGCAGTCGAGATAGCATTCTAAGGTTGAAAAACTAGTCTCAGTTTCATTATAAGTGGGATTTAGGGGGAAAAGTCACACGGCTGGGATCTTGTACTGCAGCGGGATGGGCATGGGACTGCATCCTGCCGGGCTGTACCCATTCCAGTTCTGAGACGAACTGGTGATTTTGAAAGTCACTCTAGACTTGTCTCTGTTTGCCCATCTCTAAGTGAATTATTTGAAGCAGAGGCTGTGCTCTCTCTCCAAGATTTCATCTCCCAGTCCATATAGAGATGCTGCTTGCCTACTCTAAAATGAATTTCACCTGTACCATTTCTGGTTTAGGTTAGAAACACCTTCTTTCCTCCTTTGTGAAATTTGGCCCAGTAATTATGTTATGTCATCAGGTGGAACGGGACGGGAAGAATTGCCAGCATTTACTGACCAGCACCCAATGCTCTGGGTATTTTTGGGGGAGAGTGCTCATATGAGAAGGAGAAGTGCTTCCTGAGCAAACAGGGGGGCCTGCAAAGCCAGTGCCTGCCCACGTCCAGTTGAGTCCTTTCTCCTAGAAGGTCTCATTCCGTTCCCCTCAGAGGTGTTAACCCTTTAGCTGTAATGAATTTGCGTGAGACATTCCTCATGCTTTTGTTCTCTGTTTGCATTTTAGGACCACAGTAGTAGCAGCAGCTGCCTTCTTGGACGCCTTTCAGAAAGTGGCTGACATGGCGACCAACACACGTGGTAAGCAGATGGAGGGACGGCTTCCAGCGCGAACCAGAGGCAGCGTGTGGGCTCTTACCCTTGGGTTGCTTCACGAGGAGCTAGAGCTGAAGTGATCAGAGCTTAGCTGACTCATGGTTTTAACTTCCTAGAAAACTCTGTGGGGTTCCACATATTAGAAGTTGCAGATAGTCCTCCAGATAACGAAGCACATGAGAGGAGGAGCGAAAAATAGAGAAAAGGAGGCACAGTTTGTGCGGGGTGTGGGGGGGGCTTGATGTGTGATGTGGATCAGTTTTAGTGGCATGCGGGTTGCAGAGCCTAGGACCGTGTGTTTGGTTGTAGTTCCTCTCTCCTCACATGGGTTGTCCTCAGTTTTTCGTTATTCCCTTGTGGAGAGGGAAGCCGTGAGCATGATCCAACAGACCATTTTTCTGCAAGGACCCCTTGTGTAAGTTGTGTCCTATTGTGTTGTATCTGTTTGTGTGTCTCCCGCATTTGACTGCAAATCCCTTGAGACTATGACGTATTCATGCCGGAACTCCCCCAGAATAGTGCCTAGGACAAAGCAGGTGTTCAGAAGTAGGGTTATTAAACCTATTATTGAACAAAGGGAAATCTTGTGCAACTTTTTAATAGTTTCAGTGACTATAATGAGAGCATGTGAGAGGTATAAAGAAGGTCCGGTATCCACCACCATTGTCAGAAAGACAACATCACCCACAACGTGGAAACCCCTGTTCAAAGGGGGGATGCTTTCCTTTTCATTCCCAGGCAGGGAAGCTCTCCTGCCTTTTTTTTTTTCTTTTTTCTTTTTTTTTGCCTTATTTTTCTGGGTCAGCCTGTATACTGTCTGTTCATCATCATGGTAACATTGGAAAACATGGGTGTTGGGGGTGGGCATTGGGGGGTTGTTGCTCTCGGTCATGTGAGGGTTTAGCTTCTCGGAAACACACGATGGATACCTCCAGCGGGTTTCAGTTGGTACCCCTTTACCTTCGGTGCCTAATTAAATATTCAAATGAATTTGCAGTGAGGACACTTCTCATTCATTCAAGAAACTTGAGAACTGCTAATATTTTAGGTACTATTATGGGACCACAAAAATCAATAGATTGTCCTGGAGGGGCTTGCAATTGAGTGGGGGGCGGAGAGGAGATGTGCAAATAGAGAATTTTGGGATGGAAGTAATACGTTTGGTACAGTAATAGTGCTGGAACAGCATGCTTGGGGAATATAGAAAAGTGAGTAATTAGCTCAGGGAGTCGAGGTTCTCCCAGGGGAGGTAATATTTCCCATTATTTCCAAGATGCCAATGGTGTTTCGAAAGGTTCCCTAGGAGAATGTGATGGAGACACGAAAGCAGTGGTTGGAAGGACTTGATCTGCTCTGTCAGCTTGATATCGGTCTTAACTCTTATCTTTTCTTAATCCCTTAAAAAATTCTTCCATAGTCGACGTGTGTCCATTGTACTCTTCTTACTTGGATATTCTAAGATTCTGTAACATTTAAGCCAACGATCACCACTGTTAGTGTTTCTGAGTCTGCTTTCAAATATTGTCTTCTGTTTCAAAAGCCTCTGGAACTGGTCTTGTCAGTCACATTGATGTCTTTCTAGAAGAGCCACCAGAATGTGTCTTCCTTTAAAGAATGGCTCTACTATTTGAAAGGACAGAGATTGCTGGCGTTGCATTTTTGAGACTCTGATTCTTAATAAGTTTTTTGTATTTTCATATTTAATTATTGATGGGACCCTCAAGGATGGAGAAGAGCAGCATCCCCCCGAGTTCCCATAATTGCCGGCAGCAGGAAATGGGGTTTCTGCAGAGGCTGCTCCCCGGAGTGGCTCTCGGTGGGAAACCGGAGGGCCTGCAGGTCTCATGGCTGCAGGGAGGAAAAACAGAGCAACCGTCTGTGGGAAGAGAAACCAGAATAGCCTCTCTGTGACGGTGACGGAGGTAGAGTCGCAGCTTGGAGGTGAAGCGTTTGACAAAAGACAAATAATGCCACAGTGAACAGACACCCGCTTTGAGGTATTTTTAAACCACTTGATTTCAGGTCATTTTTAGCGATGCCAGAATAATTTTACATCTCACGATCTCTAGAAATCCCTCTGCATTAGGGTAAAAAGAACTTTCTCTTGAGTGTGAGCACTTTCACATGACCTGAAAAGGGTACGGTTGATACAAAGAAGGTATATTTTATGGAGGTGAAGAGAGAAACCATGAAGGCGCTTCTCCAGTGGTCAACAAGCACCAGACGTGATTTTTATTAAGTTATTTTTAACTTAAAAATGGAAAAACCTAGACCATGCGCTTTTGTTTAAACAATTCACATAACAAAGTCTGTAAAGTAAAATCCACCCTCCCCGTGCCCCCTGGCGGGGATTGGGCTGAGCGTCATTTGTAGACTTTCTTGCGTATATGAACACATCTGGGAGGAAGAAAGCTGGTTGCAAAATGACGTGTAGAAAGGTACATGGAGTAAAGTGCTTCTGGATGATGTAAAGGTAGCCTGTAAGGAACACATTCCCATGCTTTTACTCCACGGTATGTTATAGTTTCCTTTCCACGTTCATACCTGTGGATCTGTCTCATTCTTTCTAGCGTCCAAACAGAATTTCATTGTCTGGATACAGCACAGTTCTAGCATTCTGCTGTGGATGGAAATTTAGGATATCCCCCATTTATTTGCTGTTACAAGGCACGCAGCAGTTAATGCCCATGTATACATCCTTTGGGAGAGCTGTGTGTAATCTGTTTTTAATAGTGTGTGCATCTCCACGGAAACAATGTGTAGAAAATGCTTCAAACTCTTTCGGTCAGTGGCAAATCTATTTGGACGTAAGGTCATTAAAGGCTGCGACTCTGTATGGTTTGCAGTTTGGTATCTACCTGTGCAAAAGTCCAGTTTTTTGTTTGTTTGTTTGTTTTGCTTAGAGCTTTTGGATGTATTTTTTGAGTCCTTCTTGCTCAAAGTGATAGAAGGCGATTTAAGTGCATCTCTTTGGGGCAGGCATCCAGAATCTCAAGTTAGCATGTCTCTGGTTTCCAAAATATTAGCATTCCATATTGTCTCCCAAAGCTCTGAAATTCCTTTGTCCTTTTTAGTTAATATTTTGCATTAGCTATTAATACAATTTATTTAGGAAAAACTTTTTTTTTTTAAATAATTTTTATTTTGTTATATTAGTCGCCATACAGTACATCCCCAGTTAGGAAAAACTTTTAAAGCTGTTCACTATAAGAGCAACTTTAATGTAGTCATTATGTAACTTGTTAAATAGAATGTGGAAATGTTAGAACTCTTTTTTGTTCATTATACGAATGTGTGTAAGTTGCTATTATAATGTGTGTATTTAGATTAATAATTAAACCATAATGGAATTTAAGAGTTTATTAGCACCATAATCCATAGTACAGTTTCATATTTTGTTGATTGTGCATTCTGGAATGAATATACAGTTTGTAATTAGCATGAAAGTACACCTTTTCCCATATTACTAGCTACAAAGAATTAGTGTGTAGGCATTTGCTATGTGTGGAACGCCAGACTTTGTAGAGCAGAGACCCCATCTTCTTTGTACCCATGATGGACCAGCAAAAGACCTGTCATTGGAGTTGGGAAATGTTGCAGTTGTCTGAGTTAGTTAAAAAAAAAAAAAAGAGAGAAAAAGAAAAAGAGAAAAGACTAAGGGGCTTGGAGTGGAGGGCTTCTCTGCTCTGGATAGCAGAGGCACGTTTTGGGGAACAGCGTTCCTGCACCTGTGAGCACGTCCTTGCACACTGGGCCCTGCTCCCTGTTTCACTGGAGGGCAGGGGTACTGAGCGGATGAAACCCTCCACCTTAGTCAGCACTGGCCCTTCGCACCACCGCATTGTTTGCTTGTGTCATCAAGGGCCTTTGAAGAGCATAATGCTGTGTGACTTTCATTTCTGGCTGCCTCTGTGTGCCTGTGTAATTACTTTATAGGTTTGAAAAATCATCTCAGGGTTGTTTAGATAATGATACACCAAACCCAGAGTGAGGAATTTAAGATTTTATGAAGAAAGGAAATGGCTCCCCAGCCGACTAGATCATCTTTAATGTCCAGAAGCTTTTGCACATCACTTTAAAAAAGTAGGCATGGTTTCAATGTTGGAAATCATGAGAGCTAACCTTTATTGAATAGTAATGCGGGCCGGGCTCTGTTCTAAGAGCATCACCTATTCTGAATCTGTTCTTGCAACGTGGATACGTGCTCATTATCTCCATTTTAGGTGATGAAATCAGGGTAAAGAGAACTTACCTAAACCAAGGTTGCATGGCCAGTAAGTGGTAAAAGGAATCTGGCCCAGAGCCTAGATTTTAACATTAAGTTACGATTCATTATGTAAGGAGCTCCTGGATTTAGTATAAGCTTATATTTGCTTTTAAAGTTACTTGATCCTGAGTGCATTAAAAGAATCTATGTAGCACCTTGGAGTAATCTAGATTGGGAGCTGTGATGCCTGGGTTTGTCTTCTGGTTTTGCCAACTATGTAGCCCTGAGTAAATTACAACAGCCAACCGCCCCACCCCCTGCCCCTTATCCAAGGGGTATACTATCCAAGACCCTCAGTAGATGCCTGAAACTGGGGATTGTCCTGAACCCTAAACATACTGTTTTTTCCTATATGTATATACCTATGATAAAGTTTGATTTATAAATTAGGCTCAGTAAGAGATTAACAACAAAAAGTAATAATAAAGTAGACCAATCATAACAATATGCTATAATAAAAATTATGTGAATGTGGTCTTTCTGTCTCTCAAAATATCTTCTTGTCCCATACTTCTTGTGATGATGCAAGATGATAAAATGCCTACATGTTGAGATGAAGTGAGGGGAATGACGAAGGCACTATGACACAGCATTGGGCTCTTCCGACAACTTGTCAGAGGGAGGGTCAACGGCTTCCAGACCACAGCTGGCTGTGGGAAGCTGATACTGCAGAAAGCAAAACCACGGATAAGGAGGGGACTACTGTATATTTCACTTTTCTGGGCTTTAATTTCCCCAACTCTAAAAGGGGTTTTCCCAGGACACAGAGTCCTAGATGATCACGAGGAACCTTTCTCGGCTCTTATATTCTATGATTTGAAAAATCTCATTTGGCCCTATTAAGTCCATGAAATATGAATGAAGTTGGACATCCAAATTCTCTCCCCTAGGTTATCTTTAGACTTTCCAATTTTTGCCCTGAAGACAAAGGAAGTGGAGGGAGCAACATTAAGCATAGGATAACGGAGAGAGGGAGGGTTAGAAGAGAAAAATAAAGCCCCCCCCTGCCCCCGCCCAGACCTGCAGTATGCGCTTGAGGAGGGCAGGTGGAAACCGGAATGTTTAGGACCGCCATTGAGGTCCAGACGGCCAGAGGCGTGCTGTATTCAGCATGCCTGGATTGCTGAGGTTCTGTGCACTGGTGAAGAAAGTCTCTGTGGCTTACGCTGGATAAAGCAGTGGTGGTTCTTGCAAATAGTGATGTGTTTTTAGTATATGTTACGTGTTTTTAGTATACAGTTTGTTAAATGCCATGGTCTCCAAATCTGGCTGCGCGGATCATAATCATTCAGGAAGTTGGTTTTAAAAATGCAGACTTCAGGGGCTCCTGGGTGGCTCAATTGGTGAGGCCTCTGCCTTCGGCTCAGGTCATTATCCCATGGTCTTGGGATCGAGCCCCTCGTGGGGCTCACATGCTCAGCGGGGAGCCTGCTTCTCCCTTTGCCTCTCTCCCCCGACTCCTGCGCTCTCTTGCTTGCTCTCTCTCCCTCTCGCTACACTGCTCTCTCTTTCAAATAAAGAAAATCTTTAAAAAAAAATACAGATTTCATGGCCCTGCCTTATATCTGTGGAATCAGATGGGCGTGGGTAGGACCGGGGAATCTCAGATTTTTGAAAATTCCTTGGGAGATTTTACTCCCTGGCGAGCTTTGTGCCTCTTGCCATAAGCCACCTGTCCAGCAGCATCTCCACCAGTGGCTGGCAGTTCCACCCATAAAGAAATGTTCCTGGCTCCCTGAAACCCTTAAATCCTTTGATCCCTGTCTGCTTGCACGTGCGTGCATTCCAGACCTGGAATGTCCTTCTCCCTCTACCCCCTGTCCACCTCCTTGAGATGTTCAAGGATTTGCTGCTTGTTTACCAAGAGCCAGGTTAACAGTCACATCACCGATGATACCGATGATAACCAAGGTGAGGGAGATTTCAGGCCTCAGGGCCTCTGTGGCATGTGCTTCTGCCAGTGCAAGTGTGGGGCTCACTGTGTCGTCTCTGGCTCCCTACTAGAATGCAGGCCCCTCCAGGACAGGCCTGCATCCTGCTCCTCTCTGAGGAGCCTCAGTACCCAGATGCTCGGTGTCTGGCATTTGACAAAGTGCAGACAATGTTTGACGAATGAATGACTGAGTGCAGACAGCAGTGAGCACACTCGCGTGGCCCTCAGTGGATCTGGGTGAGGAAGGCTGTCATCCCTGGGGGCAGGAAGCTGCTGGGATGGGATCTTGGTCGGATTCCATTTGGGGGTTCAGAATTCACATTTTGGCGACCCCCTCCCTGAGGTCCAGTCTCATGTGGAATGTGTAACTTCATACTTCTTGTAGCTGAAGAGGGCCGAGCAATTCCATGATGCAGTCACAGGAAGGGGCAGGTGGGTGAATGGGTGGGCCCAGGGAAGAGAGGGAACCTTCCCTTCTTGGGTTGGAGGTGCTCAGAAACTGTTCCGAGAGGCAGCCAGACTGGTTTTGTTTGCCCCCGAGTTTTATTTTAACTAGGTGGTTTGAGATTTCACTGGCCCTTAACTTCAGGATTGACTTTGGTGTTCAGGTCAGACTCACATAATCAGAGCCTTATGATTTCTACCTAGGAAGCTCCTCAGCCACAAACTGGGGGGAAAATTAATTATTTAAAAAAAATCATCAATAAGGCCCTTCTCACAGGGCTGGAGCTGAATATTTGAATATGACGTTAAAGGAATGTCGACAAATTCATTCACTGATTCAAAATGAAAAGGTCTAAAACTGCAGTCTGCAGTTTTGGTGGTAGAACATGAACAGTTATTTTTGGTTATTGTCTTTGGGATTTTATTGCCTTTAGGAAAAGAGAGAACTTAAAAGTCTTTGGGAAACAAGCTCAGTTGTGATTTTTCTTTAAGAGCTTAGCTTGTTTGAAAAATTCAAGGATCATGTATTAATTTTTCTGATGATCTTATTCTGAGGATTTACCAGATAATAGGAGAAAAAGGAGTCTAACATAAAGCATCTTCTGGGGCCTGGAGAAGGAGTTTTATGAAAACGTGGCAGGGGTTAATTTTGCTTACAGCCTGTATATAGCCATAATAGGGGCACCTTAGCTCTGATTTCCTGGAGCCTGGCGCATTTTAGGTGCCCAGAAAACAGTTGCTGATGTATTAAAATTTTTTTTCTAAAGTGAAACACTTCCTAGCTTGCAGGGCGGATGGACCAGCAGCTATATTCTCTCATATTTTTAAACATGAATCTAGGTATGCTGGATGGAAGATCACCTCCATTGCTTTTCATTTTCAGGGTTTTGAACCTGACTTCTTGGTTTTGATTCCCATGAATTACGCTGAGGAAGCCCTAAGCAAATTGTGCCCCGCTGGTGGTTACATTTTGAAAAGTGTCACTGCTGTGATGTTGGTGGGTGTGGGGAGTAAGAACAGAGCTATGAAGAATAGGAACATTGTATTGGTTCAAGTGGGAAATTGGCCGGGCAAAGACAAAGTCACCTTTTCTCTCGCATTTCTTTTTTGTTTGTTTTCCCTTTAATTTGCAGGCCTAGTGCCAGGACTTGACAGGTGCCGTGTATGCTGTGGAGTCCTGGCCCTGTGGAGCTTTTAGTCAGGGCCAGGCCGGTCGGTGAAATGCTGGAAATGTTCCATATTTTCACTGTCCAGTATGGTAGTTACTTGCCACGTGTGGTTTCTGAGCACTTGAAATGTGGCTAGTGTACCTGAGGAAATGAATTTCTAATTTTTTAAAATTTTAATTAATTTTAATTATATATAACTTACAACTTTGCTGAGGGCTGTGCTATCCCACAATCTGGGAGAGCAGCTTCAGGAATTTCCAGCAGCTTCTCAAGCCACTCCGTACTGAAATGTGTACGTGTGGAGGAGTATGTATCCATCTATGTTTGTATTTAATACCTATCATAGTCTCAATCTTACGTGAAGTACAAATAAAAAATTTGTAAATTGTTGCTTTTTATGATAGTATTTAACCTAGCTAAAAAGTGTGTGCCTGTTATGTAAACCGCTTCGGGATATAAATTCTCCATCTCCTAGAGAGATTTTATAGTTGTCTTTGACTTACAAAGGGGTGACATAAAAAAACGTAATGTCTTTTTAAGTGGGTTCATAAATGCGTATCCTGCTTGTGGGTTTCACTATTTTGATGCTTTTCCACTCTGATAGACCTTGAATCATTTTAACTCATTACCACGATACATTTAATCCTACACATTCTGCTTGGGCTAACACAACTTTTTAAAAATGGCCCTATGGGGGGTGCCTGGGTGGTGCAGTCATTTAAGCGTCCAACTCTTGATTTCGGCTCAGGTCATGATCTCAGGGTCCTGGAATCGAGCCCTGTGTTGGGCTCTGCGCTCAGTGTGGAGTCAGCTTGAGGATTCTCTCTCCCTCTCCCCCACTTCCCACTCATGCTGTCTCTCTCTCAAATAAATAAATCTAAAAAAAAAAAAAAGGCGCTATGGGGCACCTGGGTGGTTCAGTCGGTTGAGCCTCTGACTCTCGATTTTGGCTTATTAGGTCATGATCTGAGGGTTCTGGGATTGAGCCCCTCATCGGGCTTCGCACTCCAAGGGGAGTCTGAGGATTCTCTCTGTCCTTCTGCCCCTCCCCCTGCTCACATGCTTGCAATCTTTCTTCTCTCTCAAATATATCTTAAAAAATAATAATAAAAGTGGCCCTATGAATGTGAAGTTTGTCTTACCATTTTCCATTTTTTAAGAGTGATTATATTTTGGTTTGCTTGATACGAAATCCAGGCTTGGTGTTGAGTCTGGGATAGTAAGGAGGCATGTGTATTTTAAACTTTTTTTTTCTTTTGCAAACCATGCTGTAGATAAGGACAAGAAATAAAGGAATTCATATGCTTATTAAGGATCTTTATTTTTTAAGTTTTAAAAAATGAATCTTCCCTCCCCCCCTTTTTTTGGTTGTAGGAGTTTGGAGGTGGGTGCTAATGTATTCAATTATTTTGGTGGGCAAATTTGTATATCCCAGGAGATTGGGATCATGCACCAGACATTACTGGTGATACAATGAAATCCCTCCTTTCTGATCCTATTGATCTTTTCTCAATGTTAAAACTGATGCTTGACAGCAGTACCATTCCCCACTCTTACAAGTGGCCTTTTCTTCTTGATGTTTGGGTGGGTCACAGCAGTTGCCAGAGATGAGCCACCTTCACTGTGCTTAGCCAGCGTCCCACCTGTGCGGTGTTTGGCTTTTCACTGTCTTCCCGAAATGACCCTTGAAACAGCGGTTATTGTGCGTTGGCCTGAAAGGCACTAACGTGAGTCCCACTTGAATGTAAGCATATCGTGGGTGTCCGAAGCCCGATGTCCCCAGAATCCTGAAATCCCGTAATAGGGAGAGCTGGGGATGTCCGAATTCTGCACCAGAGCCCGTGTGTCCTGCTGAGGCTTGTCCTCCTGCTAACCCAAGAGCGGCATCTGTTCGTGTCCCGTTCAGTGGTGTCACCCTGTTTGGCCCCAGTGTCTTTTCCCAGATGATGCTTGAATATGATGTGCAC
Source organism: Ailuropoda melanoleuca (assembly GCF_002007445.2). Classification (NCBI taxonomy): domain Eukaryota; kingdom Metazoa; phylum Chordata; class Mammalia; order Carnivora; family Ursidae; genus Ailuropoda; species Ailuropoda melanoleuca. The sequence goes on along the minus strand of NC_048226.1, from coordinate 88,519,714 downwards.
TGTTCTCTGTCTAACCTCAGCAGCCTTAATAAATGCCGGGGAATGACACGGCGGCGGCGGCGGCGAGGGCGGCGGTGGGGAGGAAGGTCCAGGCACAGAGAGGATGTGTGTTTTTACGGGTGACTGGGTCGATCTGTGCAGCGTCATTATTTGTGTCGTTAGGCAGTTTACATAATGAAGTGGTTTGCTCAGCAGTTCCATCCTTCCAGCTTGCCTGGCTGTCTGCATTTTGTACACAAGCCGTGAGGATTCTCTCCCCGTTCTCCCTCCCTCCTCTCCATCCTGATTCTTTCCTTTTGCTCTTTGTTTTGGCTTAATAACTAATACTCCAGCCCATCCTGCTGTTGCACACAAACGTGTCGTTGTTACCTTGGTAAAATACGGATTAGCATTCATGGGAGGATGCCATTATTTTAGTTCGTACGGATGAGGCAAGTTTTTTTTTTTTTTTGAAACAATGTTTTCTTGTGAAAGATCATTTGCTGTAGACTCCTGAACTTGGTCTGGTCTGCCCACCTCAGATAAAAGTAACGGTTTAGAATGTAAATGTGAACTTGAAGACCCTTGAAATTGTCAAAACTAATATTCTCTTCTCTGCTCCCTCTGATAAAGCCCCAGCCTAAAACTTGCATGAGATATGAAAACGCCTCTGAACTAACGTGATCACTTTGACTGCACATGTGTGCTCTGTTGGAGGGAAAAAAATAGGATGTTGAGAAATAGCTCTGAGGATGCAGACTACTGAAAAGGGTATTTTTTGGGGCGCCTGGGTGGCACAGCAGTTAAGCGTCTGCCTTCGGCTCAGGGCATGATCCCGGTGTTATAGGATCGAGCCCCACATCAGGCTCCTCTGCTATGAGCCTGCTTCTTCCTCTCCCACTCCCCCTGCTTTGTGTTCCCTCTCTCGCTGGCTGTCTCTATCTCTGTCAAATAAATAAATAAAATCTTTAAAAAAAAAAAAAAAGAAAAGGGTATTTTTCTGTCACAAAAATCTGGCAGTGAGTCCTTCTGATACATTTTAAAGAAATTCTATTTTTATGCACTTCTTTTAGAAACCTATCTGTGGCCTGAAGTGAGAATGATCTGGAGGGTTTTTTTGTTTGTTGTTATTGTTGTTGTTTTTAACCTAAGCCTGTGGTCTTTTATTTTTTAGGATGGCACCAGGTTTTTCTTATAGACCACCTAGTGTCTGGTGCAACCTTTTCATTTTTAGGGGGTGAAGTTGCTTGCCCAAGGCCACTCAGCTCGAAGGGACTCACGGGGGGATCGTCCTGCTAGCGCAGCGCCTTCTGTCTCCTGGTTTCCCCCGAAAGCTGCACGGTGAACCGGTTGTTCACTTTGTCCCTTGGTTTAATGCTGAGGATATTCAAGGGGAAAATAGCATGAGCTGTGGAAAAAAAAAACAAAAAACAACTCTTCTGTGCTTTTAGTCGATTATTTGTAAGGATTTTTGTTTGCTTATTTCTGCAGGATCCTTGGTCAACTGGTTTTCCAAAGCCATTTCCCACTTCTATTTCGGTCCGTCGTTTTTCTTTGGAAGATGCTTTTGTTTTCTTTTAGCTCTGTGTCTTTTGGGGTGGAAGGCAGCTGTTTTGCTTCAATTTGGAGCAAAAATATGTTGTTATATTTGACATAAGAATATTTATCGATGAGAGTAACGAGATTTCTTTCCTCTGCATTGTCTTCGTTTTGCAAACCTATCTCCACCCACGCGTGTGTGCACGTACACATGCGCACACACACGCGCACACAATATGTTTTTTGATTCCCAAACGTTTCAAATTGCCACGGGACTCTTATTTCTAGTAAAAGATAGTGCTGTGGAAATCTGCAGCATTTCCTGCTGTGTGTGCCAGGGCCCAGGGACCCTGGTTGCCATGGAAACTAATATCCAGCCGCTGGGTGGTACTTTCCTTTGGAGCTGCATTTGAGCGCATTTCACAGTTCCATACAATGCTGCTGCTTCTCCCTTTAGAATGGGGCGGGGGGAGTGAATGATTACAAATTAAAAAAAAATGCTATTTCTGCGAAGGCAGAAAGAGACCTTAATGTGCACCCTTTTCATGTGAGTGAGTGTCAGTAGTAGGCCAGCACCGTCACCCAAAGGTGGCCAGAGGTATTTGATAAAATACAGAACAATTTTGGAAGAGGTGGTGAAAGTGGAACCCTTACCCTGAGCCGGGGATCTGTAGGCTTCTCTCTGGGAATGAGGGGCAGGCCGGGCTAACGTGCCCTTTTATTCTATTGACTCTGGTTGAGTCCATTTGGTTTGTCTGAAGGGCTTGAAAGCAGACAAAAGACCTTCAGCTTTCTGCATGTTCCCTGCCCCGCCCCCCTTCCTGCGTTTCCTGACCCCTCTCAGAACCTGCCCAGAGAACCAGATCAGAGAGCCTGGAGAGCTCGCCTGAATTTTATCCCTGGATTTGCCAGTTGAGCACGTGGCTGCCATCTGTGCTCCTTGACAGGCGGATGCTGACGTTGAGAGCTATCCTTCATTTGGATAATGCAGTTTATTTTATTTTATTTTTTTTATGATTTTTTATTATATTATGTTAACCACCATACAGTACATCCCCGGTTTCCGATGTAAAGTTCGATGATTCATTAGTTGCGTATAACACCCAGTGCACCATGCAATACGTGCCCTCCCTACTACCCATCACCGGTCTATCCCGTTCCCCCACCCACCTCCCCTCTGAGGCCCTCAGTTTGTTTCTCATAGTCCATAGTCTCTCATGTTTCATTCCCCCTTCTGATTACTCCCCCGAAATGGATAATGCAGTTTATTTTTTTTTAATTTTTTTTAAAGATTTTATTTATTTATTCGACAGAGATAGAGACAGCCAGCGAGAGAGAGAGCACAAGCAGGGGGAGTGGGAGAGGAAGAAGCAGGCTCATAGCTGAGGAGCCAGATGTGGGGCTCAATCCCAAAACGCCGGGATCACGCCCTGAGCCAAAGGCAGACGCTTAACTGCTGTGCCACCCAGGCTCCCGCCCCGGATAATGCGGTTTAAAGCCAAGTGCAGGATGTGTTGCTTGCAGGAGAACCGGAAGGACTCATGAGGCCTGTGAACACACCCCCTGAACTCCCAGTGGTGTTTGGTGGCCCGTTGGTCACTGGCCACAGGTGGGCCGACAGCACATCCTTGAGGGAGGTGGCAGATACCCAGCCCCAGGTTCCCACTGCCCGTGCACAGATTCCTATGGCATGAGATTGAGGGAGGGTAAGATGGGCCCCAGCCTTGTTTAGATGGACGCCTAGGGCTCTGACATTTGTTTTTCCAAATGTGTACAAAGCAAATGCCGGGAGCGGATATTCTTCAGAAACAGTGGGACAACCCAGGGCCTTTGCCCATCACAGGTGGTGGGGATCTCAGTCCAGTGGCCTTGAGGATTCACTGAGGGCGCTCTACCTGTTGAAGCACTCAGCCAGCCCTTCAGCTGCTTTATCTTGAGGTGGTAGCCACCCCATTTTGCAAACAAGGGAAACCAGCTTGGTGACTCGCAGTGACTTGGTTAAAACGTCATACTGCTTTGAAGCTGCAAAGCCGCCTGGAGTGTGTGTCTGCTCTGCGTGACCCAGTCCCACATTCTTTCCACCTGAGAGATGAGTTGTATATACAGAACCAGCTCGGGATTAGACCAGCGTTCCTTCATCTTGGCACCACTGACGTGTTGGCTGGGTAATTCTTTGTGGTGAGCCCTGTGCATTGTGGGATGTGTGGCAGCATTCCTGGTCTGTCCCCCAGCTGTGAAAACTGAAAATATCTCTCGACATTGCCCAATGTCCCCTGGGGTTAAAATGGTCCCTTTGAGACCCTCAGAACTAGACCCTTCAGGTATTTTCATATGGTTTGATGGAACCATGGCTGTGCCTTTTCTTGGCGCAGTTGTGGAGAACTTGGTTCATATAAGGTAGATTTTAAGTTCTTTATAACTGTGTTTTGATTTTGGGTATCTGACAGTTCATGCAATTGTTTCGTCTGAGAAACGGCCACTGTGCTGTCTTGGATGATAAAACTTTGTGAAGAGTCCACATCTTACCAAAAGATTGTTCCTTTTTAGCAGAAGGTCATTTCCCAGTGTGAAAATATGCATAGTATTTTTAAAAGATTAAGTTGAATAAGAATGGTGATGGAGATGAACGGAGGGTTTTCGTTCCCGCTGGGCTGGCTTCCTTCACGGAGAGGTGGTTTGGCCGAGGCAGAGCCTATCTCAGAAGGCTGTCTTGAGGTCGGTGCTGCCCGGTCACAGCGGGGTGGTCTTGGGGGGTCAGTCTGATCAGACACACCTCAGCTTTCTTGTCTATTGGAGGACAGTCAGGTTGGCCATATCTGCCTGTCAGGGTGATTGTAGAGCTCGCATGACGCTGTGGCCCTGAAAGCCCCCACCAGCTATGACACAAGGTCATGTGCTCCTGTGTCACATAATTTCTGGGGGTCCTGCCCACGTCAGAGAGGTGGCTTCTTGGCTTCTTAGACACCACCGCTCATGTCTGATTCCACCATTGCTTTCCCTGTCTCCTACCTCTCTGTCTCCAACCTTTGCCCACGCCTCTGGATCTCTTTACAAAGTCTCTGATTTTCCTCTGAAAGACTTCTGACGTTTTAAAATTCCCCTTTCTTCTCTGGGCTCTGTTATTATTTTGTTTATTACTATTACAGTTTATTTTTTGTTTATAAATGAGTATTTACATATTATAAATATTAAATGTGATTATATTATTTTGCTATTAGATTTGGGGTATTGTCATGGTAACTTGAATGAATTTTTATTTTTTTAATGTTTTATTTTTTATTTTTTCAAGCTTATTTGAAGTATGATTGACAAATGAAAACTATATATTTAGGTTGTGATTTTTTTAAGGTGTACATTGTGATGATTTCATGAAAGCATGAACTTAGACATTGTAAAATGATGACCACCATTAAGTTAATTAACAAACCCATCACCTGACATGGTTACCATTTTTAAAAAATGAATTTCGAGATTTTTAGTTGCTCCTCGCATGCCCCCAGTCTGGGAAATCTGTCGCCTTCCCCGCCTTGGCATTCACTTGGAATCTTCCTTTCCTTCCCTCACGCAGACCCTGGCTGATCCTCTAAGGTTGCTCTCAGGCGGTTTCCCCTCTGGAAAGCCTTTTCTTGGTCCTCAGGTGGGTTAGAGACTGCCCTGCTGTGCTCCAAGCCCAGAACCTGGGCTCTGCCTGCCCATCACTGTTCCCTTACGAACTTCTTTTTTTTTTTTTTTTTTTTTTAAGAATTTTTTTATTTATTCGACAGAGATAGAGACAGCCAGCGAGAGAGGGAACACAAGCAGGGGGAGTGGGAGAGGAAGAAGCAGGCTCATAGCAGAGGAGCCTGATGTGGGGCTCGATCCCAGAACGCCGGGATCACGCCCTGAGCTGAAGGCACGCTTAACCGCTGTGCCACCCAGGCGCCCCCCCTTACGAACTTCTGAGCTTCTTCAAGGCAAGGACTCATTCATTGATTACACTAGTGAGCAGGCTGGTGTGCCCTGTTTTTTCTTTTTTTCTTAATTGAGATGAAGTTCATATAACATAAAACTGTTTTAAAGCAAATAGTTTGGTGGCATTTCATTTATTCACAGTGTTGTAGAACTGTCGCCTCTGTCTAGTTCCAAAGCATTTTTTATCACCTCAAATTAAACCCTGCACCTAGGGTGATGGAAAAATTGTGGTGGTGGTGAATATATTGTGGTGGATGGATGGTGGTGGCGATGGATGAATGGGTGGTGAATATACTGTAACGCCATTGAACTCTGCATTTAAAATGGTTATCATGTTGGGGCTCCTGGGTGGCTCAGTCGGTTAAACAACTGCCTTTGGCTCAGGTCATGATCCCAGGATCCTGGGATCGAGCCCCACATTGGGCTCCCTGCTCAACAGGGAGTCTGTTTCTCCTTCTCTCTCTGCCGCTCCCCCTGCTTGTGCTCTCTCTCTCTCCCTCTCTCTCAAATAAATAAATAAAAATTTTTAAAAAAATGATTGTAATGCACAGAGGATTTTTAGGACAGTAAAGAATACTCTTGTGTCATACCATATTGATGGATACGTGACATTATACGCTTGTCCAAGTTCACAGAATGTACAACACCAAGGACGAACCCTAATATAAACTGTGCACTTTGGGTGATAATGATGTACCAGAGTCAATTCACCAATTATAACACATGTACCACTCTGGTGGGGGATATTGATAATGGGAGGCTGTGCATTTGTGGTGATAAGGGCATATATGGAAAATCTGTCCCTTCTCCTCCATTTTGCTATGAACCTAAAATGGCTCTAAAAAATAAAATCTGAATTAAAGAGATGGCTATGATGCTAAATTTTATGTTAGGCATATTTTACCACAAAAAACCAAACCCCATACACATTAAGTAGGTAATCCCTATCTTCCTCTTGTCCACTCCCTCCGCTGGTATCTGGCAACCGCCCTGCCAGTGTTTTGTAGTTTTTCCATCATTATGTCCTTAGCCTCCAACATGGTTGTTGCTGAATAAAACTTTGGTCAGTGAACGAAATGAGCTTTTACTTTAACATTGATTTGTCTTTCTGTATTTCTTCAACAGCCGCATAATGAGAAAAGTTATCTTCAAGGAAATTTCTTTGAAATGTTTCCCTAGTATTTATTTAAGAGTTTTCTGCTTATCCACCAATATCTGCATAGAAGTGCCTCTGGAACCAAAGCAACTTGTGTAGTCTATCTGCCCATCGTGGTTATTTTTAGTTGATGTTTTTGGTTGATAATGGTGGTCCTGGTTCTGTACCTGGTGGCATCCGTCTGGCACACTCAGAAACGAAGACTTAATGAATCTTTCAAATACATGTAGCGATGGCCAAACTACATGCTTTTTTTCTTAGGATGTTAAAATTTTCATTTACTGTTTTTTTTTTTATGGAGGAGAAAAAAATGTAGCCATCCTTTCAGACATTAATATTTTTAAGCCAATTTCTTCCTTGAAGTATATTAGTCTTTTTCTTTATGCTCACAACTCATAAAATCTTGTTCTTCCCTGTTGCTCTATAATTTATAAAATTGTATTGCAGTTGGCTTGGGTAGAATTTACTTAAGCATAGTTGAGCCTTTAGATTTTCTTTCTGGCATGGACAAAAGCCTCATTAATTATGAATTTGAATTCCTTTTGCAAAATGACAAGATTGAACATTTCCTCATGCCAATATCCCAGCTGTCTCATTCTGATGCTCAACAAAGACTTTTAGAGACTGTCTTTAATGGCCAGGCTATCAGATACTTTAAAAAAAAAAAAAAAGGAGAAGAAACTAAGAAGAATGCAAAATAGCTTACAGTTTTGTTTGTCTGGAAAAAATAATGAAAGGTTTTTGTTCTACTGTGGACGTTTTCTACTCTTGTGATGCATTTGCGGGCTCCAAGATTTGGCCATGGCCACAAACTAAAGGATCATTTCTTTCTCTAAAGTGTAGATACAAAATTCCATTTGTTTAGATGATCAGTACTTGGAGTCCCTAGGCTTAGGTCACCTTTCGCCCTCTGACGAACCAAAGCTCACTCTTGGTTTGGTGATGGGAGATGGGAGTGGGCGTTGGTAGCCAGCCAACGCTGAGCCCTGATTCATTACGGCCTCCCCACGTTCACGTGGTAGCTTCTGTTACCACCACTGGGTGTGTGGGGGGGAGTGAACTGGGGCCTCATTCCGGAGCCTCCAGGCTTTGAGCCACCATCTTCTATTGTCTCGGTCCTGAATGTGTCTGTGCAGCCATCGGTTGACCATCTCTGTGCGATAGTTTTTCAGATTCTCACTTGCTGCGCATCCTGTGGTGTCTGATGCCAGAGAAACTGACCCAGGTGTGTCAGTTGGTTCCTTGGAGTTGGAACCCTTGGAAGAGGTGGTTCCACCTCTGGCCTCCAGCTGTGGTTTTCTTGTCTGGAGATGGACCTGTGTTGTCGCATTCTTTCCGTCAAAGAAGCCAGTACTCTTGGAAATGCTCTACTAATTTCAGAGCCTAAGGCCCAGGGAGTGCGCATGTGTATGTGCGTGTGCGTGGGTATGCGTGCATATGCGTGCGTGCGCGTGTGTGTGCGTGCGAGTGCCGATGTTTGCTAATAAGCTGCGGGCTGCTGGAAATCTTTTTTCTGTTCATATTCCGTGAGAGGGAAGATGTCCAGTGTCGCTATTCCTCTCCCATTTTTTAATTTAAATTTGTTGTTTGTTATTATTTATTTGTGTGCTTACTTTCACTGGAAGCTCCGTAACCTTACACATGAGCCGATTATGCTCAAGTCCCATGAAAAGAACACGGGGCCGGACAGTTCGGTGTGCTGGGGCTTCGTTACTTCAGGAAACCTCAGGATTGGAACCAGGATGGTCTGGTACCGTCAGAGGCCGGGGAAGGAAGGGCCGGTGACCATTGGTGAGTGTTAGAAAAGCCAGACAAAGCAGCCATCCGTAGTTCGAAGCCCGTCCATTTTTGTTTTTTGACAAGAACATGGTCAGGAGTGTGATCTGGCTTCCGTAACCCTCTTGTTTTCTTTGTGTTTAGTATACATTCGGCCTCAAGCGCTATTTCACATTGTTGTGTGTGTTCTTGTGCTGTGTGTGTCTGTGCTGTGTTGTTGTCCCTTCCCTGCGTTGTTTGGGTCTCTGAGGTAGGGACTGCCCAAAGCTGGCCCTGCCGTCTGCCACCAGTCCAGGCAGCCAGCCTTCACCCTTGGCCTTCCATCCATCAGCCTGCCCCCCACCCCACACCCCAGGTTTCCTGCTGCCTTCCAAGGGCCACACTAGCCCCTCCAGTGGCCTCTTTGCTGTATTCTTGCCCTGCAGGCATTGCGGCAATGGCCAGAGCCTTCTTGTTTTCTAAGCCTCAAAACCAAACACTTATCCTCTGGAATGGGGCCACTGCTCCCTGCCTCTTTGCTGCTCCTCATACCTGTGACCTTGCAGACAGAGGGATTATTTGTCCTGAGTGAAGCAGCAGCATGGGGGCGGGAAGGCACGTTAGTTCTGGATCCCAGCTGCTTTGCCACTGATGGGTGTGTCACCGCCCAGGGAACGCCAGCCAGTCAGATAGGGCTGACCCCGGCCGGATGGGGGGCACCCATGTCGATGAACCCTGCTCTCGCTCCACAGAAAAGCGACCCCCAAAATCATGTCAGTGTGAATTGTAAAGGAGGGTATATTTTTCTGGTGTGAATGCTGCCCAGCTGTTAAGAGTTGAGAAATTGCACAGCGTGCCAGTTAAGAACCTTCAATTTGGATTGAACCCTGGCTTGCGATTTTTTTTGCAGCATGACCTTTGGCAAATGGCTCTAATCTCTGCATATCTCAGTTTTCTTGTCTGTAAATTAGGTGTGATGATAGCACCCATGTAGGGCTGCAAGGAAGTCTGTGTGTGTGTGTGTGTGTGTGTGTGTGTGTGTGTGTGTGTGTGTTAGGGCCTAGTTCAGTACCTGGTCCACAGCAGCCTTTACATGTTAGCTATTTTTTTTTTTAAAGATTTTATTTATTTATTTATTTATTTGAGAGAGACCGAGAGAGAGAGCGAGTGAGCATGAGCAGAGGGAGGGGCAGAGGGAGAGGAGGAGCAGACTCCCCACTGAGCAGGGAGCTGATGTGGGGCTCAATCCCAGGACCCCACGATCATGACCTGAACCAAAGGCAGACGCTTAACTGACTGAGACACCCAGGCGCCCCTACACGTTCCCTCTTACCATGAAGAAGGTTAGCTGCTACTTGTCAGTACATGCAAATGTGTCAGGCAGTATGCTGTGTGCTTGCTATGGATTATGTTAATTAATCTTTATACAAAGTGGTTCTGAGAGAGGTGGTATTGATTTACACAGTGGTCAGGTTCCCTGAAATAATTTGAAATATATTTAGGATGGGTATATTTTCATTGTGGACGTTTAAAAAAGTTACACCCCAAAACACACACTCTCTCTTGCTCTCTCTTTCAGACACACATACCCCTAAAACAACTGAGTGTGGCATAAAAGCAGTACCTTTCATGACTGATGGATGATCCTGGGTGGAAGATTAGTTACTTGAGTTTGTCATTTGCCTTTTTTTTTTTTTTTTTTTTAAAAGAATGCCACAGCTTCCCGTGTTGTTTGGACTTGATAGACACATTTGTGTAAGGTTTCCAAAGCCCAGCTTTTCAGTCAGCAGGAAGCTGAGCACAATAATCCTCCTTTTTGTTTGCAGTGCTGAATCTTGGAGTCTACTCCTTGGCGTGGCGGGGGAAACCTTTCTACTCTACGCTCTGCCACTTAATCCCCAGGCAGCCTTGAAGAGATTATTAACTTGCTTAAATATGATTAAGGAGCTCCCTTTCTGTGGTCCAAAGAAACCACCACTCTGGTCATGAGGGTCTTTGTGGCCCGGTGTAGCCTTCTTCCTGCAGGAATCAAGTCTAGGGTACGGGGTCAATGCAGAGTGGCGATAGCCTACTGCAGCATGGGTAGGGGTGAGGGCTCCGTGCATCCTCACCCGTTTTGCGAAGGGGTGTGTCCTTCGTTCATGCTGTGGAAGCACCGTGCCTGGCACCAGTGAATGTTCTTCAACACGTGGAATGGGTTGTTGAGTTTCTCTGTTGAGAGTATATTCCTGGGTGTTCTTGAAAGAGATGAACGTAACAGAAGTGTTAAAATAATATACTATTACTGTAATCTATTACATGCTGTTCATACAACGGAAATGCTGTGTTGGGTTCTGGAACCTGAGTGCCTTCGTTGTGGCATATAAATAACCTTTGTTTTTTCTTATGATCATCTTCCCTATTTACCTTGGAATAATCCCTCCTTTCCCCCCTTTCCCTCCCTGGTGTGTTCTCCCCAGGGCTTAACTTCCAGGGGCTTCCTTCTTAACTACTTTTAGCTGAGAACAGAAGTAGCAGCTGGCTGGCAGTGGGCCCAAGGTTTGATATCTGGAGGAGGGCCTTTGTCAGGTGACTCGTTCCCTCCCTGTCCTGCCGCCTGGCTGGGCCTTACCTGGTGCTCCTGAGCTGGAGATGGAGCTGACCTGCTTAGGAGCAATCCTGTATTCCAGATGCAGGGTCTGATGCAGTGGTAAAGAAGTTGCTCTTTAAGGGGCGCCTGGGTAGCGCAGTCGTTAAGCGTCTGCCTTCGGCTCAGGGCATGATCCCGGCGTTCCGGGATCGAGTCCCACATCAGGCTCCTAGGCTGGGAGCCTGCTTCTTCCTCTCCCTCTCCCCTGCTGTGTTCCCTCTCTCGCTGGCTGTCTCTCTGTCACATAAATAAATAAATAAAAATCTTGAAAAAAAAAAAAGTTGCTCTTTAAAAATCTCTTCCTGGGACACCATTCTGCCTTCTGTAGTTTATGTACTGACAACTGAAACTCCAATATAACTCAGTTTCTTAATTGAGTTTCCCAGTGCTAATACATAAATATTGATTGGGAAAACATGACTTAACTGTTTTTGCAAACCCTAGATACTAAAAAAGAGAAGTTCTGGAGAAGATAAGGAACACTAAGTTTAAAGAATGTCTTGGCAGTTGTTAGAGGCGATTTTAATCAAATCCCAAACTAGTGTGTATGTCAGGTTCATAACCCTTTTTTGATGGTGACTATTGGGGTTAGTCCTGGTCAAATCCTGTGTTGTATACATTTTCTTCCACTGAGGAGTTAGGCCGCTTTCTAAACTTTCCCATAGATCTTGTTGCAGAGTGTGGGAGGTTTTGAGAGTCTCACAGTCTATGTAAATCTTCCATTGGCATTCTCAGATGTTCAGTGTGAGGTATGAGTCGACTGGTATTGTGGGTTTCTATACCACATCCAGCTCTTCCGTTGTGACTGAATGGCAGTTGGTTCCCTGGTTCACCCAACATACTCTGAACACATTCCACTCTTAGAGGACCGGGGCAGCTTCTGGAAAGGGCTTTTGAAGCAGATCAGGCAAGGATTTGGGCCCAGTAGGGCTGACTGTCCAGAATGGGAAAGAATGCATGTACCTTCAACCCTGTTGCTCACAGGAAAAAGTAACCATTTCTACGGAAACTGGAGTGTTTTTGAATCTTCATTGGTGGGCCTTTGCCCAGATGAAAATCTGATCTTTCGAAGAATGGGGAGCCATGCAGGACAAGTACATGTTCATGCAGAGATCGACTCCAAAGGCCAACAGGTCATTTGTCAGGTATAATCTATTGTCGTGTAAGTTAACGTCACTGCAGTAAAAACAGAGAGAGGGAGATAGAAGGAGGGAGGTGAGGGGACAGAGGGAACACACCACACGTGCAGTTAAGCTTTAGAGGTAAAGAATTTGAATCTGTTTCTAATCAGGCTCTGCACCAGTTTTATTTAACTCACATAATGGCTAGGCAGGGTTTGGGTATGGCATCTAAGAGATGAGACAGGTCACAGACATGAATGAGTGGAGTCAGGCTGCCAAAGGAAAAACACGTGGCCTGTCTAAAGCAGGCGATGACACTGTTGTCTTATTGGAGTGTGAACCTGGATCCTTGGATTTTTAGGGACAGGGCTGTCCAATAGAATTGTATTAGACTGTAGTAGGATTATAATAGCCATTGTATTGATGATGGAAATATTCCATATCTGCATCATCCAGTAAGGCAGCCACATGTGGCTATTGAGCACTGCAATGTGGCTGGTATGATTGAGGAACCATATTTTTTATTTTATTTCGATTGAATCAATTTAAACTTAAATAGCCATATGTAACTCGTGGCTACCACATTGGGCAGCACAGCTGTAGAAGGAGCCAGAATCTGGGTATTATGTACAATCTTCTGATTTTTAGGAGTTTGCAGTCTACATTTGGCTCATGGACTGTCACTTTACAGCCTCTACCCAGATGAAAATCAGAGGAGGATTTAAAATGTCCTGATACTTGGGCTTCGCTCTCAGATGGTCTGATTTAACTGCTCTGAAGTGGGGCTGGGCATCAGTATTTTCTAAAGCACCTAGGTTGATTCTAAGTGCAGACAGGGTCAGAAACCACCTCTTAGACCCTGAACATCAGAGGGTGACTGTACAAGATCCTTGTGGATTTTCAAATGTTCAGAAGCTACTGTAGTGTCCAGTTACTTTCAGTTTCTATACCTGTTCAATGAGGATGGTTATACCTGCCTCTTAGAGTAGTTGCAAAGACTAAATAAAATCTGTGAAATGAAAAGAACAAACTGAAATTGATACAGGTGCTAGACTTGGCTTACTTACTAAACGTCTTGCCTTCACAGATGAACCTCACCTCTGTGGGGGAGGAAGACTTTTTGCCAGCACCTTCTGAGGTTCTCCAGCGAGGGCCCTGTGAATTGGACTGACAAAAGGCAGTTAACAAGATAAAAACATACACATTTATTTCATATAAGTTTCATGCCAGATGGGAGCCTTTATAAGGAAATGAAGATTCTAAGAAATGGTCAAACCTGAGTGATTTTATAAGTTTTGATGAAGAGTGGAAAGTCATGGAAAAATGTGATGGGACAAAATGGTAGGAACTAAGGTAGTTACTGGGGGAAGTGTATCAAGGCCTGTTCGTTCAGATTCCTCTAGATATCCCTCTGAGGGCAGAGTCTTTCCTGCACCTGCTGCTTCTCAAATCCTTTCAGCTTAAAGTATTTCTTATGTCAAAGTGGCATATTTGGGGGCAGCATATCCTGATCCCCCTCACTACTTACAGGATTCAAACCTTGCCTCGGCAAAACCATGTGTTAACACTCGCCATGGACTCCAGAATTTCTTAAGAATAGTCTCAGTCAGGAGTGCTTAAATCTTCGAATGCCAACAGTCTTCTGAAGTCACACTCTACAGCAAGAATGGCAGATACAGGACAGACGTTGTGTGTTGACGTGTGTCTGTTAGATTCCAAAGCCAGTGCCACTCCCAGGGTAATAGGTGGAGTGGAATTCAAAGTAGAGAAAGCAAAGGAGGATAGGCCTTTTATAGTTTAAGGAGTGTTTTAGGCTTGTGTGTGTGTTTTTACTGAAAACAGCCAATGAGTTGCCGTTTGTCTGTAAATTCCACAGTGGAGGAGACTGGGTTTGCCTTGTTCATTGTGTTCCTCGGGCCCTGGACATTGTAGGGGCTCATTAAACCTTTGTTGAATAAGAGGATGAATTAGTGCCAACTGGGCCTTGCACCAAAGTGTTGGGATTATTTGAGAAAGATTGTTTTTATGTCTGTTCTCATAAAAGGTTTGGAGAGGTTAATTAGTTTTCCTTGGGTCACAGAGCTAAGTGGCAGAATTAGTATTTAAAAATCTGGTATTGTTCCTATAAGACCATGCTAACTTCATTGCCATAAATACGTGTACTAACAACACATATACAGACAAACAGATGCATACACAAAAAAAGAAAAAAATATATGTATACTAACCTCTAGGTAAAATCATTTCTAAAATGCGTGCAGTGGATCAAAGGGGGATCAACTGGGATTATGGATCTGGCAGGGATCAGCCCCAATCTATCACTTCCATAGTGAGGACATATCACTGAAAACTCTCAGGGATCAAAGACCTTTAGAGGGAAAAGATGTGTTTTGATATCCTTTATATCCAACAGTGTGCCCACTGCTGAACCCACAAGAGGAATCTAAGGAGCACCTACCGATCTGATTCAGAAAATATAAATAAGTATTCTCATACTTCTTTTTCAAGGAGGAGAGAGTGAAACACTTAACTTTTAGAAGTAAGCAGGCATGTTTTAAAATTTGTAGTCTTCTGCCAAGAAGTGATGAAAGGGGTGTTCAGACTCTCTTGCGATTGGTGTAATAGAGGTGGGTGCTTTCTTTCTGAAATGTACTGTTGTAACATCGCCCATTCCTGGTTCTCTTTTGGTTTATGCAAACCTCTAAACCTTTCACCAAAAAAAACCACAAAAAACCCAACACAACCCCCCCCCACATATACTGCATCCCTGACAAGCTAGAATCAGCAATTTAAAGCAGGGTCGGGCAAACTAGATCCTGTGTGCCACATCACCTCATTACTTGTCCATGAGCCGAGAATGTTTTTTTTTATACCAGTTGAAAAAAAGGAGTCAAGTTTCATGACGTGTAAAAATGAACATGAAATTCAGACATAAGGGTTCATCCATAAAGTTTTATTGGAACACAGCCAGCCCGTTAGTGTTAAGCTTTGGTCTGTGGCTAATTTTGGAGTCGAGTTGTTGTACCAGAGATCCAATGGCCCACAAAGCCTAGGATATTTACCCAATGACCTTTTACAGAAAAGTGTGCTTTGATAGAAAGGAAAGTAGGTTGGGTGGAAGTAGTGTAGGGACGGAGGTAAGGTGGAAAGTGTTTTTGCCTTACCTTTTCCCTGCTTTTGGTAAAACTTAAATGTTCCAAATGAATCTTTCTTTTGAAATTTTTTCCCCCCTCCCTCCTGAGTTTATGTATCCCTGAATTGAAAGTCTTGACTGGGGGGAGAAAAAAAAGAAAAAAAATGAACCATTGGTGATGGTGGAGGCCGCGGGAAGGAAGGCTTTGATGTTGTTGAGCAAGAGAATTCTTACGGCTCTCGCTGTCTTCTATGGCCCATCCCCAAAACCCTTACAATTTGGAATAGACAGTTTTTCTCTTTGCATCACATGGGGAACACAGTATGAGTGTGTTCATCTGACTGACTTTATTATGTATGCGGTGAAGAGTATTTGACGTGACACAGTGAGTCGTGCCAAGTTGCGTCGGCTGCGCTGCGTGCTTGTGCCTGGCTGACTCCTGGGGACGGCGGCTGGCCGGCCTTCGTGCTCAGGTGAGACTGCATTTTGCCCTTTCAAGGAGCCTATTGTATGGGGTTCACTTTGTATCCTGCGTCTGAAGCCCCACACCTTAGATTTAAAAACTATTCCAGGGAACTGAGACTTTTTCATTGAGAGCTTTGGATACCTAGCACTTCTGGGAAGTTGGTTCTATTTGTGTAGAGGAGCAGTGGTCTTGGAAGCCGAACGATGGCAACACGAATGAGGGCAATATGAGCCTTCCCAAGTCTAGCTTTGAGCACACTGTTCTTTCATTGGACCCGGCAAGTGCGATGAAAGCCCTGAGGGTCCCTCGGGTCCGCAGTTGCCTGGTGGTTGCCCACCTGGCTTAAGGTGTTGAGCTGAAAGTCTCTGGATGGTAGTGAAGGTGTCCACTGGATGAAAATCGTTCTGGACAACGGAAGGTCTGGATGTCTTGAAGTCACTGAACTCAGTGGTGAAGAAGTGTGGAATCAGAGACGGGGAGCTTTGCTTTTGCTCTCCCCTGTGTCTCATTTCTCTCCACATTCCTGCAGTGGCTTTACTTTGGAAAGAATTTAATTCTTATTATGGCCTTTACATTTTTCATACATGTTAGGGTTAGGGTCCAATTTTGTACATGTCCAGTTACATTCTCAGTTATGGTTGATTTTTAAAAAATCAAGTCACGAATAGACACTGTTTTGTTTCTTTCTTCACAACATCTTCATGCGTCTGACTTGGCCTTGGAAGTCTTTTGCCATTTTTCTTGATTAAAACGAAGGTTGGGCAGGGGAAGGATTTGAGTGTGATGAATTAATGAAGGGGGCAGCACACCCCAAATATCATTCATACGACTAGAGTCTACCTCACAAAGTTGTTAGAATCAAATGTAAAAGTGCTTCAGGAGATGGAAACTGCTACAGCTCTAACAATAGCCAAAAGGTGGAAACCGCCCACCGGCCCATCATGGCGTGAATGATAAATTGTGTTAGATACAGCAGGATATCATTCAACCAATGATATCCTGTTATCATTGAAGGAATGAAATACTGGTATTTGCTATGACTTGGATGAACCTTGAAAACATGATGCTACGTGAAAGTCGTACACAAAATGTCTCGTAGGATTCCGTTCATGTGAAACTTTCAGACTAGGTAATGTAGAGACATAGACACAAAAAGCAGGTCTGTGGTTGCTAGGAGTGGTGGGAGTGGGGAATGGAGACTCACTGCTTAATGGGCATGGGAGTTTATTTTAAAGAGATGAAAACATTTTGGTACTAGATAGAGGTGGTCACTGCACAACATTGTGAACGTACTAAATGCCTCTGAATTGTTCGCTTTAAAATGGTTAATTTTATGTTCTGTCAATTTCACTAACATTAAAAAATGTATTGGGGCGCCTGGACGGCTCACTTGGCTGGGTGGCCGACTCTCGGTTTGGGCTCAGGTCATGATCTTGGGGTCGTGGGATGGAGCCCCACATCGGGCTCTATGCTCAATGGGGGCCGGGGGGGTCTACTCCCCTGCCCTTCCCACCACTCACGCTTGCTTTCTCTCAAATCTTTTAATATATATACATATATATTTTTAAATTTTATTTTATTTACTGATTTATTTATATATTTATTTTTGCCATATTGCCAGGAGCTGGGGACCCTGAGTCTTGGATGATAGAACTTGGAGAAGTGGCAGTTGCAGGATTGGCTCCTGGGTTTTCCTGCACATCTTTATTATTTACACGTGATGTTTGCCGGCAGGGCGACGGGAGAAGCCAGCACAGTGGATAGGCTAGTGAAGGATCACTCTCCCTCTGGAAGCTTCATATCTACCTCTCAGTGGAAGACCCTTTCTTGACAGTATCTGCCATGGAGCAGAAGGGTTAGTTTCTGCTCTGATTCTTACTAGCTATGTATTTTGGGCCTGGTTATTTCCCCTAGCTCTTTGAGCTGCTTCTCTCTCTTTTAAAATAGAAATAGTAAGAATTATAAGAGGATCATTTAGAGTTCTTAATAAGATGTGCAGGCCCTGGGAGAGGTTTAGTAAATGTAGTCTGTTACACACCTGCTCCTTTTACAATCTGGTTCGTTACATTTCCCGGAAAGTTGTGAGGAAAAGCGGTGTGGCTTCAGAGGTCTGTCTGGGTAATGAGATGTCCTATGGGAGCCTCAGTCTATCTTAAGCCATGTTCCAGCTTGGATGGTTCGCGTTTTCCTCCTGCTGTCTGATGAGGATGAGCCTTCCTGTGTCTTGAGGGGCTGGGATTGCTCTCACAGTGGGGTGGCACCCATGACACCGAGGATACCTAACCGCTTACCAGCCATGTACCTTCTGCCATTTTTTCCGTGGCTCTGGCGTTTGGTTCCATGAAACAGGGCAGTGTTGGTGAAATGCTCTTAGGCTTTGAAAAAAGAAAGAAACAGTGCTTGCAGCTGCTTAACACGTCACAGTTCCCGCTTCATGATGCCCTAACAGGAGGCGAGAGAAATACTGCTTCCGATCTGGGTCTCCTTATCTTCCTGTAGTAACAGAAATTGAAGCAGCCCATCTGTGCTGCTTCAGAACAAACAACAATGAAGTCATAGTGCTTAAAATAGCGCAGGGTGGAAGGGCGGAGAGCAGCCTGCTTTGCCTGACCTCCCTTGGGGACTGTCACACAGCATTTCGGGATCTCGGCCTGGCGCTGGGTTCACTTGGCGTGTCCGCACGTCTGGGTCCCGCATGTCCTTGTGAGCAACTCGCAGCAGCCTCGGTGATTTTCTTCAAGAGGAACATACCGTGTGAAGGCAGGTGTGGTCTCCTCTTTGGCTTCGTATTTCATTTTATGTGGCTTTCCCTCTTCATCTCTACTGCGCTGTCATCACACATTTTGGTACCGCTTTAAGACACAGCTCACCTTACTAACAGAACACACCCAGTCCAGTGTGGCATGTAGAGGAACTAAGTTGCCTAACTTGCGGAAACCCTGATGGAAACCCTGGCCGCTTAGTCCAGAGCCAAGGGCATGGATTTGGTTCCTGAGGTTTAAATCAAGTGGAAAGGACTAGGTCACCTTCCTTCTCTTTCCTGGACGATACGTAAAAGGTCACAGTTCTCCATGAGGCCCTTCTCCATATTTTTAAGTGGATGAAAATAATATTACCGGGTTAATGCTATCTTTGTGTCCCTTAGCATCTGGGTGCATCTTATTATTTCAGTCCACACATGCTGAAAAAAAGTACATCCTCAATTAGCATTCTTTGAGAACCATGTATTCCAGTTCATTCGTAGAGAGGTTGTCTGGGCATGACTGTCTGACTTCCCTAAAACTTCTACAGAGTAGTATCTACTGAGTGTACAGACATGTACCCTTGGTGTGTGTTGTGATGCTTAGGCATTTTTCTGTGAGGTCACCGAATAGAGCAAAATCGAGCTTTTGTCTGTCTTATGATTGTCTTATACAAATAGTGTTGATCATGGCGTGTTTACGAATGGAGGATCTCAATCTTCTTAAGTGATGTTTATTAAAGAAATGGAGGTTGATCGTGGCAGGTGTTTCTTGGGGCAGGATGCTGGGTTCTTAATTAAGTTGGTGGTTATATAACGAATATCTGGTGTTCCTTGTCCAAGAGCTGTTATTTGAAGGCAGCTATCCACAGTCAAAAAATCTCACACTTGGACTTGGGACATCTTGAACTAATTTGCTGCTGCCGTGAATCCTTCTCCAGAGTTTGAGCCACCAGTGGGAATGCGAATGTCCTGGAATACTCTCTCTACTTTGGTCTTCTGAAAAGTTAGCTTTCTTTTCTTTTCTTTCTTTTTTTAAAGATTTTATTTATTTTCGGGGGAGAGAGAGAGCAAGTATGAGCGAGGGGAGGGGCGGAGGGGGAGGGAGAGAGAGAGAATCCCAGGCAGGCTCTGTCCTGCGTGTGGAGCCCAAAGTGGGACTCAGTCTCACCACCCTGAGATCATGACCTGAACAGAAACCAAGAGTCAGACTCTTAACTGACTGAGCCACCCAGGCACCCCATGAAAAGTTATCTTTCTTTATGGAAACTCTGGGTGTCCCCAGGTTCTCATGCTATAAAGTTTTAGAAGACAAGGCAGCCAGTGAAGGCGAGAATAGTAAAGGAAGGCTTCATGAAAGAAATGTGACTTTTCTGGTCCTGCAGGGACTCCATTTGGGTAGAAAGAGGGAGGACGGCTTGGCACTAATGAGGGCCATGTGGAGACTCCTCTCTGGAGGGGAGAGTGGGTGAGTCGGAAGCAATGAGAGAAGAGAGGTTAGCACAGTCAGAGAGGTAGGGGAAGCTCTGATTTTGGAAGAGGGCTGTGTGGAGGGTTCTTGAGATGAGAAGTGCCATGGGGAGAGAAGTATTTAAGGAGGGTAGCCTGACGTGAGGGACTGGAGCAGCCCAGACCCAAAGACTGTATCAGCAGTAGGAATGCAGAGGCACTCAGAGCACAAAACTGAAAAGGCGCGTGTCCTAGAAGGTCTCACGGGAACTGGTCACAATGGAAAATTAAGGCTGCCTGAGTTTTGTACCGAAAATGGCCTCTGTGTGTTTTGTTTCGACGGCCAGGCCTTTTGGCACTCGTGGGCTCGTACCCCAAGCCTCGTGAAAGAGATGATTTGAAGTCTTCAGAGGCTGGAGAGCCCTGAAGCCACCTCTTTCATCCACAGTCTCTGGAGTTTTCTTCTTTAACCACTTTAGAGACAGGATGAATTGGTTTCTTAGTAATTAAGCACTCACAGTTCTTTTTACTGCTCCTCCTTAACCTCTGACGCTTACTGCTCCAGTATAACCATGCAAAGATGATGATGTGGTGAATGCTCTTGGTAGCCCCTAGGGTGCTGTACAAATGGTGTTTATCATAAGCCCACTTCCTTATGTTTATCCTCTCAAACCATCAGTTCTAAGTGTATCATGTTTGCTGAGCTCGTCCGCTCGTTTGCTATTTAAAGGAGTAGCTCTGTGTGGATTTGTAAGACTCCTTTGCAGGTAGGACACAATCAGAAGTCCCCTGTGGGCTCCCGGGCTGCATGGGAGGCCCCTGCTAGCCTCCTCCCCTCCCCCAGCACTTGTTCCCATTGTTTGTTGTGCTCAACCCTAAGGACCCAGCTCCTTTCCGCCCCAGGATCACTGGCAGGATATATACTTGCAGTTCCCTCTGCCTGAAAGATTCCTGCCAAGCTTTAGTACAAGTTTAGGCTCAAATGTAACATCAAAAAGGCCTTCTCTGAGCGCCCACCCATCCCAGGTTAAATACCCCATCCTCCTTCCTGTATGCCCCCCCCAACCTTCCCTCTCTTTTCCACTGTGCTGTTTTATGGCTCTTGGAATTATATGAAATTCTTATTTGCATGACCTCTTGGATCTGTTTCCAGTCCACTAGCATGTAAGCTTCACGAGGACAGAACTCTGTGTACCTCTGTATCCACAGTACCTGGCATTCAGTAGAGATTCATTGAATGAATGAATGAATGAATGCATAAGAACTTTTAAATGAATGGACTTAAAAATAGCTTGTGCTTGCAGAGACATCCTTCTGTGGAGATGATATTTGGATACTATTAGTAGGGCAGGAGCGAGACGCTTGTACCATCTGCCTTTACGTAGCTTAGGGAGACTTGAGTGCTGTAGCTACCCATATTCTTTCACCAGGACTAAACTAAGAAGAGCAAATATTAACTTTGCTTCGTCAAGTGGAACCAGCTAGATTAAGCACATGAGCTACAGAGGTCATCGCTTTGCCTTGTATCCCTGAGTGTGTGTAGACAGAGACGCCAAAACTATGTGGCTCACTGTCTTTCACTCATTTGTGACTGGGACCTTTTGTAGTCCTGTAGCATCATATAAAACAGACAAAAATCATAGTTCCTTGAATATATTCCCTAACTAGCTCTTCGCTGCCCCCCCGCCATCCCCAGTCCAAGAAATCTGGGCTTTATCTAAAGGACTTGTTTCTCTATTTCAGATGTCTGTCATTAAAAGTATGTATATCAAGTTTGGAGCAAGCTGTCTCATAAAAGCTGGACAGTGAGGTTGTCTCAGCCTGTGCAAACATCAGAGCCAAACACGTTTTATTTACCCCTTGGTTAGCGTCATTTGTCACGGTATCTCTGTGTAGTAAGTTGGTGACACCCACGCAGTTTCTCAGGCTGTGCTTTCTGCTAATTGTTTGTTTAATTAGAAAATGAGTAAGTATTTATAGAGAAAATAGAATCTAAAACTGTGGGGATGAAACCTTTTCTAATTGTACTGTGTTATCATGGTGTCCTAGGGATTGCATTTTTGGAGGGTGGAGGTGGTTGGGGGTCTTATTTTGCTGCTTGGTGTTTACCGAGAGATCATTTCGCGCTCAGCATTTTGAGCGGAGCAACGTGAAATCCAGTGGCAGTAAACCCAGTTGGAAAAGAGTTTCAAAGCCAGATACAGTCAAAATGTCTGTGTAAACCATGAGGCTTGTGTTCACTCAGCAGCTTTGATGGGGAATGTGATGTATCCAGGGCCTCACGGAGGGTACGGAGCTGTGTGGGAAAGAGCCCGTGGGTACCAAAAGGTGTTTCTTTTCCATCACAGGAACACAGTGAGTCAGACCTTGATGAGCTTTGTAGAATTTGCTGGTAAAAGCTTGTGTCGGGTGAGGTCCTGTAGATCTAGCTAAGGATGGACCTTGGGTCCTGGGTACAGGAGTTATTTTCCACACAGCGGTCAGTTTGGACGGGTTGTCCTAATACATGGAGGTCTTGGTTTCAACTTAACTTCTTTAGGCATCTTTACATTTTTGTTTTCTGGTCACATTCAGAGGCATTGATTTTTTCCCCCCCTTATAACTGAATCTGCTTCGCGGTTGAAGAGCGTTAGGATATGTTAAGTTGACCTTGCGGGTCTCTTTGCCATCCTGAAATAAAATGGCTGATGGGACGTTTTCAGCTGTCCATGACCACATGGAGTGACGAATCCATTTCCAGACAGACCCACAAGGGTAGGAAAGAGAAGGGAGGTGTTGAGAATGGGGAAGCAATGGGATGAATTCCTGCTGTAGTTGTGAAACTGAGGGGTGGAGGCTCAGCTTTGGGTCTTTTGGATCAAGCAGATCTGGTGACACCTCCTGTCTACAGTGCCATTTGTAGGTTTAGGGCCAGAAGAAAACATGCTGGAAAAGACGGTGGCGTGTGGAACCGATTGTGCCCATAAGAAAACCAAATGGGGATGGGGTGCCTGGGTGGCTCAGCCGTTAAGCGTCTGCCTTCGGCTCAGGTCATGATCCCTGGGTCCTGGGATCGTGCCCCACATCAGGCTCCCTGCTTAGCGGGAAGCCTGCTTCTCCCTCTCACGCTCTCCTTACTTGTGTTCCCTCTCTTGCTGTCTCTCTGTCATAAAAAAAATAAAATATTTTTAAAAAAAGAAAGATGGGGCGCCTGGGTGGCACAGTGGTTAAGCGTCTGCCTTCGGCTCAGGGCGTGATCCTGGCGTTATGGGATCGAGCCCCCACGTCAGGCTCCTCCGCTAAGAGCCTGCTTC
This sequence comes from Ailuropoda melanoleuca, assembly GCF_002007445.2. Classification (NCBI taxonomy): domain Eukaryota; kingdom Metazoa; phylum Chordata; class Mammalia; order Carnivora; family Ursidae; genus Ailuropoda; species Ailuropoda melanoleuca. Next base: position 88,496,503 of record NC_048226.1, on the reverse strand, counting down.
TTCCTCTCCCACTCCCCCTGCTTGTGTTCCCTCTCTCGCTGGCAGTCTCTATCTCTGTCAAATAAATAAATAAAATCTTTAAAAAAAATAAAGAAAGAAAGAAAGAAAAGAAAGAAGGAAAGAAAGAAAGAAAGGAAAGAAAGAAAGAAAGAAAGAAAGAAAGAAAGAAAGAAAGAAAGAAAAAGAAAGAAAGAAAAGAAAGAAAGAGAGAAAGAAAACCAAATGGGGAGAGTAGAAGTACCATCCTGCTCCAGCACGCTCAGCCGTTCTGTGGGAACACGTGTGGCTGATTGTGGTGCACCATCTTGGATCTAGAATTAGCCGGTGGAGCTCGAAGCCCTGGAGCCTTTGAACCTTAGTTCTGTAGCTTGACAGATGTGCATCGTTGTGCTAATTACAGAACCTTTTCAAGACTCCCATTTCCTCACTTGTCTGAAATAATAATAATACCTACCTTGCTGGGTTATTATTTGTTTATTGTAATAAAATACACATACCATAAAATTTACCATTTGAAATATTTAAAAAAAATTTTTTTAGACAGGGGAGGGGCAGAGGGAAAGGGAGAGAGAGAATCTGAAGCAGGCTCCATGCATAGTGCAGAGCCCAATGTGGGACTCGGTTTCACCAGCCTGAGATTGTGACCTGAGCCAAAATGAAGAGTCAGATGTTTAACTGATTGAGACACCCAGGTGCCCCACCATTTTAACCATTTCTAAGTGTACATTCCAGTGGCATTAAGTACGTTCACATGGTTGTGCATCCATCACAACCATCTATCTCTAGAACTTTTCACTGCCCCAAACTGAAACTCTATGCCCATTATATAATAATGCCCATTCTCCTCTAAAAGAACTGAGATTTGAACCCAGGATTTTGGGCTCCATGTGTCTAGTGTTCTTTCTACCACATTACAGCTCAAGAAAGTTTGCTGTCTTAAATGTTTGATATCTCCTAAGAATCTGTTGTGTTACTTGGCACTGTCTACAGAAATGTGTTTTCTGAATACCTCAGACCTATCCCTGATCTAGCAGTGTGGGTGAAGAGTCTGGACCAGTGAGCCTGGAGTTCTTCCCAGTGATGGCTAAGCTCCAAATCCCCCGGGAGAGCTTCCCATGGAGGTCTTCCTACACCCCAAACTCACAATGGAAACTCAGATTCTGAGAGAGGAGGCAATGGAGTCATTGGTTTTCCCTCCACCTGAATCCTAGCCTACTCCCCGATTTGTTCTTTTTTTTCTTTTCTTTTCTTTTTATAGAGCTAGCAGGACTAGACTTCTGTCTGGGGTTCATTTGAACTATTCCTTCTTAAATGGGAATCTTGATTTCTGTTCTTGTTCCCATTCTCTTTGAGTCTTTCCCTCTTGTACTCCACCAGCAGCCTCCCGGCTGATCTTCCTTGCCTCCTCTCCCGGGTGGCCTCCATGCTGCTGACGGGTTTTCTTTCTGGCAGTCCAGATCAGATCACCCCGCTTTTCTATCTGAAAACCCTCTGTGACTCCCCATTGCAATGAAATAAAGCTTAAACTCTGAGTGGCATTCTCACTCTCTGCAAGGTGGCTCATCCTGAAATGTGTGACCCCCTCCTCTGTTCTCCTTGTCCCCTAACTGGACACACTGACCCAAGGGCTCTTCATCTCCCCTCTGAGGCAGTAATGAAAGCTGTGACCTCCTACCTGGAAAGGTGTGTATTCACCCAGCTAACTGTCCGCTCAATTTCAAGGGGTCTGTGGATCCCAGCTGTGAACTTTGCCTAATGCTATGCTGGACCATTTCTGGGAAGACTGCATTCAACCTCTTTGCCTTTGCTCATGCTCTTTCCTTATAGCCTCCCCTCTCTGTCCTTCCCACCTTCCATCAGTATTTTTCTTCAGTGTACCTCCCTGCCAGAATTAAGTTTTCCTTCTTTTGTTCTCGCACAGCACATGACTGGAACACCTATTTCACATTTGTATTAGAGTTGATAGCTTGCATGGTTGCCTCACCTGTGTGTTCCAGAGCATGATGCCTTACATATGCTGTACACCTAGGCATGCATTCCTTCCTTCCTTCCTTTAGCATATGTTTTTCTAGCCCTCATGAGCTAGCTATAGTGCTGGGCCCCAGCAATATGCTAAGAGATATGACCCACTGTTTACCCCCAGAGAGATCAGTTTAATGTAGATTGTATCCAGATAAACAGGTCCGAGAGTGGGAGAGAGAGAGAGGAAAGCCAGGAGGGAATCACTGAAGGCTTCCTGGAGGAGGGTGCCAAATGAGGATGGAGACAAAGTAAGCAAAGGCCCAAAAGTGAGACTAAGTGAATGAATGAACTTTGGATGACATTTTCTGAACTGAGATCTCTAGAGATGGGAAAAGAGAGGAACGTAGTGTTCATTGATTAGATTCAGGAAGAAAAATAGAATTCAACACGGAACAGATTGTTGAATAGAGCGAAGGAATCTTTAAAGAATCCCAGAGAGACAACCCTGCAGGACTAATTTTTGTCTTCAGTTTTGGAAGGCAGCCCTGCTTCTTGGATATACACAGGCATTCAAATCATTTAGGTGCTGAAAGGCACCCCACAGATTACCTGGTACAAACATTTGCCTTAGGGCGAGTTTTTTATCCTCTCTGTGCTCAATGTCCATATCAACAAGGGGGGGGACTAAAAATAGATACTTCCTCAAACCCAAGGTACTCTCAGTTAAGCTGCACCTTTATTTTTTTTATACCCATAGGAACAAAGTCCTGCTAATGCAAGTATGACATTGCTTTTTTTAGAGATATTAAAATATGGGGAGAGAAAGGATTGACGGTAGAATGAATCGAGATGTGGGCTTGGACTCGGTGAAATATGGTCGCCTGGGTTCAGGTGGACAGTGCTGGGCACACAGTCATTACTCAGTATGTGTTGATGATGGTGGCGGTGGTGTTTATAGAAAGGGGGAAACAGGCCTGGAGGCTGAAGTGACTAATGGCTTGATAGAAGCCAAAGCTCTCTGGAAAGCGCTCTCATTGCAGATTCGGCAGATTTCCGACTAGCCAGGTCTCCTGATGAGCAAGATCCCTGGCTGCCTGTAAGTTCATGTGACCGTGGGCTGTGAGTGTGTGTGCTCTGGGGTATGAGAGAACCCCATGGTCATCCGCCTTTTCCAAACCAGAGGGAAAATGAGGGGCTTGGTTTTAGAGAGTGGCCTTTAATCTCACATACTCTAAACTCTCATCTGCACACTCCCAACCATTAGAGAGACATTTTGTAACCTTAAATGGTCGGGTTCAGACCCGAGTGCCTGGGTGCTACCAAATTAAAGGCCAGTGGGAAGCCGCATGGAGGGCTCAGCCGCTGGGCCTTGTGGTGGGGGAGCCTTTATCTAGAGATGGGCCTTGCCTGAGGGAATGGCCACGCCTGTGTCTCAGGCCACTTTAATTAGGGCCATTGTCTCCATTGCCCTCTGATGACAGGTTGAACTAAGGCCTGTGGTTCGAAGTCATGAAACCACTCCTGGAAAAGCCTAGCAGAGCTGTGGGTAGCACCCTAATGCCTCCAGAGGGGGTGGCCTTGCAGGCTCTGGCCTCTGCCCGCCAGTCCAGTGTGCCCCCCTGCTGTTCCCCGATTGGACTTCACCTCTTGTCCCACTCAAGAGTCTAGGTAGTTTCTTCCCACATCCCTGGGCATGGGGTTGCTTCTGTGTTTTGCCCACGGTCTATCCTTTGTCTGCCAACACTACGTGGCCAACTCATAATCAGCTTTTAGACTCGTGCTGGGCACTGCCTCTTGAGAAGGCTTTCTGTGAGCCTTGCTTATTCCCTGTGCTCCCCTGATGCCCTGGCTTATCTCTTCCATTGCATTTTCTATCATCATTTTTGGTTCTGTGTGTCTTTGCCCTTCTTGAAGAATGGGACTGCATCTTCTTTTTCTTTGTATCTACTGTGCTTTGCACATAGCAGGCCATTTACAAAAGGACACTGGAATGGACAAAGACAAAATGGCAGAAGGTGATACTCTGAGGGTCCTTCCAGGAGGAGGAGGAAGAGGAAAGCAGTCTGTGTATGTAGACGAAAATAATGGGTCACGTGGCAGGGGAGCCAAGAAGGCGAAGAGAATTCACAAAACCTCTTGCATTAAGGAGTGTGGGATAAAGCAGAAGTGGGGATGCTCCTACACTTGACATTGGCAGGGGCATGGATGGGCAGGTGGGTCATTTGGGGCAGATTGTGCATATGCAAGTCTGGGTTTCCTGCCAGGGTCTTGAGTCCTGGCTTTTGGTGGCTTCAGGGCGGAGGGGACTGTGAATGGGCCAGTGAACACAGGACGATGGGGATTTTCCTTCCCTCCAGGGGACAAGTGTCCTTAGCTTCACTTAGAGCTCTTTGCCAAAGCCTTTGTGGGAAGCCTCCTTGAGCAAAAGGGCACCTGAGGCTATGACTTCCTCAACAAATGTGCCTTGTTCACTTAGTATGAGGTTTTATCAAGTGGCCTAAGGAAAGACTTAACAGCACAATGTGCTAGTTTCTGAGAGGGAGTTTATGGCTGAGCTGCAGGTGTTCCTTTTCTGAAGAGACCTACTTGTAGGCCTCAGGTGCAGGTCAGCGCAGGCCACCTGTTTCTTTCTGTGCCCAAGGCCTCCAGACAGCACCTGACACAGCGACTCTGAGTGCGGGATGGGGGCGGGGCACTGACAACCAGTGTCCTCATCTGGCTAAAGGTGAGCAGCTACCCTTTGGACCAGAAATGGCTCAGTGGCACATTTCTCAGCCACTCAGACCCTTAGGAAGCTGCCCTTGATCTCTGCGTGCTTTGTCTGACTGCAGAGTGCTATCAGGTATAGGGAAGCATTGATACTTACAAATAAAATATCCCCGGCTTCGCTCCTCTCCCTGTGCCGATGTCCCAGTATTTATAAAGGTCGCAATAGCTTTATTTTTCTCCGGGGGGGGGGGCAAAGGTTCTCAGCTGTGTATTAGAATCATTTGGGTAGCTATTTGAAAAGTAGGTGTGCCAGACCCTGTCTTCAGAGGTGATTCAGGAGGTCTGGAAAGAGCTCGGCTCCCAAGTATTTTGGAAAAGCTCTCCATCTCCAAGTAATTTTCATGGGTGCCCTAGACCAAGAACCACTGGTTAGAAGGACAGGCTTCTTGGTGGCAGAGCCCGAGCCCTCTCTATCTTGGTGTCCCCTGCTGTACCTGGCATTTAGGACCATCCAGAAATATTTATTGAACACCCGCCAGGGCCAGGCCCTAGAATACAGTGGTGAACATCACTGTTGTTGCTTCTGGAGCCTCCGTGGAGTGTGGGGTGCCTGTTTGTGTTAGATGCTAAGGAAATATGGAGACCAGCTTCTCTTCATGCTCAGGCATCGTTGGAGTCTGGTCTTCCCAAACACCATCCGGAGGTACCCTGGAATATTGTTCGGCGTTAGTAGTGAATGAGATAAACAGATTTAAAACGCCATCCTTGCCTTTTCCGTCGACTTTGAGACTAAAGAGCAGAGCCTGCAGACGAAACTGGGCTGGATCCTTTTCCTTTCTCTTTAATATAAAATGAAGCTGAGGTTGGCTTCCTCTTCTATTTTAAATGTCTCTTACATTCACTCCGCACCATTTCTTGATCACCTCCTATGTGCTGGACAACGTGGCCATGAAGGTAAGTAAAGCACAGCCCCCAAACTTACGGCTTGCTTAGTCTAAGAGGGGGAGACCGATAGGGAAACCAGATAGATGCAAAGAAGCCTCATAGGTTCTCAATGTGTGATGAGCAGACTGGGAACAGGCTCTTTGCTAAAGTGGCTTTGGTCGTTTGAATAAATAGAGAAACCCTTTATGAGGCCCTGCTGTGCTGATTTGATTTCCCACGTTCATCCCCAGCCCCATCTTTGAAGGGTGGCATTTGTAGGGAGGGGCGGGTCCAGGTCCGAAGCTCGCTGCCTCTCACCTGGGCTGGGAATGCTCTGGCTTGTGTTTTCTCCCAGCGGTGTCTGTACCTGTGGCCTTGCTAGGATCCCACTACCTGATCATTTGGCCTTTTCATGCATGATGGTCACATGTATATTCCCACCTGGAGATTCCTTCTGAATTAGCCTGAGAAACAGAAGAATATGTGCTTTGGTGGGCACTGGGGAACTGGGTCATGAAACGTGCTCTTTGTCTAGATACTGTAATTATCAGCCTATGCAGGTATGGGCTGTTTACAAATATCCGTCTGTTTACAGGACAAAAAAGAAAAAAAAAACCAGAAGGAAATAAACCTATATCATTTTGGAGTTGTTTCTGGGTGGTGGGGTTTCTGAATGACCTTTTCCCAGGTTTTTTACTCTTCAGTATTACCCTTTTCTTTTGGAAAAAGCAGATTGACTTCAGTTTTTAAAACATATGTTAGAGAGTTTTTCTTACTGAAGCTCTTTGCTGAAAGGATGCAGGTTCCCAGTGATGAACTTCCTAAGGAGGGGGCTGCTCTCCTGCCCTGGGGCACCTTGCTGCAGGGCTGGGCCTTCATGGTTTTCAGGACAGTTGCCTCCCTGTCTCTGTTGATTGAGTTTTCAGTCGGCCTCAGGGCATCAGTTCTCCCCCTTTGGCCCAGGTGGGGAAAGGAGCCTTCACAGTGAGGAGAACCAGAATATCATGGGGGAGAATTTGCTCTCAGAGGGGAGGGTTCTGGGCTGCCCCACCGTGAGGATTTCAGCACCATTCACTTTATATGCGCTTAGAGCATCCTTCATGGAAATATCGGGACTGCTTGAATTCCCTCATTAAGCCACGGCCTCCTTTTTGGTGTAGAGTGGGAGGCATCTCAGTCCAGGCAAGTAAGTGGGAGCGGGGCTTAAGCTATAACCCAGGAAGTTCCTTTTCTGTTGGAGGAGTGGGGTGGTGATCTGTGCTATGGTGGGGGAGGCCTTGCTGATTTATTGCCTCACCTCTGTGTGAGGGTGTGTGTGTGTGTACTTCTCTCTAAATACCATAATATACCTTCTAATTATAACCTTGTGTCCTTGGTTTCCTGCCCCCTCCTTCCCCTGTTGACTTTCTTTTGGCTAAAATGCCACCCTGTTCTAGGGCTTGTGTTTCTGTGGCACAACTTATTTCAGAGTGCTCGTATGACTGTGCTTTTTTGAAACCTGACTCTAGGCTGCCCAGTGCCTCGTCATGTCGCACAGTTGAGCCCAAAGCCAGTGCGGGGCTTTTCAAAGTTCTTTTCTTTAACGTACATGTGTGGACTGCCTTGAAGTCCAAGGATATCACTGGGACAGTTGCTCGGTTTTGATATCTAACTGGTTAGAATGGCCATCCCACCTGCCGTATTTTGTGGGGGTGGGGAGCAGTAAGTTTGAGTAAGTGAAGATACAGACTGTTTCTAATACTCTGGCTTTTGTTACTCAACTTCCATGGGAAATGGATCATAGGGTCTGATTTTAACAGTGAGGAGTCAGGAGAAGGGTTACTCCTTACAATGGTGTGTCCCTGATGGATGTTCCCATGGTATAGTGATTAGCACACCTGCCCAACGATGGTGTGTCCCGTAGTTATTTCTGTTTAGTTATTTTATTTGGACTCTCATTTCATTCCATTGTTCAGGATCACTCTCACTGTCTGAAGTGGATTTAATATCCATTCTTTAATGTCTTCACACTACTTTTAGTACATTCTGTTTTTTCCTGTGTATTTTATTAATTCCTCAGGATTATGGGTTCTCTACTCATCCATCCATCCACCTTCTGTCCACTCAGCAGGCATTTGAATGCCAGCCATGAGCCAGGGATTGGGCTAGATGTTGCTGATTTGAAGAATCACAATCCTTTCCTTCAGGGCCTTGGTCAAGATAGAAATATCTCTGGGGAAACCAGTTCCAGGGAAAATGTGATCCAGGGGCTGGGAGAGGTTTCTGTAAGAAGGCAGGGAGGGCACCCAGGTGGGAGTGGGGTGGCCTAGGTGTTATTCCATCACTCTGCTTAGGGAGAGGATCCAGAAGATGACCAGGTAATTTTTCACGGTCCCCTTTGATGCTATGACAATTGTACCTTGTCTGTTTCCTCCCAAGAATGTCTATGGAGTTTATAATTTAACCAGTGGGAACAATGGGGTTTAAGTGTTTGGCTCTTTGCTTCTGGAGTCAAATCATAGTTCTTAGCCTTTAATCTCCCAAGAAATGAGCTAAATGGCTCCATGTGATTTTTAGGTAGCTTTTCTGGAATAAGCCTGCAGTGCTGATCTATGTGCTGTGATCCAAGTGTTTCACTTTATTTGAAGAGAAACGTTCAGGTAAAGGCTCTCATGTATATATGATCATTCCCGAGATGTGAGTCACTAAAGCGGATCGAGTCACGGGGGAAACGTAGTAAGCCATAGCTGGCAGATCCATAGAATCCGAGCTCTTAAACCGTGTGGTAGGTGAGACTACTTGGCTGTTATGTATTCAAAGCTACCCCAATGTGAGAAATAACTGTTCTGAGCAGGATAGAAAGGTAATTTTCATAGCAACTTGTTTCATCTCAGATCCTCCACAATGCTAGTTGTATCAAGGTTCTTAACTAGTGTTGAGTTCTTGTAAAGGGACTATTTGTCAGAGTTAAGCTGGTAGATTATTAACGTCCTATACAACAAACGTCAGAATTGCTAGGATTTGTTCACATTCATTTGATATAATGCAAAGATGGTATGTGAGTCAGTTTGAGCTTCTGTGACAAAGATACCACAGGCTGGGTGGCTTAAGCAACAAATTCATTTCTCACAGTTCTGGAGGCTGGGACATCCAGGGTCAAGGTGCTGGCTGATTGGGTTCCTTGTGAGGCTGTCTTCCTGATTTGTAGTTGGACACCTCCTTGCTTTGTCTTCACATGGCAGAGAAAATCATATCTCGTGTCTCTTTTTATAAGGGCACTAACCCCATCCATGAGGGTTCCACACTTCCTGACCTGTTTCCCCTCCCAAAGGCCCTACCTCCAAATACCATCACATTGGGGATTAGGGCTTCAGTATATGAATTTTTTTGGGGGGGGGATACAACATTCAGTCCATAACAGATGGAGAAGGATTTCATTTTGTAATGCTTGTAATTTGACAACTTGAAATGGGTTCATAATGAGGTTATCAGCTGGGTTCCAAACCTCCTGAGGGGTGGGTGTGTGAGCTGAGGGTCTCATGCCTCTTTAAGGAGGTGGTACCTGGGGGTCCTGTGTGTTATTAGAAGGCCCTTGTCTCCTGGTTAAATTTGGACTGGGGAAAGGGCTGTGTGTATCTGCCTTGTGCACAATGCATGGAGGGTGGGCTTGGGATGACCCTGGAACGCTCTCTGGCACAGAGTTACTGCTGAGCCTTTGTGTCTTTGTGCTCTGTTTTGGCTCAGTGCAGAGGGAGCTGGCCTCTATTCACGTGCAGTCCATCTGTGACTAAATGTCCTTTGGTTTTGTTTTTTTTTTTTAAGCTTACTCTGCCTTTAAAATGACATGTGTGTCAAGAAGAAGGAAATAGATCTTTCTAATTTTTATGGCTTCATTTAAAAAAGTTTTTAGTATGGGAATTTTTAAAAAAGATTTTATTAGAGAGAGAGGAAGAGTGGGAGGAGGGACCAAGGGAGAGGGAGCAGCGGACCCCCACTGAGTGGGGAGCTTTACGTGGGGCTCAATCCCAGGACCCCCAGATCGTGACCTGAGCCAAAGTCAGACGCTTAACCCACTGAGCCACCCAAGCGCCCCTCGTATGGGAATTTTTAAACACACACACAAAAGGAGACCAGATTCTCTGATGAACCCCATCTACCCATTACTCAAGTCAACAACCATCAACTTGCTGCTAGGCTTACTTTCAGACAGGCACGGCCCTCCTGTTTTGTGTGCAGCAGTATCTTAAGCAAAATACACACATGACTTTACCCATCTACACTTAAGCAGGAACCACTAACGGAGTAGGCTTTAAAAAAACAACAGCCTGTAACCACAATACTGTTATCACTTCTAACAAAATTAACAGTCATTTCTTCACATCATTGGTCTGTACTCAGTTTTCCTCAATTGTCTTTTATTTTTATTTATTTATTTTTTTAAGATGGGGGAGAGGCAGAGGGAGAGGGAGAGAGAGAATCTCAAGCAGACTCCACACCCAGTGCAGAGCTCAACTCAGGGCTCAATCCCAAGCTCCTGAGATCACGACCCAAGCTGAAACCAAAAGTCAGACGCTTAACTGACTGAAGCACCCCGGCGCCTCTGACTCAAATGTCTTTTACATTAGTTTGTTTGAATCAGAATACAAAGTCCTATCATTGTATTTGTTGATATGTGCTTAAATCTCTCTTAATCGAATCTAATCAGTAACTGCCCCTTCTCCTTTATTTATGTGTCCAGCTGACTGTTGCAACAGGGTTGGCATCGAACATCTTGCCTTTTAGAATCATTTGCAGCGACTTTGGGAACAATCGCTTCCCTAGAAGGGCTTGGTGGACTTGCTTGGTACACAGGCAGGGCTCCGCTGGCCCCCTTGGCAAGTACCCACGCCTGGGCTGAGCCACAGGGCGGCTGCACTTAGCACGCCTGGCTCGTAAGCACATCATTTTCTGGTCCACATGTTGCTCTGCTCCTTATGGGCTGCAGAGCAGAAAAGGGAGGGTAGGGGTAGTGGCTGACTTGGGATGTGGTTTTATGATGAAGAATAGAGTGCCTGGCTGATCTTTACGTTTCTTATTAGACTGTCAGAGGTTTCAGCCTTAGAAGACCAGAGCCCAACACCCTGTTCTGTTACTGTCTAACTCTGTGGCCTTGAGCAAATGATTTGAGCTTCAGGGTATTCTTGTCAAAAATTGGCAGAAGATAACTGGGTAGGGTTGATGAGAAGTGTAAGTAAGCTGTCAAGACCTGTTCACATCGGTTATCGTGTTTGCTGATATAGATCTTCCTTGACTTACAATGGGGTTAAGTCCCCATAAACCCACCACAAGTTGAAAATCCCGTGAACAGAAAATGCATGTGATACATTTAACCTATGGAGCATCCTAGCTTAGCAGAGCCCACCTCACATATGCTCAGAACACTTACATTAGCCTGTAGTTGGGCAAAATCATCTAACACAAAGCGTATCTAATAATGAGGTGTTGCGTATTTCATGTCACTTATTGGATGCCGTACTAAAAGCTACAAACAGTATGACTGCATGGGGGCAGGGTGGTTGTCAGTGTATCGGTTGTTGACCTTTGTGATCGCGGGGCTGACGGGGAGCTCCAGCATCGCCGGAGGGGATCGTCCCCCGTATTGTTAGCTGGGGAAGAGATCCAAATCCACAATTCAGAGTATGTTTTCTAATGCATGTGTATCACTCTTGCACTATTGTAAACTTCAAAAAATCGTAAGTTGAACCATTATATGTCGGGGACCGTCTCTAGATATTTCACGTTACGCTTATCCCAGAATAGTCATGTGACTTATGCCCTCTCTTTTTCAGTAAGGCCACTGGGACCTAGAAGGATACCCAGCTAGCAAAGGTCACCTTTCTAGTAGAGACCGAGCCAGGTCAGGGTAAAGTATCTTGACTCCCGGAGTTCTGGACATAAGAATAGACTTCACAGGGTTTAGTGTGAACCTTTGAATGTTTACACTTTATGAAACTCTTTGTTTTTCTCAAAATTCTTCGGAATTGTTATTTGTTGTTTCTTCTGATCTATGGGAGGGAAGAACTTTCCCGCTATATAGTTTATTAATGTGCCTTACATTTTAGACACTATTATTCTCACCATGAAAAGTGACAGACGGTGAGAGAGTAGATGGGAACATTTACTTCTGTAATGGTTCTCGAAACAGGGAATTTTTTTTCTTTCTGAAGAATGCATTTCTTTAACATGAAAAGTGGTTGGGAGAAGAGGGTCAAACATCTAAAAATAGGTTAATAGTTCATTTGGCAAAGAGTCTCATCCTCGGGATTTTCCTGGCAACTGGCTGCAGGAATGCTTCGGGCCTGTCCTTCCTTCCTTAGGAGTTGAGGCTGCTCTGTTAGCTGGCAGGCCGGGGACGATGATCCACCTCGTTACCCTCACATGGGGTAGCAGCAGTAAGATATTTCTGGGAGCATCTGCCTAGCAAGAAGCTCTGGAATGTAAATAACCTGAGATATAGCTGCTCAGCCTGAGAATCTGTGATGGGAAGGAGGACTCTTCCTGCAGCCAAGGCTATACAGCTGTCCTGTGATGGGCACCAGGGGATCAGTGAGTTAAGATTTTCTAAGTTTTTGGCATTCTTTGAGTGCAAGTTGCTTCTAATGGTTCTCTTGACGGTAGACCTCCCCCAACATCTTCATAGAAAGTCCTAGTTGTAGTATCTCCTATGAAGAAAAAGGGTATTTTTATTCAAAGTAAATGTTACGAAGGCCTTTTTTTCCCCTTAAAGCTAGTGCATACATCCATTCCCTTGATAGTCTTTCAACATAGTTGTAATGAATAAAAACCTACAAAAGATGTAGTATGTGAGAAGTATTAGCTATCCATTTTGTTTCAAGATGGCGGGCTAAGCCACAAGCATAACTTTGAGTTGATCCCTTTGTGGACTGGCCCTAACCAGCTGTCATCTCACAGAGCATTGCTGGGTTTCCCTCATTTGGCACAGGAATTGATTGGGATTTCCCATGAGATCCACTTTTCTGAATTCCCACCCCAGTCCTTCTCCCACCTGCCTAGTGCATGTGTCCCATCCAGACATTCCAGAGCTAGGCCAGCCTCATGTGTCTGGGCACAGAACTGAGTGTGTTTGGGGTTTTAATCTGCGGATTCCTTTTGACAGTTGTCCCAAAAGGGATGGATAACTCAGGTGGTCATGGGGTCAAGCAGAGAATTTGGTGCAGTCAAGTCACAGAGTGAATGAGGTCGCAGAGGTGCTAGGTAGCCTACCACAGGCATTGGGGAGGGGGGGCACAAACTTCAGGGTCTTTAGGCGGAGATTCATTCAAACAGACTCCATGAGATCACTCTTTAGAAGCACTTTTCAGCATTCATTACAGGTTACTATCCATTTTTGTAAGGTTCCCAAGGTTCGCTGTCTTAAAGTGTGACTGTTGGAGGCAGAAGGAGGGGTGGATATGTCTCAGGATCCTCTAGGATAGAGGCATACTGCACATTTTGTGCTTTACTCCTAATTAAGAGGCATGCTTTGATGTGCCTGTGATTATCTTCCTTGTTTGTGTTTTCTTATGCTATTCCTCACGTCCCAGGTAAGGGTGGGAAGTGGATGCGAGACTGAATTGGTGAGATTCTGTTGCATTGCCTAGATCTCAGAAATTTGGAGCTTATTGGGAGAAAGCAGAGTTTTGTTGTCTTCTATAACAGCCTTAATCTTTAAGTATGCATTGACTGCGGACATTGGTAACCAGGTAGATACGTGTGTGTGTGTGTGTGTGTGTGTGTGTGTGTGAGAGATGGGTTTTTTTTTTTTATTTGAAGAACCCTTGACTAGACATGTAGATTTTAGGCCTCCCTCTGCTGTTGCTTATCTGTGTGACCTCAGGTTATTCACATTCATTTTCTGGGTGTCAGTGTTCTCATCTGTCAAGTTGGACCATGAGATCTCCAGAGTCCCAGGTCTGGTGAATTAATAGGGAAGTGCTGGGCCTGTGCAGACGCCCTGTTTCTCAGCCGGGGCAGCCTTGGCTAACTGACATACCAATGTGCTGTCTTTGTAGGAAGGAATTGTGTTTTTCCTGTATATTGTTAGAAGGAACACACTCCCCTGCACTGTAGGAATGCCCACAGACAATGGTGTAACCGCCCTGTCCCATACTGTAGCTACTGGCCACTTAATGGCTGTCAAGCACTTGAAATCTGACTGGTCTGCAATGAGATATATTTTTCAGTGGAAAATACACGCTGGAGGGTGCCTGGGGGTCCCAGTTGGTTAAGCATCTGCCTTCGGCTCAGGTCATGATCCCGGAGTGCCAGGATTGAGCCCTACATCAGGCTCCCTGCTCTCTGGGGAGTCTGCTTCTCCCTCTGCGCCTCCCCCTGCTCATATTCTCTCTCTCTTGCATGCTCTGTCTCTCTAATAAATAAAATCTTAAAAAAAAAAAAAAAAAGAAGCCCAGATTCTAAAGGACTTGATATAAAAAACAGAATTAAAGTATCTCATAAAGTGATTTGTAGGTTGGCTTTGTATTGAAATGACAATATTCTAGCTATATTGGGTTAAATAAAAATATATTATGAAAATTAATGGCTCCTGTTTCTTTTAATGGTAACAGGGCCCCAGAAATTTAAAAATTACTCCTGTGGCTTACTTTGTGGGTTGCATTCTATTTCTCTTGGACAGTGCTGATGGAGAGAAGAAATTCCTCTGTGGGGTCAGAATTGGAATAGATGTTTCCTGAGTCCCATCCAATTATTACAGAGTTTGTGATTCCTAGTGGACGGGGAAGTGTAAGAGTGGTCAAAGCCTGTAGAAACAGCCTGGAAAGGGTGCCCGAGGGAGGTGGCCTTAGAACTGAGTTTTGAAGTTGGGGGGTGAAAATCCTTTAAGGAGAATGAAATGGACAGAATCGGGCTTTCTGGCAGACCAGGAACCCTCAAGGAATGGGGCTCTGGGAGAGAACCACGAAAGGAGCTCTCTCCCTTTGGAACAGATTATGCTGCAGGCCTGAGATCAGAAAGGATGAAGCCCAGCAAACAGGAAGATCCTGGGTCCCCTAATCTGGGGGTCAAGGTGACCCCGAGGCAGTGCATTTTCCTGTTGCTGAACCCCTTGATGATTTAGCAAGTTCTTCCTGTGCGAGGGTGTTTTTCTGCTTGGTGTGAGCTGGGACTCTGTGACCGGTGGAGAGTCCTGTCCCAGAACAGCTGAAATAACTTCTTTTCTTGTGAAGCCTTTGGCATTGTTCTTTATCTGGTCCGTGGTTTCAGGGAACGGCCCTTCTGCAGCCGGGAAGAGCAGCAGCCTTTCTTTAGAGGGCAGAACTCTAAAGAGATGTTTTTAATGTAACATGTTCGCTGCTGGAGTTGTCAATGGCAAAAAAAGAAAACTACAACAACAAAAACCTGGCCACAGGGACGGTGTTCGGTAGCTAGGGGCCAGGAGAGCAGTTCAGTGTCATTTATGTGAGTGTGCTGAGTGTATTAAAGAAATGCTCTTTGAGTGGGCATGTCAGGCTCAAGTGTTCATTTTAGGCTTGCGCACGTGACCGACTGCTGCTATAGGCTTACTTTATGGCATGTTATCAGCTTAAGCCAGATGTCTTTCTGAAAAAGGCTCTTGTTTCCTGCTGCTTTAAGACTGACATCCTTGGAGGTGGCTTTTCTCAGGTCACAATTTAAAAAAAATTGCTGTATGTGTGTTTGGGGAATGACTATGTGAATGAGAAGGGCAAAAAGTGGTCCAAAGATGGGGATTGAAGTCAGGTAGATTCAACCCAGCGAGTCATAGGAGCCAGCAGTTAATGGACACCTGCTTTGGGCCAAGCATTGTCCTAGCTCATTCAGGCCTCACGGGGTGGCTTACTGTTACTTCCATTTCACAGATGAATGAACTTGGGCAGAGAGAGAGGTCCATTGACGTCCCCAAGGTCAATGGCTAGTCCATGGAAGAGTTGGAATTTGAATCTAGGCCCTAAATAATTGTGGACTAACCTGTATTAACTATCAAGGACTTGCCAGACCCTAGGGTCGGGTATGGAGTGGTGGGTGAGTCAGGGAGTTGTGACTTTGCTGCCAGGCCACAACTCCTTTCTGAGCCTCAGTTTTCCCAGTTTTGAAACTGATACCTAAACCCTGCCCTGCCACTTCATGGGATTTGTATTTAAGATCAGTTGCCTGGAAGCAGGGAAATGTGAAGGGAAGGTCTGGGGGAAGTCTGGGGTGGTTGAAGGCTGTGCCTGGTTTTGGTTTGCATATGTCAGAAGCGATGGGGTGGAATGGAAGGATGGGGGAGAGGGCTGAGATGTGGCTGCCCTTGGCCTAGGACATTGTCATGATTTGGTCATGTTGGGTGCCTGCCCCTCACCTTGTACTGATTATCTTGTTTCTTATCATTTGCTGTGCGCTCTGGCTGGCGTCTCTACCCGCATAAAGGAACAGGAGTGGGACCTCACAGCCCTTGAAAGCATCATCTCTTCACAACTGGCTAGTCCATGGTGCTGTGGTTTTGTCGCTGTCTGGGGTACCTTATTCTACTTGCTTTCTGTTAATAAGGTTAAAGACACAGTGTTTAAAGATTGACCCTAAGTGGCTAAGCTCTGGGGCTTTTCCACATCCGGAGGCTGCCTGAAATTTGGTATGGAAAGATTCTATCCAGAAATCATTCACGGTCTTTTCCCCCTAACACAAGAACATAAAATCCTGAGCCTTTAACTTTCTGTGACTCAGCAAAGAGAGAGCATTGCGTCTTTTGTCTGGGTTATACTGCTCTGAGTTTGTGATCCTTTTTGAGATCGTGGCAGGAGGGGCTGTAATGACTGAAGGTGAGTATCTCAGTGATTCACATTTGAGACTCAGATCACCATGGTTGGTGAAGGGTGGCTGGTGGGTCATTGGCATTAATGGAGCACCTTGAGGAATACCAGGCCTGGTTCTAGGTGCTTTTTTATATATGTCATCCTGTCCGATCTTCAAGATGGCCTCATGAAGTAGGTGTTGATGCTCTCATCGTATAGCCAGAGGAGCGGAGACCTGCCAGAGTCATGTGGTTGTCGTGAAAGCTGGTAAAAAGCACAGCCTGTCTCAGAGACCCCACCCCCTTGGTCCACTGCACCACTTGGGGCATCGTTTAGGTAAAGGGCTGCTTCCTGCTGATAATGCTGTGGACCTCCTAGAGGTTTAAATGCTTTGTATCATTTAGGGTGCACTTTTTCTGAAAGGCCACAGATTAAATACTTCAGACTTTGAGAGATCCAGCATCTCTTTTGCAGCTATTCAACCCTGCCCCATAGAGCAGAAGCAGCCGTAGAAAATAGCTAAATGGATGGCCCTGATTGTGTTTCAATAAAACTTTATTTACAACAACAGGCAGTGGGCCATTTTTGGTCTGATGGCTGTAGTTTGCCAACTCCTGATTCAGGGTTCAGTCTGAATGGAAACGGCTATTTATTAGTATTATTTTCTGAAACTTTTTGAAGAATGACGGTGGACAGCTCACAAAAGACAGAAAGGGTAACTGTTCTGGAGAAGGTTAAATCACGATCCATTCTTGAGTGGGGAGATTCTTGTGGAGGTTGAATATCGTAGGAGCTCCTTGAGGGCAGGCTTGTGTGCCCCCCATGTGACATGGACTCCATAGGTTTCGGATAAATAATGGCATTTTTCATCCTGGCAAACTCACAGCCTTGCGATGTCCATTTTGCTGCAGCCCCTGAAGGGAGTCTCACCTCCTCTCTCTTACCTTGTGTTGAAACATCCCCTGGTCAGGAGTGGGAATTCGGCTGCTGGTTTGAGGTGAAGGTGGCTTTTGTTTTCTGCCACCTAAGTCTGAGGTGAGGGTGTGGGTCGCTGTAATAATATGAAGAAATGAGAAATTATTTGTCTTAGTACTTTTGAAATTGGCTAAAACATGATAATGATAATGGTGATAGGAATGGTAACACTTCATACACACACACACACACACACACACACACACACACACACACACCTTTTTTTTTTTGTATACCGGGACCTGTTTTATTGAGGGTAAAAACCGTTAAACCCAGAAACTTTTATATGTAATAAAGGCCAAAAAAATTCTGTTAAATAAAAGATCTTAAATTTGGGTGTGTCCGGATATGAGTAACCTAATATATCCATAAAACAGAAGTAATATGAAATTATAGTTTGAGGTAATTCTTGAGCACATAGATAAAATTCCTTCTTTTAAAGAAGGTATGTGCAATGATGCAGTGTTTTTTTTTTAACTGTGTGGAAAATAGCTATTAGCTATGATCCACTAAGTTGTACAACCTGTTTATGTAGTCAAATGGGTGATACGAATTTTCCTTCAGGGTGCTGGGTGATAGCTTTCTGATGACTGCCTTCCTTGTGGAAGGCTTAGAACTCAGGGGGATTTATTCTTTCAGAGCAGTTGAGAAGCCTTGTTCCCGTCACACCCAGATACCACATTCTATTTTCTTAGCTTTCTTGCAGGTTGTCTAAATAATGAAAGTATGGATTTAACAGCAGAATGATTTCTGATCATTTATTCCATTTATTTACACAGAAATACTATTAGATGTCAGCCATATTCACCATTACACGTTTTCTAGAGCATCAGCTGTTTGATATGTAATGGATTAAAACTGAGATAGTCCAGCCTTTGAGTTAGTGGACTAGGTTGGGAGCTTGGCCTTGACTGCGTCACAGTGGAAAGAGGGAAGAAAAGCCAGAAGGAGTGGATTCCTGGATTCCTGGATTCCTGAAGGAGCCCAGACAAGTTGAGATGTCAACATGGCCCAGACTGCTTTCAAAAAATGAGTTACCAACAATTTTCTAAAAACCTCACTCTCCATTACAAGTATTTTAAATACTTCATTTTTTCCCTAAATAGCTAAATGGAGAGAAGGGGAGAAATAGAGCAGGAGCATTTGGAACCCGTTTGCATTAGCAGCTCCTGGAGGTACCACAGTCTGAAATGGGGGGAGAGTTGGTGGCCTTACTGCCCTGAAGGAGGAGGGAAGGGTTTCTGTGCAGCTTGGATTGGAGGCTGAGGAGGAAGCTGGGCTCCTGGGTGCCGGGGTGTGAGGGTTTTTTTTTTTTCTGTTTAGGAATATGGACAGCTGTTTTCATTGAAAGCTTAGAATGCCCAGGCGCCTGGGGGGTGCAGTTGCTTAAGTGTCCAGTTCTTGATTTCGGCTCAGGTTGTGACCTCAGGGTCCTGGGATGGAGTCCTGCATGGGCTCCGAGCTCAGCAGGGAGTCTGCTTGAGATTCTGTCTCCCTCTGCCCCTCCCCCCCACTTTTGTGATTGCGCATGTACACACACACACACACACACACACACACACACACTCTCTCTCTCTCTCTCTCTCTAAAAATAAATCTTTAAAAAGAAAAGCTTAGAGTGCTCAAAATAGTAAAATGTACATGGTCATTTTCACTTTCTGGGCACTCATGATAAAGAGTTTAAGTCAAAGGTTTGGGCTTAAAATTGAAAATCATGCTGAGTCTTAATGGAGAAAATGAGATTTGGGAAAAACAGTTAAAACAACAATAACAACAACAGAACAATAACCTGATGAGGTACACTGGTGTGCTCTCAGCTTGTGATACCACAGTAGCTGCTCTCAGAGGCCTGGTTCCACTAGCCACCCTGGGTGTGGAAGCCCCGTGTGCTTCTGTCCACTGACGGATGTATTTGATCTGCTAACCTGAGACCATCTCTGGGTCAGGTGTCCCTGAGGCCTATCATGGTGCCATGTTTTTCTTCCCGGAGTATAGTGTCCCTTCCCAGGTTTTGGTCTTCTTAAGCACTTGAGTTTAAAAGTCTCTGCAGTGAGTGAAAGCTTTATCTGCTATGATTCATTTAAAAAAAAAGGAAAATCTTGGGGCGCCTGGGTGGCTCAGTCATTAAGCATCTGTCTTTGGCTCAGGGCGTGATCCTGGTGATCTGGGATCGAGCCCCACGTCAGGCTCCTCCTCTGGGAGCCTGCTTCTTCCTCTCCCACTCCCCCTGCTTGTGTTCCCTCTCTCACTGGCTGTCTCTCTCTCTGTCAAATAAATAAATAAAATCTTAAAAAAAAAAAAAAAAGGAAAATTTTAAGACATGCTATGCTTAGGTACCTGATAGATGTTTATGTTTGAATGAGTCTGTGGATGACCCATCTTACTATCCAGTGTATCGAGGCAGACGTTTTTATAGAAAAATGCCTTGAAGGGGGAAGACACAAATTCTGTAATTTGTAATTAAAATGTTTAAAGCCCCCGATAGTTACTGAATCATGAGTAGGTGGCTTAAGTTACCCCATCCCTTTTTGAAATGATACACTGATTTCTTTATAATACTCTGTCTGGAGTGTTCAGATGTCAAAGCCTTGCCTACCACCCCTGGAGGGAGGTTTTCCAGTTTGACATTCACCTGTTAAAATTTGGTCTGGATCCCCCCCCCCCCCCCCCCCGCCAACACACACACCACTTGCTGCTCAAGGGACCTGGGGTAGAGACAGCAAGTACGTGTTTAGACACTGTACTATTTAGCAAAGTTGGAGACTTAAACGTCATTTCCTTTTTCCTTTCCCTTAGTGAGAAAGATTAATTGTCTTTAGATGATGATAAAATTAAATTTGGGTAACAGGAAAATCAGACAGTTTGGAACTCTCAGATGGTGAATGTGTCAAGATTCGCTTCTTTAGGGGCGCCTGGGTGGCTCAGTGGTTCAGCGTCTGCCTTCGGCTCAGGGCGTGATCCCGGCGTTCTGGGATCGAGCCCCACATCAGGCTCCTCCGCTATGAGCCTGCTTCTTCCTCTCCCACTCTCCCTGCTTGTGTTCCCTCTCTCGCTGGCTGTCTCTATCTCTGTCAAATAAATAAATAAACTNGGTAACAGGAAAATCAGACAGTTTGGAACTCTCAGATGGTGAATGTGTCAAGATTCGCTTCTTTAAAATCGTTGTGGGATGAAGTTGGTGTGAGCAAATTTGTTAATTAGGATTTCTTAGTGAGCATCCCGCTACGGTTGGCCACTCTGTAGCGGGCAGTGATCTCAGGGACTTTGTAGGACCAAGGCTGTGTCATGTGTAGCTGACATAGAAGAAGGCAGAGATAAGGTTGCCAGGGAAACCACCAAATGCCATATAACTGTGTGTTGCTTGTGCATTCAAATGTGGTTTGAGGTTTGGGAGGTCCCCCTGCTCCCCAGCCTCCACACCCGCCAACACACAAATGATGGTACATGGAAATGAGCAATGCCTATGTGCCCGGGTCTTAAAGGGAATGACCCCAGGCTTAATGTAGCTCAAGCTTAGGGCCTGAGGGGATCCTGCTCTGTTCTTCTTTCTGTGTATTCAAGTATAACTACTAATGATGTGCTTCCAGTTCATTTTCATGGAAATGGGCTGTGGGACATCTCTAATGTACTTTTTCTCCCTTCATCACACACACTTCATAAACTTTTTTTCCTGATTTTTAAAATAAACTCTTTTTACAGAATTCGAAAAACACAGAGCACTTCTCTTTTTACAGTGTATAAAAATTACCTGTAATTTCACCATCTGGAAATACCTAACATAATATTTTGTACTTCTAATATTTTTCCATATTTTCCACGTATATACATATATGTATATAATTTAATTATGTGAATGCATAATATTTAAATATATTTATATATGACATATAAGATCTCCAAGTTTTGGCTACTGATTTTAATTTTTAAAGATTTTTTTTTTATTTTAGAGAGCATGTGTGTGCGAATGGGGGAAGGGGCAGAGAGGGAGTGAGAATCTCAAGCGGACTCCCTGCTGAGTGCGGAGCTGGACGTGGGGCTTGATCTCACAACCTTGAGATCATGACCTGAGTCAAAACCAAGAGTCAGACGTTTAACCAACTGAGCCACCCAGATGCCCCTACAGATTTTAATGTTTAAATTATCATATTGTAATAATATTTTCATTATTATAATAGAAACACTCATATGAGCATTATAGACATTTATTTAACCATTTCTCCACTGTTGGTTATACTTTGTTTCTAGTGTTCAGTATTACAGATGATGCAAGTGTGTGCATCATTTTATCCTTAGGTTAGGGTCCTCAGGGGTGGAATCACTGAGTCAAGGGCACAGGCATTTTTAAGGTTTTTGCCCTATATTGCCAAATGCTCCTTTTGGAAGGCTTTAGATAGTTAATCCTCCACCAGGTGGTGAGGTGTCTCATTAAGACTAGGCATTAACCAGGTTTTTTTTTTGCAACTCTGCCAATTTTACTGTTCAGAGATCCTTTTTGTTGGTGTTTTTGTTAATTATATAGAGCAAGAGAATGATAGCAGGATCAAGGAGTCATTGTACAGGACGCACTAAGTCTGTTATTTATCTTTGGTTCTCAGTTATTATCTCAGTTCTTATTTCAGTTAGTTTCAGCTAACTGAAATAGGTTCCACTCTGTCCCCATTTAGCAGATGGAAAAACTGGGGCTTAGAGAAACAATAGGCCATTCACTGTTTTCATATTGTCTTTTAAAAACATAGAAGACAAGTGAGGCTGTCCTCAGAGATTCATATTCCCAAATTGGGTGTTAATGCTTATGTTATTAGCTGAGGAGATGCCTGGAGACTTAATAGTTTTTTTTTGTTTGTTTTTTTTTAAGATTTATTTATATATTTGAGAGAAAGAAAGAGAGAGAGCATATGAACAGGCGGGAGAGGCAGAGGGAGAAGTAGACACCCTGCTAAGCAGGGAGCCTGATTTGGGACTCAGTCCCAGGACCCTGAGATCATGACCTGAGCCGAAGGCAGCCGCTAACCGACTGAGCCACCCAGGAGCCCTGAGGCTTAATAGTTTTAAAGCTTAGTTGGGCCCACCAAAGATGGGCCGTCAGAAGGAAGATGGGAATTATCTGAAACTGAGAAGGGTAGGTTGATGTGGGGCTCCTGTTTAAAACTGAGATGTGTGTCTTCCCAGAGTATAACGTCCCCACCCAGGTTTTAGGTAGGGCTTTCTAAGCACTTTGAGCTTTTGTGAACAAAAAGTCTCCAGTGTGTGAATGCTTTATCTGCTGTGATTCATTAAAAAAAAAAAAAAAAAAAACTCTTAAGTTGTGTTATACTTAGGGCCTTTCTTTCCATTTCTGCCTCTTTCCCGTTAATATCACTTCTGTCACTGAAAGCATGTATCCTGCACCTGTTTCATTTTAGGATTTAAACATCTTTCCAGTTAACTGTGCCGATTAGCACATGCGAAGTACTCGAAACCAAACCACGTGGTGGTCTTTCTGGAACTACTTCCTTTTTAACTTTTGAGACTTGCTGTTTATTGAAAGCTAAAGCTAAATAATTTACCTTTATGCTGGATTTAGCCGTCAGGACATTTCTTTGTGACACCCATGTGATATTGCTTCCTTCTCAGTAACTACATTTGGAAAGAAGGAGAAGGGGGCAGATTCATCTACCAGCGAGTCAGTTTTTTTCTTGAACATCCAGCACTGATACATTCACAATTCTCTTCTGCTTGTCTCTTTCCTTTATCCTTCCTTTTTTCTCTCCATGCTTATTGGTAAAATTAGGATTCATTCATCTTGGGGTAGGGAAAACTCTGATTCAGGATATAGCTTCTTGATTCATTTATTTGGGCCATTTGAGCCAAACAAGTTACTAAATTGAAGAGTTTTTAGTTCTTCCACCAGACCATTTGTCTGTCAGGCTGTCCATCTGTCCATCCATCCATCATCCATCTTCACAGCTTTCCATTGGAAGTATGTTGCTAGGTGCTGTGGAAGAAAGGTACATAAGACAGAGAAGGAACTCATGTTGGTTGAGCAGTTCTGTGTTTCAAGGCCAGGGCTGAGAGCTTTTATATGGTCTTATTTAATTTTTGCTGCAGCTGCATGAGAAACTGCTCTGCTTTCTGATGGAAACTTTCACCAAGTGTTTGCCCCAAGGTGCTTACAGGTGTGTGTGGTAGAAGCTCTCTAACTGGCCTCCCGTGGACCTGCTGGCCAGGGTGACTGCTGCTGTCCGTCCCTGAGGTCCGTGGGGGCTGTGCTTACTGGGCAGTTGGGTTTTTTTTTTTTTTTTTGGCCTCCAAACTTGTTTTTGCCATTTGCACTTGCTTTTTGTGATTATACAATTGAATGAAGTATTATATAAACTGATGAAATCTGGCTGTGAAGAGAATTTGTTTTTCTGAAAACTACATTGTGTGTTTTGGAAAGACTTGAAAAGCAACTTTATAAAAAAAAATAATATTAATTTCCTGGGGCACCTGGGTGGCTCAGTCGGTTAGGGGTCCGACTCTTGATTTCAGCTCAGTCATGATCTCAGGGTCGTGGGATCGAGCCCCCACATCAGGCTCAGTGCGGAGTCTGCTTGCCCCCCTCTTTCTGCCTCTCCTTGCTCTTTCTCTCTCTCTAAAATAAATAAATGAATAGAATCTTTAAAAAAAAATTCCTGTTATTTTAGGTGGTTGAGATGTATCAGTATAAATAAACAAGGGGCACGGTGGTGGTTAAAATCTAATAGGATTCTTCTCTTTGCAAGTTAGTGAAACTCTCACTGAAGGAATTTGCACTGGGACCTTGTGGGTGTGGTTTTTGCTAGAAAGACCATGGAACTTCAGTCAACAGATTCATCCTCAAAAGAAAAGACCTTGGCCCTTCATCACAAGATTGGGGAATGAATGTTTACGGTAAATTGTTTAAGGTGTGTATATTTCATTTCTGAGTCCTTTCCTGCTCTGCCTTCTTAAAATAAACAGCCATCACATCAGACAGGATAGTCTTTCTGCTGAACCGGAGTGACTGCATTTCTTTGCTTCACCTCCCGTTGCCTGGTGGGAAATAGGCTTATCCTAGCCTCACCCACCTACCAGCTGTGAGACCAAAGGGAAACCATTCAGTTTCCTCATCTGTAAAATGGGATGGTCCAGCACTGCAGTTGGGGAGGGTCCAACTAGTAAATAGTGTATGTGAAAGCACTTTTCCACATAGTAGGTGCTCATTAAATGTCAGCTGACTGTGCTAGGCTCATTATACTGGTCTCTATTATGTTTCTCTTATTCACTAATATGATTATGAGTTATGGGGGCAAGAAGTTTAGTAAAAATCTTATTTGATTAGACTTTGCAGATTCCAAGTTTATAAACATTTAGACCATAATTCTTTTTTTTTTTTTAAAGATTTATTCACTTTTGAGAGAGAGAGAATGTGCTCGTGAATATGGAGAGGGGCAGAGGGCAAGAGAGAGAGAAAATCTCAAGCAGCCTCCCCCTTGAGCATGGAGCCTGAGGTGGGGCTCAATTCCATGACCCTGAGATCATGACCTGAGCTGAAATCAAGATTCAGACACTCCACCGACTGAGCCACCCAGGTGCCCCTAGACCATGACAGTCTTAACACTACATGGAAGAGAAATGCAGGAAGCAAGTCAGTACTATTGGAAAAATTGTCTGATTATATATGCTGGTACAGCACTGCAGACAAGCTTGCTGACCTGCTTTTGTTAGAAATTTATATGTTCATTAAAGCAGGCGTCCTAGTCCTTCTGCCTGCCAACACCTGTTTAACCTAGCTCATTACTGTAGATGCATTTCAAAACCAGAAGTCCTTTTCTTGTTAAAATGTGGAGTTAATACTTGCCAGGCCAGCTTTTTGATGAATTCAAATTGGTTTTCTTTCATTAAAATTCTTTCCCTTGTAGGGGCTGATTTTGTATTTCCAAAATGATATTTATCATTTGTTTGCTTGTAACACGAAAGCAGTAATTACTAGTGATGAAGAAAAGCATTTTCCTCCTCTGTGTACCCATTCTTTTGTGGCCTCAAGGTCCTTGTCACCCGCCTGTGTCCTGACTGCAGTGGTAGAGGATAGGTATGTGATGGGTGTTGATCTAAAACTCCTAGGTTATTAAAAGGGAAGCATTTGGGGACATTTCCGCTTCATGCTTGAGTGGTGGTAATTAGCTCTGTGGCCTTTTCCAGTTCTCTGGGAGCTCAAGGAGCACAGAACTGCTCTAAGGATCAGGTGTCTGCCTCTTTCCTCGTGGACCCTCCCGTTTCCTGACAGTGTCCCACAGGACTCAGGTCTCTGCCAGGGAAGGAACTTTGGAAGTGGAATGTCTGTGTGTGATCCCCTTTCCTGTTTCAGATGGAACTCTTCTCGTTCCAAGCTTATTTTTAGGATGATTTGGGCTTCCTTTGAAGCTCCACTCAGCAGCATTACTAAATTCTTAGGTGGGGCCACTCAGGGGTAGCGGATTTGATCACAAACATTTCTATGTTTCCTCTTGATTCTGTCTTCTCCGCTGATTGAAGAAAAAGACCCTGAAAACTGGGCAGCGGTGTTCAAGCTTTAAATCTTTTGTGGTTGTGAGATTTGAAATTTCCTTGGCCCTCTACAAGATAGAAGAATTATGATAAACATCTTTATTCAATTTATTGTCAGAGGCTACGTTCTCCATCTTGAATGATAATATCATGAAGGGAATTGGCATCTTCTTCCCAAAAAAGATACAGGAATCGTAGAATTTTATGAGAAGGAGGAGACCCCAGCAGGGAAAGTTTCTCAGGTGTTGCTTATTATGTACAGTAATGTTTAGGAAACTCTGTCCTCCTCCTAACTGGAATTAATCTACCTCCTCTAAACTCCCAAACCTGTTTCCCCTCCTTCATTCGTCTAACCTGTGTGTAAGCCTTCTCTGACAGCAGACATCCTTTGAGGGCAGGTTCGGCCTGATGGGGTGTCATGTTCCCACAGCAGTTTTCCCACCTGGCTTCAGCGAACATTTGCGTAGAATGAGTGAGTACCTCCATCTAAAATGTACCCGTGAAAACCAGCTCTGTAACTTTCAGGGGCAGATCACCCTTTCGCTTGGAGACTCCTCAGAATAATGCGGCTCTGGCCGAAGACTCTGAGGCCCACACGTGACACACAAATTCCATTCCTGCCAGGATGTGAGTGGAGATGGCCGACCACCTGTTTCCTGCAGGCCCCAGCATGAAGCAGCAGCTGGGCCACCGCTCAGGGTTTGCCAGTGACCCGACCCCTCCCTCTGCTTCTGCAAGTGTTCCGTGCTCAGCTGCCCATACCAAGCCCACCACCAGCCCATC
This sequence comes from Ailuropoda melanoleuca, assembly GCF_002007445.2. Classification (NCBI taxonomy): domain Eukaryota; kingdom Metazoa; phylum Chordata; class Mammalia; order Carnivora; family Ursidae; genus Ailuropoda; species Ailuropoda melanoleuca. The sequence continues at coordinate 88,469,858 of NC_048226.1, read as the reverse complement.
CACCCCGGAGCCCTGTGCTCTGCTTCCAGCTTCCCATGGGAGAGGGGCCTTCCTGGAGCTGCACCCCCGACCCCAACCTACAAAGGCTTTTCCCCCTGGACATCCCTCCCTCGGGACTAGCCGTGGGTGACTTTAAAGTCATCATCCAAAACCTCCCTTGATTCTGTTTTCCTGTCCCAGTTACTACCCCATTTCCCTGTGCCCTTTTATAAAATAGACCATCCGGTTGGATTGGATGAATAAATAGGTTCATTTTAAAATCTAGCTGTCTTCCTCTGAACTCTTTGTCTTGAAGGGAGCCAAGATGACTCTTTAGAGAAGCACAAAGAGGTGGCTCCCCTGCCCAGAGCAAGTGCCGTGGCTGCAGGCTTCTCTAAAGAGGCTCAAAGACTGTCCCGCAAGGTCGTGATCGGGCAGAGGGCTCCATGTGCCAAGGTGTGAAGCAGCCTCCTTTCGCCTGGGCCCTCTCCGTCAGGGCTGGTACCTTCAGTTCGCTGTACAGGAACGCTTGGAGACTCTTGGTCTGGGAGATCCGCGGCTTTCGGGATATCTGGGTGTGTCTCCTTCGTGGGGACCATGAGGCTCCCGCGATGGCGCTAAATGAACAGAGAGGGGCTCTCAGCAAATAAAGCTGCTTTCGTCACAGCTGTGAGAATGACTGTGTCATGTCGGCTGCCCTTTGGAAAACTTTTGGGAGGCAGGCTCCCTGAGTTAATAACCTTTATTCCATTGGCCTCGTATTTGTGGAGTCTCAAAACATGTTTGGTAGAAAAGAAGGAAGGAAAAAATCTGACCAGAGCCGCGATTACATCCAGAACCTTATCCGAGGCGGATGTGCGCTCACAGCCCAGGGAGCCTGCTAACCTTCGTGTTTTCTAACCTTAGAGAGCCAAGTGTCGAGGACTTTCCGCATTTAGATACTTGGTGCAAGTAGCGGGGTATTTTATTTGGCCTGGGGGAGAATATCGAGACCAGGGAACTTTCTCCTGATTCTGTTTAGCAGCCAGATGGGAAGCATGCTAACATTCTAACAAAATGGAAATCTGGGAGTCATACATTAAGTTTGATGCCACCTAGGAATAGGGCAGTTGCATCAGAGACAGTGACAGCTCAGGACATGCATGTAGCAGCAATGATGGAGCACCTGCTGTCTACCAGCTCTTGCAGTGCTGCGGAGGGTATAAAGAGGAACCAGCCACTCTTCGCCTCAGGCAGCTTAGCTTGGCAGTTTGGAGATAAGCAGGAAGCTCCTAATCAGAGTAGCCAACTGTGTTAAGGATTTTCATGGGCTCTGGATGCGGGGGATATGGGGGATCTTATAGGAACAGAGGTGTTTGGGCATGTGGCTGGGACATGTCAGGCATCACCCGTTTCTCTGTTTACATATATATTTACACCTGAGCTGTGCAACCAAGAAGTCCTGAGTCTTCTCACACTTCAGGAGCCATGGCCATGCTGCTAGGACTGGTGGGCATGCAGTCTGGAGGGGGCACCGTGCCTTGCGGTTCCACCGGCATCCTCCCTCCTCCCACCTTGCAAGTGTATTTTCCGATTGGACTAGAGTAGCTCTGTCCTGCGTCTTGTTCTTTGCATTTGTCTCTTTTCTCCTGTCTTAGTCTTTTCTTACCTTTTTAACCCCAAAGTGAGGTTTATTTATGGGGAAGAAAGGGAGGAGGAGAGAAGTGGTGTCTGGAGGGTAAAGACCAGGGAGGATATAAAATGTTCCCTTTTAGTATATAGGGAACCAAGAGTCACAGTTTATTATTTTGTAAAACTACAAAGTTCTAAGGTTGTCATCAAGAACAGCACTTGTCAGACTCTAACATGCATAAGAATTACCTGGCATCTTGTAAAAAGCAGGTTCTGATTCAGCAGCACCTGGGGTGCTGCACGTCCTTGAAGACTCCTGGGGTGGGGGGCTGCGGCTGCAGATCCAGGGACTGAACTCTGAATACCAAGGGCGTGGATTGTGCACCTGCTAGGTGCTGTTAATGCTGTTTTTTCCAGCAAATAGATTTAGTTCAAGGAAATGTAAAAGTTTGCTGCTCACATCGGTTGGTCACGAAAATCGGGCTGGTGACTTTTATTTTCCAGTTGTCATGACCCCTTTGGTGTCCTTGGTGACAGATCGAGATCTCTTCGTATTTGTAAATATTTATACAATGTGGTTTGAGAGGATAGAGAACAGAGGCGTGAAGAAACCTGGGGGGGGGACATTGGGACTTTTTATAGCTCCCATTTTAAGTAAGGACTGGCCTATATATTAACCTTCTTACTGGTCTCAAAGGAAGCTACGTAGAGAACATTTCTCTTTTGTCATTTTGAATAACTTAGATCTTCATACATAAATTTAGATCTGGATCATACCTGGAAGTTTGAGAGAAGTAATAAATTATCTTTGGAAGCTAATTCCATTTGTTCCATCAACTCCACCTGGCCACTGCTGAGATTTTGGGGGGGTTCTCTCTTCTAGAACCACCAACAGAACTTTGCACAATATCAAATTAGAATCAACAGATGTTATTTTTTTTTTTAAAGATTTTGTTTATTCATTTGAGACAGATAGAGAGAGCATGAGCAGGGGAAGAGGCAGAGGGAGAAGCAGACTCCCCGCTGAGCCAGGAGCCAGACGTGGGGCTCGATCCCAGGACCCTGGGATCATGACCTGAGCCGAAGGCAGATGCTTAACGATCTGAGCCACCCAGGTGCCCCAACAAATGTTATTTTTAAAACCACTTATTACACTTATTATAGTTTTCAAGCACTGAGAGTGGACCTAATTTTTCCCTTTTGCGGTAGGAGTCAGAGCCAGTCTTGGGACCAGAGTGGGTGATAAAGCTGTTTAGTACTGTTTTTGATCAGAAAGAGTGTTTGACTCTCAAGTAGAAGGACCACTTTTCTCCAGTTCCTTATGAACCGAATTCTGAATGCTGTTTCTTAAAATAGGAGTTCTCAAAAGGTTTTGGCCAACAATAGGTTTATTAAAGCATTGGCTCCTAAGACAACAACCACCATTTGGTTGGAGAAATTCTAAGTTTGTGGCGAGAGCCACCTTATTTTTACCAACTTTTGTTTGTGGTATGTGTGTGCTGATAAAAGGCAGCGTGGACAGGCATGCTCCTTACCCTTTCTCCCCTTTCTGTTTGCTTTCTGTTAAAACCAAACCAGACAAATAACAACCCCTCCTGGCAAACTCCAGATCTGTCACTCCAAGAGCTGCCACAGAAGACCAGGAGTGTGTGGATGGGCAGTTCTGGGAGCCTCTGCCTTTGAAGGACCGTGGGTTTATACCCCAAACAGTAGCGCCACCCAAGGGCATGGTGGGGTCGGAGTTGTTGTATGGGGTTGACCAGGGGAGTGATGCTGAACAAGGATTGAGCTGCGGAGAAACAGAGGCAACAGCCCCAGGGCTTTCATGATAAGAACCTGAGATGTGGTTTGTGGAGTGAAGTGGACAGTACAGGGCCAGAGACCTCTTGGGACAGAGATAGTGTGCCTTGAGCTGACTCCAGGCCAGGTTGTGGTGAGGTATAGGGGCCAGGATAGGATCTGACCTAGGCAGAGGTGTTGGGACCCTGCTGCGTAGACCCTGCCTTTGCTTGGTATGTGTACGTGCCTCCAGTGCCTGGAAGGGCTCACCTCTTGTGAAATCGGTGTGTTGTGTTTGCTGGCTCTGGAAGTAAAGGACATTTTGTGTCATTGGGGATATTTGTAGGTCAAGGTAGTGACCTTTGGTCTGTGCTGCCCTCAGGGCCTCCAGCGGTAGCAGCTGGTTGGAATCAGGGTCCAGAATTGCTGGCCTGTCCCCCCTCTGCAGTCTTCCTTGTCTTTGACTTAAGCGCCCTGTCTGTGAGGTGCTTTAGACTCAAGGGCAGAGCCTTGGGGTGCTGGCTGATGAAGTGTTTAAGCACCACCATTAGTCATCATTTCCTTTTCATCTAAAAGTGTGTCTTTGCCTCCAAATGTTGTTGGCAGCTTTCTGCTGACGATGATGCTGTGTTAAATTGTGTATTTAAGAACACACTGGTGAGTGGCAGCACATGGCAGCATATCAGGCAGGCTCTGGAGTGCTGTGGCCACAAGTGATGGTGATGGGGCAAAATCTGGTGACTTGGGCTCTGCCTTCAAGTGTTGATGACAGCACAGCCAACTGCTGGGTTTTTTTGTTTTTTTGTTTTTATTTTAGCAGATTTTGTGCTAAGTGCTTTACCTGCATTATTTTGTTTACTTTTACTTTACCTTGTAAGTCGGTTCTGCTTTACAGATGAGAGAGTACAGAGCTTGCTCTGGGTCACATTATTATTGCCAGAACTGGAACCCTGATTTTTGTGACCCCAAAGTCTGTGCACTAGGTGAACATTTCTCGAACTTTAAAGTGCCTGCAAATCACCTGGGGTCTTGCGGACATGCAGGCGGGAGGTGGGGGCGGGAAGCCTGCAGTGGGGCTCCCAGGTCTTCCTGCTGGTCCATGGGTCCCTCTGTGTAGCAAGTATCTACCCCACCTGCTGTCTGGCTTAATTTCTTTTGAATCTCATTTCCAGAACCTGTAAACCAAGGAGATCATTTACTGTGTGTCCCTTCTTCCTTAGAATCACCAGGAGAAACCTGATTGTAAATGTGAAATCTCTGTAAAGCAAATTAATGGGAAATATTCATGGTCCTTTGTGTCCTTTTTTCCCCTTCAGTCCTTTCTGAACGTCCTCTCCTTCCAATTCTTTCCCTCTGCCCCTGCTCCTGCCTGTTGTTACCATTATCTCCATGTGGTTGACCCCTGTCTATGTCGTGGGGACCCACTTGTCTGCTGATGGCTGTGTTGATGGAAAGCCTAACGTGAATAATATGTTTGAAAGAAGATGACAGCTAAAATGAAAAGGAAAACTTGGAGCTTGCTTGGAAAGGGAGTTTTCAGTCATTGGGATGATTCACCGAGGAAGTGAGGGGAAGCCTTGCAGTTGGAGCCTGGGAGAAGGGACCCTCTGGTCAGGCGGGCTGAGGAGAGGGCCGTGTGTCTGTGTTGGGATGGAAATAGTGCCTGCCCAGCCTCCCACCAGGACTGGAGGACACTCGTGTCCCAGCGCTGGGCACAGAGGAGCTGGCGCCTGGGGCTGTTGTAGGAGGGGCGTCCCCAAAGCCCAGGTCTCCTGTGGTTCAGCGGGCAGATCTTGGGCAGCAGAATGGGTGCCCTTCGAGCTAAATACCCGGCTCCAGCCTTCTGTTGCTGTGTAACTTGAAGTGACTGGAGCTCCCCGCGTCTCCCATTTCCTCATCTGTAAAATGAGGATAACAGTACCTCCTCACTGGGCTGTTGGAAGAATTAACACAAATTAACGTGTGTACAAAACTTAGGCCTAGGCCCTGCTCATTACTGGTTCCTTGCCCTCCTTGCCCCCACGGACCTTTCCGGTGAATAAAACTTTCCTATGGATCGTCTAGGCTTACATAATAAGCATGCATGGTACCTTCACAGTGTGCCGTGCTGTGGTGGGGCTCTGATGTACAGACTTTGGAGCCGGATACCCTCTGGGTTTGAATCCTAGGTTTACCCACGTAGGACGACTTTCTAGTAGCCTCAGGCTCCCTGTCTTTAAAATGGAGGGGAGGTGACATCACATTTGCCTCAGAGGCCGGCCATAAGGATTGAATGAAATATGTCAAGTGCTCCTCGCAGTTTCCAGCCCATCAGTGCGCACCCCGTCGGAGGAATCTCTTAACTCACAAAATGCCTGTAACTTGAGGTTTTGTAAATTGCTCATCCTTGGTGGGGAAAGCACCCCCTTTGGGGTTGGTGCATCCTGACAGCCTTGTTGTGCAGACAGCAGACGTGAAGATGAGCAAGCCCTGGCTTCTCTGGATTCTGCCATCAGTGACGATTTGCCCTTTCCCAGAGCCCCTGCTCGGGGGTCCTGAGGGGGCGGGAGGCGGAGGGTCCTGCTGGGCTCACCTGCCGTCCCGGGGTTCCTCAGGCGAGCTGTGGGGAGTAGGAGACACAGCCTTCCTGCTAATCAGGGTCATAAATGCCAGGCCGCAGCTGAGTGAGCATCCTGCTGCTGCTTTCTGTCATTGGATCTGGTATCCTGTGGCGGTGGTTTAATTGGAAGAGATAATTGGAGCTTTGCTCTGGGGAACATGATCCGAGAGCGAGACCAGGAGCCGCCAGGCTGATGGAGTTCACACTTGCTGACCGTGGCGGGAAGCACCCCTCTACCCCCTGCCAAGCTTTTAGTGTCTGCTCCTTTGGTGACCTGTGCTGTACTGTGCATCCTAGCTCGTGTTCTAGCCACAGGAAAGTTCTACCCATAGAAAATGGCGATGTCACGGTTTTCTTTCCAAAGTGCAGTTCACGTTGCTTTCCTGTGCTTCTTGCCCTGGCTCCCTGTTGCCTGTGGAAGTTCTGACATCTGGGCTGGCACCTGACATCCTTCTATGTGACCCGCTCAGCGGTGCCTGGGGAACCCATGGCTCCACTCAGGCTCTGATCCCATTCTTCCCTCTCTGTGACTGCTTCCTGGCATTCTCCTGTCTTCCTGGTTCCCTGTCACCTCTCCTCCTTGGCTATGGCTTCGTGTTATGCGGGACTTGAGAATGCGGTTTGGAATGTGATGGTTCTGGTTTGAATCCTGGCCCCAACACGTTCACATTTTGTGACCTTGGATAAGTGACTTGACCTCTGTGAGCCTGAGTCTTTTCCCTTATGAAGGAGAGGTGCCTGCCTTGTGGGGTCATGCAGAAGAGGAAGTGCCAAGTGCCTAATGCATACAGTGGCGCTCTGTATTAGCTCATGCAATAATCATGCTCTAGTTTCCCCTGATAGCCAGCCCTCATCCTTCGAGTGCCAACAAAATAACTTAATTGAACCATTTTTAGATAGTTTAAGATGACTCAGGTCTTCAGACAGCTCCAAGGCACCACGAAGACACCAAGGTCAGAGGTGCCAGGGAGTGGGAGAGGAGATAAGCACAACCTCACTTTCTCTTTTGAGAACAGGCTGGCAGCCTCTTAAGGCCCCCCCCGGGGGGGGGTTCTCTGTGCAGATTTTGGCCTGGGACCTGCATCTGCTTCCCATGAAATGGGAATGAGTGCAGCACTTGGGAGGGATGCGGTACCCATTGGGGAGTACTTGGCAGGCTCGCTTCTGACCCTAATGTGCAGGCCGGGCAGGGGCTGCAAGCGCACTGCTGGCTCCTCAGCCACAGTGACCCGGAGATGCCTCAGGAGACCTTTCTTGGCACCAGGGCCACGTGTATCAGACCATGCAACAGTCACTTCCTTTCTCTGCTATCTCCCAGAGCAGAGATTGGGATCACACACAGAGGAAGAAACCTGCAAGCAGATGTCCCGGATGGAACGTGCAGGGGCACTCTGGTCTGTTCTCGCTGGGCTCTGGCCATTTCTCATCCCCTGTCCCGAGACCAGGTGCATCCTCCTATCACCTCTTTTCCAGTGGTGGGTGGAGTACCTCCCAACAAACTGCCTTACAGAGCGGAATCTCACTAGCTCCCCATCCCCACCCCCCTGTTCTGTGGCCGAGATGGCGAATTTCTGGACTTCATGCTTCTCAAGGTCCTTTTGACTGGGGCTGCCTTGACTATGGGATCGTCTTTTAGCTCAGCGTTCTGGCAGAAAAGGCAGCTGAGAAACTCGTCAGTGGGCTGAACCAGCCCTACACTGCATGTCGAGAAATGTTCCCAAGACAAGAACTTATGAGATGTTAGAATGGCTCAGTGTAGTGAGAGGTGAATTCTACTCATGGAAGACCCACACCCTGCACCTCCCTCTCCCACGGCCCTTCACGGTCACTGGTCTTTGCTTTTGTCAGGTCCCTCCTCCTCCTTCATCATCATAATCATCATCATCCTTTCCTGCACAGTGCTGAACTTAAAAATCCTGTCCTGGAGTCGTACTAAGACCCAGTCTCTCCCTTCCTGTTGCCAGCAGACTCTGCACAGTGCTCTCCTGCACACAGTAGGCGCTCGCTGTGCTTCAGCCAGAGTCACAGACTGTGGAAAATGGACCCGTAAGCCTGCTGGGAGGTGCAGAGAGGCAGGGGAAATATTGCAGGGATGTGATCCTGTCATCTGGATTTCTTGGGTGTAAACTGGTCTGTATGCGGATGTGTTCCTCAAGATGGATGTGTAGGCTCCCCGTTCTGCCATAGTGCCTGTGAGGCTGGTCAGGAAATGAACTAGATGTGTTTAAGGGAGGCAGCATAGCGGAGCTGGAGCCTTTAAGCCCCTTTCACAATAATTCTCGAAGCTGCAGTTTTTGTGTATGGGTGCCTTAACTGGCCTCCCTCTCTCCCTCCCTCTCTCTCTCTCTCTTTCTCTCGGAGCCAGGACTGGGCTGCCTCTGGGCATAGATTTGCCTCGAAAGCAGATGGTCTGTACGCTGAACGTTGCTGTGAAAGCCTCCTGTGTTGGAGAACTGAAAGTCAGTGTCCCAAAGTGCTGGTCCATCTAAAGTTTCACCTTTTGTGATCGTTAAATCCCCAACCCTGCGCTTGTTTCTCTGGACCCGAATTCTGCCCATAGGAGTGAGTCAGAATTGTTGTGAGAGGTTCAATGCAAGGTTTGGAAGGATTCTGCTATTTGGCAAGAATCCCTTGCTCTTGCGGAGGGCTTTACCATTTTGTAGTGTGTTCTGGGGTTTCGCTCACAGGTGCCTTAACTGCAGTCTTTCAAAGCCCGGAGAGAGTCCCACTTTACAGATGATCACACAGAGGCTCAGAAAAATCCTTTCCAGGGGCATGTAACCAGAGGTAGGTGGAGCCTTGACGAGAGTCCTCCATACTGCTCCACAAGATGAGACCACTTACACCGCTGCTCCCCACCTTCCCACTCACTCTCCTGCTGGCTCCCAAGCCCCGCCCACAACACCCGTTCCCTGAAAGGGGGTGATTTGCATATTTGGATCTGAAATCCACACACCCTCGCCCAGACAGATTTGGGGCCTCTTGCTGTTACAGCTGTGAGTCTGCAGCTGGGAAATGTGGGCATGTTGTTGATAGCATTTATGAGGGGAGCATCAGGAAATTTCCAGGCACTTGATAGACATCTGCCATTTGTAATATGGAGGGCAGGAAAAGGCTTTGTGTGTAGGCCACGTTAATTCCGGTGCCCACACTCCCCTCTTCTGGGCAAATCCACTGCCTTGGGTTCATTTCCAATCTCCTACTCCAGCCGTCTGCTGGTTGGTCTCCATCCATCTGAACAGACGTTGATTTCGGTGCCATCCACGTACCTGGCACAGTACAGGGATATTGGTCCCCACCTGGTGGCACTGGAGACTCTGCCAAACCAAACTGCCTCCTCTTGATTTCCGTGTCTGTTTCTGGGCCTCTCAGAGAAGGTCCCCTGGTCCTGCAACTTGATCCCTCTGGTGCTTGCTGCCTGAGAGCCCGTGCTCCCTGCATTTCCCCTGTGCCCATCCCATCCCTTTCTGCTTCTCCTGCACATCACCACTGAGACCAGGTTGCCATGGGCCATCTCCTCTCTGAATGCTGATACCTGTCTCTCGCGTTTCTCCGCTTACAACCTGGGCAGTTAGTCTTCCAGGAAAAAGGCCCCGCCCTGCTCCAAAAATGGCACTCCTTTGCCATCTACTCACAGTGCCATTTGGTTTGGAGATCTTCTGTGACTGAGAGTAAACAGCACATGCATGTTCCTTTCTCTCCCACTCTGGTCCAGCCCGTGAGAGTAGGGGCTGTCCTACTCTTCTTAGGTCCTGGCAGGCCTTTGCACGGTGTCAAGCCTTCTCGAACCCATGCACGACGGCTGGCTGGCAAGTTTAAATGGAGATTGCAAGTATACCTCTCCCCATTGTTTTAAGTGGGCTTAACCAGTGCCTCTCTGTTCACTGACGGGAAGCAGCGGTTGATGGCTTTGAGCTGATGACAAGGGGGGAGAGACAGTTTTCCTATCTCTGTAGGGAAGGGCAAGAGGGTAGCATATTTTAGAAGATGCTTCCTTGTTTTAGCTGTTCTTTGTTTTTTGTGGGGGGTTTTTGTTTTATTTTTTTGTTTTGCTTTAAAGTCAAATGTTTAAACCGGATGGTTAATTTTATAAACTTCACTCTTTGGGGACGTTTTGTTAATTCAACAAAAGTTCATTGTGCAGATGAGTTGTTTTGGGAGAGAGTCGGGGCACCAAACTATTCCAGATTGACTTGTGTTTGGTAAAAAGAAAATGTGGTGTTTGGAGAATTGAGCCTCACCGTGTTTTCCGGTAATTTTGGCCCTTCATTATTGCCGTCTGTAAAAGTGATTGATCGATACCTTAACGGAAACTATCTGGGGAAATATGACACGTTTAATATATATGTGTGAACACATGCATGCAGTTTAGTCCCTGTGGCCTTCGTGAGAAGGATAAACATTGGTGTGAGTTCATATGTTAGCAGATGGAATTAAACATTTTCCGTAGGGGACCAATATGCCTCAAAACAGCCACATCGAGTAGTTTGGGGAATCGCTCACCCTTGGAGCCCTTCAATGAGCCAGTCCTCTGGAACAGATAGCGCTTGAATGCTTCACCTAATAATCCCCATGGCTCCAGCTCCCAGAAGGGCTGATGAAGGCCGACAGGTTGGATCGTTCTTACTGTCCTGTTCTTGGACAGGGATGGGTTGTCTGATCTCTGACCTTTCCCTCAGCCCTCTCCCCTTATTTTCTTGGGATGCTACTCGGGGAGAGTCTTCTCAACTGAGAGAGTGAAGCCAGGTTATGGTAGCGCATCACCTGAGAGTAGCAAAACCCAACCAAAGCCTTAAACCCACAGTTCAATGCCAGGAACCCACATGAGGCTCTTTGGGGCTCTCCAAGGCTTAGTAAGGTTTTCTCCACAAGAGGTCATGGCCTCTGCTTCTCTGTGACATGAGAGACAGTGCCACAGGGCTCTGAGGGCAGATGCTCATTCCTCTTCCTGCCCCTGGGCCTGCTTTCCAGGTCTGGTATAGGGCTGCCTTCTCTCTCCTAAGCAACTCGCCCTGCCGAGAGCTGACTCTGCGCTCATGAGAGCACGCCCAGGGCTAACAAGGCCCCAAAGTATACAATGCTTCAAACAAAACCTAAGGCCACTAAATATTTAATTGAATTATTTCACTCTGGGGATATTGTGACTCATGTTGAAAACTAATCACCTGCCTTTTTATCTGGCCCTTAAAAAATAGATTCCCTGGTTAAACATTTAAAAGGCTGAGTCATGGTGGTTGCGGTGGTGTCATTGTTTTCCTTCCTTGTGGGTTTGGGTGGGGAATGGGAAGGAAAGGGATATGTGGGAAGGAAGAGAGAAGTTGCCTTTATGGGTGAAGGGATTCCAGGTGATCAGGATAGCTGTGTGTGTGTGTGTGTGTGTGTGTGTGTGTGTGTATATACAGTTTTTTTTCTTTCGGCCTTCCCTTGTCTTGATTCTCCAGAGGGATGTCAGGAAGGGGCTGGAATGTGGGTGAGGACGGCCTTTGAACCGGACAACCCGTGCTTAATAGGAGAAACCGTATTCCGTGTCCAGTCATTCAAGATAGGGTTTCGTTTGCACCATCAGAGCTTGGTGAGGCATTGAAATTCCATTGTTCTGCCTTTTAATTTAGTTTTTTATGCAGAAAGAAGGAAATACGTTTGAAATTGCTGTGGTTTTTTCCTTCCTCGGTGCACCATCGCTGTATGCACAATGTAGCCATTCTTACCGCTGTGATGTCTCTCATCCACAATGGTTGGAGCCTAGCTTTATTATTCTAGTAATAAAATTGGCCGTAATTAACTTTTTAGGTGACTCCAAAAATGCTTTGCCCTCTACCATATGACAGGAATTTCCGGAGAAGAATGGAGGGCCTCGAAAGTGAAATGGGTGTGGCTGACATTGCGTCTTTGTTGGTAAAAGACCAACTTGGAAAGATTTTGAGCATTCCCTGTGTGCCAAGACCTTGTGGGGCACCCGTGGGAATTAAAAAGAGTTAGTCCGGTGCCTTCCATGAATGCCTATCGAGAAGGGAGGGGCAAAAGCTATCCCCTAGGAATGAAACATGAGAGACTATGGACTATGAGAAACAAACTGAAGACTTCAGAGGGGAGGGGGTGGGGGAATGGGATAGACTGGTGATGGGTAGTAAGGAGGGCACGTATTGCATGGTGCACTGGGTGTTATACGCAACTAATGAAGCATCAAACTTTACATCGGAATCTGGGGATGTACTGTATGGTGATTAACATAATAAAAAAAAAAAAAAAAAAAAAAAAAAAAAAGCTATCCCCTAGAAAAGATGGATACTTCTAAGGGCAAAATGCCCACCTCTGACTATGAAGTCCTAACTCCTCTAAATTTTTGTGGGTTTTTTTTTGTTTTGGTTTTTTTTGTTGTTGTTTTTGTTTTGCATCTGTTGGAGTTGATAAACAGGAGAAAGTTGAAGCAGTGGAAAGAAAAAAAATTCTCTAATTTGTGTACTGTGATTCTGCAGAAAAACAGGCCTGCAGCTTATGTCTCTTCGGGGAGCAGCGTCTGCCAGGATAACAGAGCATCAGTGAGGTGTTTGACTCAGTGCAAGTCAGACACGTGTTTCCTGCATTATACGGATATGGGGCCATGTGACCCTAGGATCCCTTCCAGTTCCATTAGTCTGAGTTCTGCGATACTTACATCTAGCCAGCTGGAGATTTTAAAAAACCTTTCCCCCCCCCCTTCTTAAGAAGTCTAGAAAGATCAACCAGATCTATTTCCTTTGCATTTCCATTGTTCTTAATGATAACCCCCCCCCCCCCCCCAAAAATTCCTGNCCCCCCCCCGCAATAATTCCTGGTGATTTCTTCCTTCCCATTTTCCATCATTTGGCAAGTCTTTGTGGAGTGCTGCTTGGGCCCGGCGCTGTGCAGCAGGCAGGACCCCCATCTGCAAGAAGCTTGGTCTTGGTGGAGAAGACAAGTAGTAGAGAGACCGTGGCAGGACAGCGTGTCGGGTGGGGTCGGGTGCAGAGTTCACAAGGCGAGGGGGCTTCTCAGAGGCGGAGCTCTGGGAGTGCGGCTCAGTCTGGGGCACACCCAGGCATGGTCATGAGGGGGCATAGAGGCCAGCAGGCAGGGCACCGTCCCAGCAGAAGGAACAGCATGTATGGAAGCCGAGAGACGGTGGAAGGGGGGGATGGGGCATCTGGGAGCTGCCAGGATGCCTGTCATCCGGAGCGCCGGCTTTGGCAGTTTGGGCTGATTTTGCTTTCCTTGAAGACTCTCAGGTGCCAGCTTAAATGAACGTTCATAGCTCTGCCTTTTTGTCTGTTAACTTTAATAGATGTCAACTCTCTGAAATTCAGGTGAAATCCTCCTCCCATGAATGCTAATGACCTCCTGGTAACGCGTACGAGAAAATTTGAGGTAAACTTAGCAAACATCTGTCCCAGTCATTTGGAGCAAAGCACTTCATCCTTGCCTCTCCCAGCCATCATACCCCCAAATGTTATAAATCTGTTATTGTCAAATGATTCTGAGGCTGTGCAAAAGTCATTGTCAAGTCTGAGACTGTTTCTCATCTGTTCCCCTTTGTTCCTTAGAACCGTATTTCAGCTTGCTTATCAGTTGCTGCTTTTTGTGTTTGTGTTGTTTTTTTTTCTCCTCTGTCGTTCCCCACGTCTGGGGAAGGCTGCTGTCCGTGGCTGAAGCCGGCACCCGCATTATGGAGAGCTGCTGGGCGCCAGAGTCCCTGCAGAGCCGATCGGGGAAGCCATGGGCCCGAAACGTGGTGTCTCTTTGGAAGGAAAGGAAGGGCCACGGCCTCCTGCTGCTCTTTGCCAGCCTTCAGCCTGGTCACGATGCGTAAGAAGCACATGTGCCCTTAGGAGCAGGGTCACCGGGTCTGCGCCACCAGCTGTCCGAGGATTAGTTTTGTCGACTGCAGATCAAATATGAAAGAACTGGCGCAGACTCGCTAACCTGTTGACATCATCTTCGAAAAGCTGTCTTGTGATAATGTGGAACGATGCGGCAGCTGCTTGCTCTGGGCGTGAATGAAAGCCAGGAATGTGGTGAAACAGAAGAGAGTGTTTTGGGTACTTGTCTACTCGCTTATGAATCCTGGTACCTGGAGGGTGGTGGCCAGTTCTCTGCAGTTTCCCCTGAAGCCTAGGCGGCAGTCTGAGAGATTTCGGTTAGAGAAGCAGTGGGGTTTGGTGGAAAGAGCACGGGCTTTGGAGGTACACATCTGGTCTAAAGCCCAGCTCCCTTATGTTTGTTCTGTGACCCATGGCAGGTTGCTTACCCTCTCTGTGCACAGGCAGCTTGAGAATGTTGTTACATAGGTGTCTGGAAGGACACCTTTTACGTAAAAGGACACCTGTTTCGTACTTTTACGTAACACTTGTACAAGACTGAGGAAACACGCATAGCCCAACAAAGAATCCCCCTACCAAAAAACAGTTGATGTGGGGTGAGGGCTAAGGCGCCAGGCCACCTCTTAGAATGAGTGCCTTGGTCTCTGTGCCTCGGTTTCCTTATCCACAGTGGGAATATTAATGTCTACCGCGCACAGCTGTCATGAATATTAGAATGTATAAAGTATATACATTGCCTAGCATAAGGTTGCCACCCTAAGAGAAAGGAGAGTAAAAGGTGGTGGTAAATCTTGCCAGCTGACTTATTTAGATCTCTGAGGTCCCTGAAATGAGGGTGTGCTCTAAGTTTGAATGGCATTATCAGATGGGTGAGCTCTCAGGTGGTGCCCAGGGGATTGGGGTGGAGAACAGTCTAGGAGGAGCCCCTGCACTCCCGGACCCCCTCTGGCCAGCACTGGACCTCTTTTTCTCTGTAAGACATCTGAACTCAAAATAGGGTTTTGCTCCTTAAAAAAATTATTTTGCAAATCTCTGGTTTAGGTGAGATCCCTTATGAAGTACCAGATGATTTTTCAAGGACCTTCCCAGATCCCCTGGTTTTCTCATTTGTAAGAAGTGGAAGAACAGAATTTTTGGTCCTTCGTACTTCATAGGCCGGGAAAATGAAGGTAAATGGGTTAAAGCAGTTAATGGTCTTTTGGGGCTTAAAAGTCTGCCACCGCCCTGTTTGGGAACCCTGCAACCCCACTGGTCATTTGGCGAGCCCTTGTTCTCCTGGAAATGGAAGCGAGAGTCCTGGGGCCCCTGGAGGCAGCTGCC
Source organism: Ailuropoda melanoleuca (assembly GCF_002007445.2). Classification (NCBI taxonomy): domain Eukaryota; kingdom Metazoa; phylum Chordata; class Mammalia; order Carnivora; family Ursidae; genus Ailuropoda; species Ailuropoda melanoleuca. The sequence continues at coordinate 88,454,735 of NC_048226.1, read as the reverse complement.
GGTCTCTGCGACAGGGCTGCCCGGTAGCCAGCCCGGTAGCCACATCAGCACCCCTTCCTGCAGGGAGGACATCCTCCCTGGATGCCGAGCATTGTCTGAAAATGATCTTATTGCCACCAGTGTTCTGGGAATGAATCCTGGGAAGAACATTAGGCACAGACTTTAAGTCTGACGGACTCCGTGCGCCAGAGGGAGACACCCTGCCCTCACTCTGTCCACGGACAGCATTTCCAGCTGTGGGTTCCTACTTACATAATCCTGATTGGAAAAACATTAGGATTTGTTGCAGGCCGGAGGGCAGGTGAAATGCTAGTCCTTAGGTGTGGATTTCTCTGCTAGTTAATCTGAATTGTTTGCTAATCAATCCCTGTTTTTAAAGAAGCTCAAAAATGGAAATAAAAAAGCAGTCCAGATTTCAATAGCTAAATGCCTCATTGCTCCAGGGGGTGAATGAGAAGGGCTTAATTCTCTCCCGGATATCATCAGTCAAGAGTCTGTAGCAGCAGCACTCACTTCAGACTCTCAGAGAAGGCACTGTTAGAGGATTTGGGGGGGGGGCACTCGCAGGACCCTGTGCTTGCCCCTCCTTCCTTTCCTGTCCCCCTACTCTGCCATACCCTTGACAGGCAGGTGTACTTTATCTCATTCCCTTGTGAGGCCATGGGTTCTGACAGCAGCGTTGGTCTTATTTGTTGTGTCTCATCCCCTGTGCTGGCCTGTGGGGGTTGAGTCACAGCAGCGGGCCCCAGGCAGGATGTCCGATCAGGTGGAGGCCTTTTGCCACCCCCTCACGGAACAGAGCAGTGCCCAGGGGCTGTTTTTTACTACCTTAAACAGACACACTTGCAGCAGAGGCCACACCCACAGAAAGAGAAGGTGACTTGAGCTAATGCTCTTACCCCACCCACTTCCCAGTCAACCCAAACACCACCAAACACGGGCTCGGGCTCGGTTTCACAGTTCGCTGCAGGGATCCCTTCTCTGCTACACCCTCAAGCCCAGGACCATGCCCGGAGCCTTCTGACGTCACACAGAGCGTTGGCATGTTCTGTGAGTGTCATCTTACGAGGTCTGGCTTATCTGTACCCTGCATGTGGAAGTGTGAAATTGCAGTCCCGATTCAATCTGAGGCAGATACAGTCCTGAGACCTGACGTCTGTCACCAATGACACTGGCCACCTCTGACGCTGGGAATAGGAAGAGCGTTGAGGAGGGACAGAAGGACCCTGAAGGGCAGAGGTCTTGGATCCCAGCTGCCAGAGCCTGAAGGAGGCTGACCAGAGAAGAGCACACAACTTAGCAGGTTGCACTTTGATTCTTAATGACTCGTTCTGGGGCCCCCAGGCTGATCTCGTCCAGGAAGGGTGTCACATTCCTGTTCTTGCATTGGCTTCTCCTCCAAAACCATTCCCAGAGCAGAAGTGGAAGCAGAGATGAGATCACTGAAATCTTTTGAAATTTTTTTTAATCTTAATTTTTAAGATGGTAAAATACATATAACATAAAATTTACCATCTTTTTTTTTTGCCATTTTTAACCATTTTTAAGTGCGTAGGTCAGTAGTAGTAAGCGTATATACCTTGTCATATAATCAGTCTCCGGAACTTTCTCATCTTGCAAAAACTGACACTATACCCACTAGACAATAGTTTCCTGTTTTCCTTGTCCCCTAGCCCCCAGCAACCACCATCTCACTTCCTGTGGCCATGAATTGGACAACTGTAGATACCTGCAAGATTTATTTGGTTATTTGAGAGAGAGAGAGAGAGAGAGAGAGCGCGCGAGCGAGCATGAACATGAGCGAGGGGGGCAGAGGAGAGAATCTCAAGCAGGCTCCCCCGCTGAGCACAGAGCCCGATGTGGGGCTCGGTCCCATGACCTTGACATCACAACCTGAGCCGAAACCAAGAGTGGGACACTGAACCCAGGCGCCCCTCACTTTCCTTTTTAAGGCTGAATTATATTCTGTTGTATGTATACACCACATTTTATTTATCCATTCATCCACTGGTGGACCCGGGTTTCTTCTGCTTCTTGTCCATGCCTCTTCTTTTAAACCTTTCCACGGCTCTCCATTTGCCTGGGGGTGAAATTTCTCCCGCAGCGTAACCTTGTTGCTGAGGCCATTTCAAGGCAGGGCTTCTTCCTGCCTCTCCCTCCAGCCTCATCCTCTGACTACTGCCCCTCCATCCAAGATGCTCTAGCCACTTTGGACTCCCTGGAGGCCCCCAGACCTGTTCCCCTCTCACTGCTGGTCTTCCCCACTCTCTGAACTCAACAACACACTGTCTTAGCCTGGCCGGGCCCTGGCCTGCTCAGCTTGGACAAGCTCTTCTCCCCAACCTGGGACCTTACACATTGTATCATCTGTTTCTGTGTACTTCTCATTTTGTAACAGGGGCCTGTGAGCTGTTCTTAGAGCGAGGACCATTGTCTTGGTGAATCCTAGCATCTGCCCGTGGTAGGTGTGGCATGTTTATTAAACACGTGGGGAATACTGTCTTTTCAAATGCAGGAGGCTCTTCACTTCCTCTTTCTGCTCTGCCCTTTTCTCTTTGCCACTAAAATCCATGTCCCACCTAGAAACTGCTCTCTTTTCCCCATAGCCACACTGTGGCAGGACTGGTCCAGTTCCATAGTACTTGGCTCAGGTATGTAATGTGTCAAGTTGTGGGCTAGCTTGAGAACTGCCATCGTGGCATTATGTCTTTGTGGGGAAAAAAAAAATGTCCATTCTTGAAACAGCAAATACAAACGGTCTTCTGGAACATGCACCTCTTTGGTAAGTTGAGGTCTGCTGGTGATGCTGCCACTGATTTGGAAAAAAGTTATTTTTCCTTCCCTGTAATGAGGACAATGGTGAGTGGGCCTTTGTACATCAGGAAAAGAAATCTACCCATCCATCCACAAGGGAGAGCGAAAGGTGTTGCAACTTCTTTCGTAGTCAGGTGATTCCTGAGAATGTAATGTATGATTTTTCACAAATGGGGTGGGCCAGTGGCATTAGGCCCTGGTCTCCATCTAACAGGGTTTCAGTAGAAGATAATCACCCTGTTCTTTCCTCCAAGCCATCTGGTGTGGGAGCTATCCCTTTGCTGAGAGTGAAATTGGTCCATTTTAAACTTTGCTAACAGACAAAGGGAAAGGAAAGGAGAGGGTAGGGGAGAGCAGAGCTGGCAGCGCTGTGACTCCAATGCCACTCACATCTCCTGGATTTGACTGGGGTCGAAACCAGACTTTTGGAGGCCTGTGACTCACTGTCTGTGGGAATGATATCCTCTGGAGTCCTGCAGTGCACAACCTATGCAGCCATATACATCAGTCCCAAGAGGCTTGAAGGGCCTTTCGGTGGCTGTCTTTGAAGGCAGTGACCTCTTCCTCCTAATCGATCACTGTTTACATTTCTGCTGCGGTTGAAGCATTAAACAGAAAACTGAAATGCATTTGGGAATGAGGTGGGATGTAAATCCAAAACCAGATTGAGTTGAAAGAGTCTTGTGTGAAGCCGTGCACACAGAGGCTCAAGTGAAGAAGTCTGGAATCAGGCAGCTGAGGTCTTGAATGTTGATAGCATGGTAATAGCAAGTGTCTGTTGAGCACTTTGTCTGCATAGGGCCTGCTCAGGGGCCCGGCATCTTACTTGGATTGTCTCACACAGTCCTCAGTGGCCCTATATGGAGGAAGTGCTGAGCTGCAGAGCGGATGTGGCCCAAGGTTACACTGCAGGTTGAAGGGAGAGCTGGAACGGTCACTAGGGATGGGTTCTGGGTTCAACTCCAGAACCCAAATCGGAGCCTCTCTTAGAACAGCAGCCAGCTCAGCTGGGTTACCCTGAGTTGATCTAGAGGGGGTGCAGCCGGGGCAGTGGGTGCAGACGCTGTCCTTCCAGGGCCAGAGAAACACCCCCTAAGCTCCTTTGCCCAAGCATCATGCTTTGAGGAGTCCCGTCCTTCTGAGGAAGGAACTTGGAGGAGTAGCCTGAGTGCAGGATTTGTCTGCCTGTTCAGTGGGGGCATTCATGGCGGGGTGGTGTCTGTCTTGGGTTTACTTAATCCACTTGATGGGTCTCAGTCTTGGAACTTAAAAAATAGGAAAATTGGGTTTACTCGGACTCATTTTCCAGCAGTTATTAATCCATTTTGAGTGCTGGTTTGTGGTTTAGAATATAATTCCGTGTTAATCTAGCAGGCTCGTGCGGCCGGGGACCTGTCCCTGCCCTGGGTTCCCTTGTGTCTGTCTCTCGTACACACACAGATGCGCAGAGGCACACATACCCACTCTTGAAATGGAAGCCATTGAAATGACATTGCTTTTCCTGTTTTCTGGCTGGGGACAAGAAGGTCCCTGATGTGATTTCCAGCTGAAAGGTCAGTCTCAGGTTTGTTATAACTGGGTAATTGTCTCTTAAAATAAACCGAGCATCTCCAGGGCTGTAAGCTTGCCTTCTTAGCTATCTGGACGTGGAGCTGTTGTCAACTAATGGCTGCCCACAAGTGCCATTTCCTGTGGCCCCATGCCATCATCTGGAAACATGGCCAGCAGTCCCATGGTGGGGGAGGGCTAGCTTCTTTCTCTCTCTGTAATGGGAACATGCTGACACCCGCCGCTCCTTCCACCCTTGGGCTTCCACCCGCTGGTCAGGAGCCACTCTCTGTGCGCCTGTCCTCCCCGAGTTGTCCCCGCTGGCTTGGATGGGTACAGAGTCTTCTCTGTAGGATGCTCACCTGATAATCAACACTCGTTCTTACAGGAGCTACATTCCTGTCTCAAACTTGAGTCCATGTGCTGATTCAGGACTGTTAAGGTTTGCTTGCTGGGCTTTTCCCTGAATGAGTGCTGGGTTCCTGATTGGGAACGTTGGCGGGAAACCTGGGGGGCTGCCTTGCAGCGTTCCGGGGAGACAACTGTGCACTGGTATCGTCTCCATAGCAAATCTGTGAAAATGAGCCCTCTTGGGTGTTTGATTTCGATGAGAGCACTGTAAATCATACAAACAGTTTCATCTTTTCAAGTTCTTCCTGAGGATGGCAGATATTATTTATAAGGCACTAAGTAAACTGGAGCTTTAAGAACAGATCGTGTAAATCGTTCTGAGTCTTTCTCCTTTGAAATGAGCCTTTAAGCTTGCTTCAGGATGGCGGTCCCAGGTAGTGCTGCCCTGGCCCAGGGTGAGAGATGCAGATGGTGTCCAGAGGCCATCCGGGAAGTGGCGAGCTAAGGGGCACTGTGTACTGAAGGAAGCCGAGGTTCTGGACCATTCCGTTCTGGACAGGATACAAGTAGGCACCCAGGGGAGCCTCTGTTGTTTTGGAACCTCACTATAAAGGGGTGATGTCAGGAAGACAGTTGGAGGTCATCTGTTCCAGGATCTGGAAGGTTCCTTTTCACGCTGTGCTGCTCCTCACAGCACATGTTGGTGGAATGTGGGGTTCCCCTTCAGCAATGCTAGTGTCCACTTTTACAATGCAAATCACATGCCCAGCAGTGCCCCCATTTCAGCCATGTCTCCTTCTCCTGATCCTGGTCTGCACAAGGGTGTTCCCCTGGGAGTTACCCAAGCATCCATATGCATTCATCTCAAAGGTGTTTGCTGCCTGGGGCCCTAAGAGAAGTCCTTGATGCTGCTCCATGGAGGTGACTAAAGAGACCCACATTATGTTATGGTGGCTTCCTCTCTCGTGGTCTGTGCACACATGCATGTACTCTGTATATGTGTGGACACAAAGCATGTGGTTATGTTTTTGCCATATGCAGTGTCCCGGGTGGTTCACTGAATACCATTAGGGTCCCTGGTGTGCCGTGTCTGTTTCAGGTCACAGTAAGACAGTGACAATCATGAAATGTCCAGTTGGCATTTCTTCAAGGTAGAAGACGCTACCTTCCATGGCTGTCTTTGTTTTGTTCGGCCTCATTGAGCTAATGGCAGATGTTGCCGAAGAGGTAAGGGTGCTTTACCCATACCTTCCGCCTGGAAAGGGAGAGGTTCTTCAGATGAGAAGTCCTGCCCTTCGTGTAAAGCTTCAAACTATGCTCACTTCACTCCAGGGATTGCGGAGGAAAGCTCCCTGCCCTCTTCCTCTGAGCATGGGACGTGGTGAGTTCTCTGGCCTGGGGGATATGTCACCTGAGTCTAGGCGACTTGGCAGGGGTGGGAAAGGAAAAAAAAAATGCCAGTAACATGCTAAAACTGGGCTGCCCCTCAGTCCCATTCAGCTTGTACATTCTCTAACTCCTAGATGCTGAAGCCTCTTTAGAAAGTGGCTTTAAGAAACCTCAGGGCTTACCGTCGAGAATACCATTTGGTGGGTCCCTCGTCCTTCTTTATAACTCAGCCAAGCGATCGTTGTCATGGCAACAGAGCTGCGCCTGCGAAGGCTTTTCTAATCGCATATAAGGGGCTCTGGAGCTTCCTGAGGTTGTTGGTAATTATCTTCTAAAAAAATATGTTCTGAATATTGTGAACATTTTAACGGGCCCTGTTGCATCCCAATGGGGACTTCCGAGGGCTGTTATCAGTCCCCTATCTCAAAGTAAAAAGACTACTCTTCATTTTGCCTTCTTGGTTTTTTTTCTTTTGTGCATGTTCTTATATGGAAGAAGAATTGCTATTCCAGTGTTACATAATGCCTTGCACATAGTAGGTACACAAATAATTTTATTTCCACGGGCAAAACACCCGAGCTTAGATCTAAATTTTTTTTTAGATTATTTATTTATTTATTTGAGAGAGAGGGAGAGAGTGAGAGCATGAGAGGGGAGAGGGTCAGAGGGAGAAGCAGACACCCTGCTGAGCAGCGAGCCTGACACGAGACTGGATCCCAGGACTCTGGGACCATGACCTGAGCCAAAGGCAGTCACTTAACCAACAGAGCCACCCGAGCGCCCCCTAAATAGTCTTTATTAGATTAACCTTTAGATATGTTCTTCACTAAATGATCTTGAGCCTCAAGCCAGGCAGGCCTCCCAGAGCTCACAGGGCTCAGAACTCCTTTCCCTTTTGTTTTCACTCCACGGGTGAGCCTAATTCTGGTAAAGAACTGCTTATCACCCTCTCCTGGGAGCTCAGATTTCGCCCCAGCTACCAACTTGCTAGGGGTACCTGCTGTTCAGGATGGGTTATTGCCCGATTAAAAAATTTTTATTTCTGTTTTGGTTTCCTTCATCTGCAAATATCTACTGAGCCTTTATTCTGGGCCATGCATCTTGCCAGACACTGGGAATTCAGAGATGGCCAGGACGTTGTGGCTGTCCACAGGACGTCACTGTCTAGCAGAGGACACAGGCCTAGGATGTAGTAAGCCCCCGGACAGCATTACAAGTGTGGTAATGCATGAACGTGCATGGGAAAGAGGGAGGTGAGCTAGCAACCATCTGGTCCCCTTAGTCTCTCCTCTCCCTCCATTATCCCATCCTGAACTGCATATGCTGGAGACCCGTGAGGTGCTAATTCTCTGTAAGGCAGAGGAGAGAGCTTACTCCATGCCCACGTTTTTATCCTGCATCACTCTAAAGATTACTTGACGTCCCAGGTATGGGGGGAGCCAGAGACTCTCGGGAACCAAGGACCACTTTGTGACCTGTACTTAGCTTACATCCAGCCACTTTGCCCTCACGTGTTGTCTGATGCTTCTGAGCTTTCCCTTTTCTTGGGACCCAGATTTGCAGTTTCACTTGTTGGCAGGGTGACCTCTAGAGAGGGGTGGCAAGCTTCACCAGCAGGAGGTCCAGTGTCTTATGGGGGAGGAGGTACAACACAGTGAACAGTCTCATTCCCCATGTCCCTCCTCCAAGTCTGGGACATCTAGTTCACCTAGATTTCACCTGGCAGGGTCCTCGTCGTGGTAGGGTTCTCGGGGAGTTTGGGAAAGGGATATTGGCATGAAGTACCCCAGCCCCTTCGACCCAAAGCATGGTTGCTGGTCTGGCAGCGAGTCAGCATCAGCTGGGAGCTGGTTAGAAATGCAGTCTCAGGGGCACCTGGGTGGCACAGTCATTAAGCATCTGCCTTCAGCTCAGGGCGTGATCCCGGTGTTCCAGGATCGAGCCCCACATCAGGCTCCTCCACTAGGAGCCTGCTTCTTCCTCTCCCACTCCCCCTACTTGTGTTCCCTCTCTCACTGGCTGTCTCTCTCTAATAAATAAGTAAATCTTTAAAAAAAAAAAAAGAAAAAGAAAAGAAAAGAAAAGAAAAGAAAAAGAAATGCAGTCTCAGGTCTCAGGTCCACTCCAGACATTCTGAGTCAGAATCCCCTAGTGATCACATTGAAGTGTGAAAGCTTACTGCTCTAGTTCCTGTGAGACCTTACGGCCCGAGTAGCAAATACAAGGCACGCATCCTTCCATGGTTCCTGCGTTCATGGCAGACACTGCTAGCTGATCTAGACACCCACTTTTCCATCAAGTCCAGATCCAGCCTCAGAATCTTTCTTAACACCATGTTCCAGGCATCATTAGCAGGCAGGCAATGAGCCCAGAAGATAAAAACCCATTTGCCCCACCCCACCCCGCCTTTATGAAGAACTCATCTTAAAAAACAAGGAATGCCTAGACCTTAAGGGTTGAGAATTATGGCCCTAATCATTCCCCAGGGGAGAGGAAAGGAACTCAAGAGCCACTGAATGAACAGCTGTTGGCCACCGGAACATACACAGCGCAGTGGCCATAAATCGGACCCAGCTGGTCCCCGGGGTCGGACAGCAAGCTGGACAGAGCAGGGGAAGCCGCTGTGTTCCCCAGGCTGCCGTGTCCCCCCCTCAGGATGCAGGGCCGGCCCAGTGCTTTCTGGCAACTCCCCATGGGGTTTGTTTGATGACTGAGCCGCAGTTAGGTTTAAACCACTCATGGGTGGGAAGTGTTCATGCTCTGTCAGAAGAGCTAGGGAAAAGACGGGTGGAGGGGAACAGAGAGCAGGAAAAAGAACAGGAGTGGCTCTGATCATTGAGTAGAAAGTTCATGTCCCATCCCGTGACCGGCTCTTGGGGGCATCTCCAGGAGGCTGGTGAGGTTAACCTCGGAGGCTCATCAGGGCGCCGGGATTGTGTCCTGTTTTCTTGGAAATTGGGCAGGACTAAGAAAGTGTTTTGGGGGAATGCATGTTTATCTTCTGCGTCCAGCAGCATCTTCTGACCACTGAGGACTCCTTGTACTTCCCCAACATCTGTGGACCTACCTCAAGTTTTGTAAGATCTTGTTTTCTGAACAAATGACATTTTAAAGGAATATTTGAGCTGCCACCCCCCTTTACTTTGGAGGACTCTAGTAACTATGAGTCTGGGGTCATTTTTGCCAGATTTAATGCAGTTCCAGTACAACACAAAGGACTGTGGGTGGTTGAGTTGGCCACAGCAGTAAAGAGATTTAGAAATAACTGAGAACAGTCTTTGGTCCACTTCACTACTGCTTGACCTTGAGACTCAGCTGGGGAACCCGAAACTAAAACCAGTCTATGCCCTTGCATTGAACAGATGGAGGATGAGAGAGCGGGGGTGACTGGCCCGAAGGGTCCTGTGGATGCTTGGGTTGCGTCTCGGTGCTGCTTTCCTGCCTGCCTGAGCCCTATACCCGCTTTCTCTGGTTGGAAGAGCGAGCCTCCTTTTGGCTTTTTTCAGGGTTAGATAGAAGAAACCTGATCAGAGACCATCCAAAGATTCATCCAGAGACCATCTGGGGAAGGTGTGGCCCAAGATAGAATGGAGGGGAAGAAGGTTGGGGTGACCTTCGATGAATCTGGGTAGGAAATGTCTGTATCCTGTGTGCCGCTGACGGAGTCTTGGCCGATGTGGCCACTCTTCCGGTAGCATCTGATGCCTGCGCTTCTCTTGCTCACTTCCCTGTTACAGTGGCAGGTGAGGTGGGCAGCAGGCCTGGAGAGAGGGGTGGGGAGCAGAGGGAGGTACTAAGAGGATAGGGAAGAGCCAGTGTTACAGGCCTGGAACTCGGAGCTCAGCACGCCTGCCAGTTCCCACATATGGAGGTTTGCTGAGCCCCTACTGTGTTCAGAGATTTGCACACATTCTGTGATGTGCCGTTTTAGGAGTTGTCAGTGTTTCTAGAAAACAAAGAGGTCTCGAATTAGACTGAGCAAGGATGAGATCTCCACAAAACTGCTACAGGACTCCTCCTGGGATGGGTCAGTAGCCAAAAGGGTGATTTTGAGAAGGACGCTCCTCGTGAGTAGGGAAGGGTCCTTTGCTTCCGAAGGAAGCTGGCAGGAGGTGACCTGCTGAGACCGTGTCCACCCAGAAGCCAGGGCCTTGCATGCAGACTGGCCAGCCTGTACAGAGTCCCACAGGGATGTGGCGACAGGGGTTTGAATCTCGCTGATAAAGCAGATGTTTGAGTGGAAGGGTTTTTATTTTATTTCAGTTATAGCAAGGGCAGGGGGCGAAAACCTGACTTCTCATCCATCACATATTCTGAGATGTATTTGCAACAGTGAGCTATCCTGAAGAACGTTTAAAAGATCTATAGACCCAGCCCTGGATACAGCTCCTGAATCCTACTGTGTGACCTTGGGCAAATGACTTCACTTCTCTGAGCTTCCCTGTCCTCATCTGTGAGATGAGAATAATAATACCTACCTTATAACGATACCTATATGAGTAGAATAAGGTTTTTAAAATCGAATTCAGCGTGCTTGCAACTCCCTCTTCACTTACAAGCTCTCAGTAAATGGTAGCTATTCCTAATATTTTGGAAAACTGCAAGATTGCTTCCTGAGAGTTGATAAAGTCAGCAGATTCTAGCATAGTTTAGGGATGTACAGAAGCCCCTTAAAGGAGTAGAGGCGTTCACAGGCCAGCAACACATTTCTGGATAGGGTAAATTGTTAGTCACAGGGAGGGTCTGATCACCAGCAGAAGCAGAACCAGGGGACAGCTAAAGAGACAGCATCAAGGGCTCACTCTCAGGGGTTTCATCGCGGGGCAGTGGGTGCATCAGGCTTTCTCTGATCCCCAAGATACTAACTGCCCTGTTCTGTGTCCATATTCCATCAGGCCCCTTCTAAATGACCTGGCCTTTGCTGAAGGCCGCCTGGGAGGTAATGCCCAGATCAGTGGCTGTAAGCATCTTATCTGCCCGACAGTTCAATTTCACCAGCTAAGAAAACACAGCAGCCCACATCTGCCTTGCTGGCACGAGTTGGTTTCCTTGAATTGAACACCTGGCTCCAGCGGGAGCGTCTTTCCGCGCCCATGCAATAGAGGCAGACCCTCGCAGTGGGCGCTGGCGGGGCCACTGTCTGGGGGGCCAGGGGCATTTCCTGGTTGATACCCCCACAGCCTTTTCCAGCCGGGCACCACGGCGTTCCTAACGGCGGCGGGGAAGGATCCTTGGCGGAGTGCATTCGCTGCTGCTCTGTCTTCCCCGGAGTGTGAGCGGGTCCGCGTGTTTGTGTTTCCATATTACCACTCTCGCTTTGCTTTTAAAACAGCAACAAAGAAAGAGGAATATTGGTCTTTGTGGCTGCCAGTACCGTGCATGCCAGAATCTCGTGCTTGCTGAAGCCGCCAGATGGTGGTAGGACTGTGTGTGGTTTTGTTTCCTCTGCTTTTTGAAAAGTCGTGAAGTGGGAGAGGCTGGGGAGTGTGAGCTTGGCTGCAAGATTGTCAGCTGATAACAGTTTGCAGTGTCTTCCACCCCGCATGTGGGCACAAGGGTGTCTTCCCAAAATGTGTTGCTGACCCTCTCCAGCATTTGCTGAGTGCACAGTATTAGCTGTCCCGTAAACACCAGCTGGATTGTCCGGCGCCTGCAGCCGCATACAGTAGCTGTATGGAGTTTCAAACAGGAAACTCCATGTGTTTTTCTCTTCCGTGAAGATGGAAGCCGGTGGTTAGGATTGCCATTGTAGCAAAAGGGAAGTTATGCTTCCTTTGTGGGGGAGCTTTTAAGGGTTTATTTTTAAAAATCTTTAGAAGTTTTTTTCACATTTGTCCTAAGGGATGCCATGAGGACAAAGGGGCAGATCCTTAAAATCTGCTTAAAATATTGTTCACTTTTCTCATCTGTTAGTTGCCTTGAAATCAGACGGTGGATTTGTTGCAAGAACATTTGGGTGATCTAAGTAGCACATGCAGAAGTGTTGGGTATTCTTGAAACCATCATCAGGGTTAGCATAAGGCGTTTGGATGCTGTTTAGTGATTGAAGTCTGACCGGTGTCTCTACTGAGTGGAGCCAGCTTACGTGGTTGATGATGTTAATGGTAAACGGTCTGTATGGTAACCCGCCATACCAGGAACTGATCGTTTCTCTCCCCTCCCATCCAATAAACAAATGTAGGGCATCAAATGATGCCACCTTTTCCCTGTTGTCCATCTCTCTGTGCCTAAGGATACAAATAAAATGCTAATGAAGCCAAAAGAAACACAGTTAATTTGTTCTTAATATCCTGAGTGCCTTCTTTGACCTTTCATGACAATGATGGCGCCCCTGACAGGAACCAGCCGCCTCACACATGTGCAATGACGGACTTGGGTGTGTTTCCCGGACACGAGGAAGGACAGCCAGTGTGGGACTCCTGAGAGGGCAGCGGGAGCTTCTTTGCTAATTAAAGGCAAGAGTGTGATGCTGAGCAGTAAGGAACTGCTGGTTTGTTGCTTGGTGAGTTTTCTAAGGGACCTTCCAGCCCAAAGGTCACCCTATAAATTCCTTGCTTCCCCGTTTCGATGAGCTGTGTGTTCACGAAGGCTGGGGCTTTCTCCCAGTAATGGGACTGTAGTAGCATTTCCTCAGTGTTTGTTGAGTGTGGGACTGCTGTCCCATCTCTTCTCCAGCCTCCTGGCTGCTGTAAGATGCTTTTCCTTGAAGGAAGAAAGAGGGTCAGCCTGGAGGTCACCCAGAAAGTCCACGTTCTAGAGCCTCAGGCAGGTATGCCCTCCTCTAGCTGGGGTCCCGTTGGTCCCCTGCCTGGATCGCCCGAGTGCTCCCTACAGACCCATTATTTTGTTGGTCCGGCTGTGGTGGTGCACCTGATGGCCCTTTGGATTTGGCCCTTTTGGACTGGATGTTTGGGTAACGCATGGTCTTTATTAGCTAGGGCGTCATGGTTGAGCTTTTCCAAGGATAAGAATTGAGCTCCCCTCTTTCTTATTAGAATTCAGGCTCACACTCAGGTCCCCGAGACATTTTTATTCTCCCTTTCGGAGTCCAGGCACCATCACTTAAAGCTGTGAGAACCCCAAAACCCCCCTGCAAGATGGCAGAAGTGGGGTGCCAGCTTCCCCATCAGGTGCAGCGCTGGCGTGCGTGCGGAGCCGTGGTGGCCGTGGCGAGTGCCGGCAGATGGTGTCCCCAGCCGTGCCCTGCTCCATCTGGCCAGAGCGGCAGCTGACGCACGCTGGGGCAGCTTCTGTGATGCCATGCCTGGGCAGTCTTCCAGCCAGCCATCAAGGTGAAAGACACCTGACGTTTTAAGACTTCGGGGCTCTTGAAGAGCAGGGGCTGGAGAGAAAGGACAGACATACTCTCTTGTTGTATACTGAACCCTCAGTGTTACAACCTGCCACAGGCCGTTGGCAGGAGAGCTCCTGCGTGTCCTGTGATGGTACCGAGCAGAGGAGTCCATGGGACCTTTCCTTTCCATCCTTTACTGGAAGGAGGCCAGTGACACACCGGTCTCGATCTTTGCAACGTAAAAGTAAACAGCAGAGATATAGGGCTGGGGACACATTCAAAAGCTGGCCAGCCAAGGACAGCTGCCTGCCTGTTTCGGAGGCCTGGGGGCACCGAGAAGTTGAAGCTCACTGCAGCCGGCTGGCTGTGAACCTCTTGATGCCACAGCTCTGAGTTCCATCAAATGACCACTTTGTTGATGTGCAACTAAGGACAAGCAGACGTTTCCAAGGCAGACCCTCTGGACCACGCCTTCTCAGCCTTTGGTCTCCTGAGATGTTTGGAGAGAAGGGATGATCCGGGCTTTCACAGAAAAACGCCCTTTGTGCTGTTAACTTGCCTTCCATGTTCTCCTCAGGCAGCTCCTTGGAGAAGGGCCATATTCCACGTGGGAGAAGTGAGGGCTGTCCTCTGGTTGCTGGCACATTGATGCGGGCAGTTGCTCCAGCCAGGCCAGAGTTACTCTGGCCTCCGCCTTCCCGTAGGACTTGGCTGATTATTGCCACACCAGAGCCATACTTTTTTTTTTTTTTAATTTTATTTTATTATATTGTGTTAATCACCATACAGTACATCCCCAGATTCCGATGTAAAGTTTGATGCTTCATTAGTTGCGTATAACACCCAGTGCACCATGCAATACGTGCCATACTTAATTGGCCCATTGATGTAACCAGTGCTCTTTCTCTAGAAACTGTACCAACCCCTGCCTTTAGTAAGTTCATAGCTGGTAGGCTTCTCTCATAGCCACACAGTATGGACCATTATTAAATTATTTAATTATAAGGTATGTAAATCCTTTGAATATGAGTGTAAAATCAAGATTGGTTATCTCTACGAAATAAATGGAATGCTTAAAATATGGGATAGAAGCAAGTTGCTTTTAAAAAGAAATATTGCCATCAAATGGCACACGAATGAGGCAATCGTGAAAGATCAGGGACAAGACTATAAAAAATCTGAGATACTCAGGCTGTTTCACAAGAAGCCCAAACTCTGAATCATAGGTGATGTGTTTTAGGTGTGATGTGTGCAACAGAGACCCGAAACACGAGCCGGCACTACTGTTTATTAGAATACAGTCATCCACATTTGAGTCTAAGTAAGTTAGACCCTTCCCGAGGTCACACAGCTAGTGAGTGGGGGAGCTGGGCTTTGAATCCACATTGTTTCACTTCAAAGCCTGGCTCTTAACCCTTTGGCTCTATCGCTTTTCTTCTTGATCCCCATGTTAATTCGGGAGATGGCAGGGGGCTGGTGCCACAACTCCAGATCAGCCACAGTGAGCGTGTGGCTGTGGGAGCTCCGTGGCCTGCAGGCTATATGGGGTCCGCATGTCACTCAGGTATGTGGCACGGTGGGGAGGGGAATACAGCTGGGAAGGGGCCCCCAGAACTCTTTTGAGGTCAGTGGGGGAGGGGACGGGGGTCACATACCACAACAGGTAAGGTCTGGTGTGGATAAGACAGATATGCTTTGGAAAAAGGTTCCTGATAAAAATATGTCACAGGGGCAACCTACAGTCTTACTTGGTATGTGTGGTGTATCTGGCGTGTTTGGTGGTTGTGTGCCTGGGAACCACACATGGCCGCCCCTCTTAGATCTCTTAAACTTTAACCAGGTGGGTGCAGGAAGCAATTGCATGCATCTGTGTGCACAAGGATGGAACACCTGCCTGGGCTAGGGTAATGTCCGGTGTCACCGATCTTCAGAGACACCGTGGGGTGGTCAGTGCCTCGCTGGCCTGTGTCCAGACAAAAGTCACGAGCTGTTGAGTGGCTAGAGGTCACTTTCATATTCTGCTGCCCTTGTTCCTCTGAGCCTGTGTCGGTCCCACGAAGGAGCTCTTCCTAACCACTGGCGGTAGATCTTCTGTGCCTGGGATCGGGCTCTTCTCTGCCCCTCTTTCATGGCTATGTGAATCCTTCTGGTATTTACCCTGGAACATAAGCTAGCCCTGGTGGAATCTATGTGTCCCTAGGGCTGTCGGGGAGGGAGTCAGTGCCCTGTTGACCTTGTGGAGAATGTCCACTCTGTGTGTTGGAATTAATGTTTCTCTAATGGCAGTGGAGTTGTTCCTTCCTCACACAAACAGGGGGTGCCTGTCACCTCTGTGCTCAGGAAGCCAAGGGTGGGCAGCGAGCTCGCCTCTTGGAGCGGCTGAAGTGTGTGTTTGCAGGGCCGCTGCCATCCCGGGGATGATGTCAGCTGTGGCTTCTCCAGGCCCAGTGCCCAGATCAGAGAGCTGTCCTTGTGGGAGAAGGTCACTGTTCCCCTTGGCTGGTGGCTCTCAACAGGGGCGAGTCTGCCCCCCAGGGGACATTCGACAATGTCAGGAGACATTTCTGGTCATCCTGACCTGGGGCGTGCTGCTGGCACCCAGAGGGCCAGGGATGCTGCAGGACACTCCGCTGTGCTCAGAACAGCCCTGCACAACAGAGAAGGATCTGGTCCAAGACGTGAGCTGTGCTGGGGTCGAGAGCCCCTGCAGTAGGTGAGCGATCCTGTCCCTTTGACCCCGCTCCTGCAGAGTCTTCAGAGAGCCTTCCCCTGTCCATTGGCTCTTTCTGACTGCTAATGAGGCTCCCACCGACTTGAGCCCTCGGAGGGCCTCCAGAGGCAGAGTGACTTATTGTGGCCCTGTGCTCTGGTCCGGGCGCTGCTTAAATCCTGCTTCCCCCTCCCCCTGCCCCCTTCCTGCCGCAGAAGCTGGGCCCGACAGACCAGCTTTTTAGCCCTCGCTGGCCACCTGCACGCCAGAGACCCCACCATGGCCGGTGCATTAGTCCCCCGCTGTGTGGGGAGACGGAAGCTGCCTGCCAGTGAGGCGGCGTGGAGGGACAGATAAGGACACTAGATGCATGCCACTGTCCCGTCTCTTCTGCAGAGCCACCGTGTGGCAAGTTGCAGTCTGAAGAGCGTAGCCCTGTCGGACTTTTGGGGGGAACGACTGTGGCTCAGTGTCTCCTTATTTTCCCCTGTTGTCCCCCAAATGGCATAAAACTGTTTGCATTCTGTTTGTGCCTTTAATGTGCCTCCTTGTCCTCAGTTGGGAATGTCTCCAGCTTGTCATAGTGGGAAAGGGCCTTTGGGTGTCAGTAAAAGTGGGGCTTGGAGCTTATCTCTCCCACTTCCCAGCCCTGTGGCCCTCAGCAAGTTAGTTCACCCACCTGAGCTCCCGTTTTTCCATTTATAAAATGGGGACAGTAATACCAACCCCACAGTGTTGCTGCACCATTTCCTAGCTATCCCCCCAACCAGTCTGCTTTGGAATCACTTTAGTTCTTGCTGCATGGTAGATCCTTATTACGGGGTCCACTGAGTCTTCCAAAGAAGTAGGTCGACATCTTAACACCCCAGTAGCAGTGAATGTGACCTTATTTGGACATGAGGTCTTCGCAGGTGTAATCAATTTAAGGTGAGGTCATGAGGGTGGCCCCAATCCAGTATAGCTGGTGTCTCTATAAGAAGAGAGAAATGTGGACACAGAGACATGCAGAGATGGGAATGGCTTCCCAGGTGCTCCTGTGAAGATGGACTCAATGGGAGACTGCCCCTCGACGACAAAGATAGACTGGAGTGATGCGTCGACAAGCCAAGGGCTGCTTGTAACCGCCAGCAGCTGGGCGGAGGCGGGAAGGATTCTCCCCTGTGGGCTTCTGGGGAGCACGGCTCTACCCACACCTTCCTGTCAGACTTCAGGCCCCTAGAAGTGTGAGACAGTAATCGTTGTTGTTCGAAGCCAGCTGGTTTGGGGTGCTTTGTTACGGCAGCCCTAGGAAACGGGGGCAACCCTCAATGAGCATTTGTGGAATTTTTAAGTGTCTTCAGGTGCAAAACAGCGTCTGCCCCAGCATTCATACTCTGATGGTCTAGCCTCTGCACTTCTTTTTTTCCACCGTTTGTGTCCTTTGCAATTCATCCCCGACTGATTCTGTGCTACGCTATTATAAAAACCTTTGCTTGTTTCGGCAGAAAGTTCTTATATGTGCCACGTTGGAAAGAATTAAGATTTTTGCCCTGATGTATATTTGCGTCGCTCGGCAGCAGCTGCCCAGACCGCACTCTTGCAGCAGCGGGTTGCTTCCTGGTGCTCGGGGGACGCACAGGAGGCCCATGGCACTCTCCAAATGAGCAACTCTTATGCGGTGTTGGCAGGCAGGACAGTGCCCTCCCCAAAGGGGTCTCCATCTTCATCCCCGGGACCCCTGACTGTGTTGCCACAGCGCAAGGCGAAAGGGGCTCTGCCGCTGTGAGTCAGTTAAGGATCTTGAGACGGGGAGATTATCCCAGATTATCCAGCTGGGTCTGTGTATTGACAAGTGTTCTTATAAGAAGGAGGTAGACGATCAGTTGGAGAAGATGTGAGGACTGTGCAGAGGTCAGAGAAGAGAAAAGATGCTAAGCTGCTGGCTTTGAAGTTGCTGGAAGAGACTGCAAGCCAAGGGATGCAGGCAGCCCCTCAAGGCTGGAAAAGGCAAGGAACAGATTTGCCCCTAGAGCCTCCAGAGGGAACACGGCCCTCCTGGCACCTTGATTTTAGCCCAGTAAAACAGATTTCGGACTTCTGACTTGCAGAACTGTAAGACGATAAGTGTGTATTGCTTTAAGCCAGTTAGTTTGTGGTAATGTATTATAAAAACAATAGGAAGTGAAAATACCATTGTTTCTTTAGATTGACCTTGCGTCAGTCTAGACCTTTCCTAAGACAAGACGCTTGTATTTATTTTGAATATTCTATAGTGTGTACGCAGAAGATACACAAAGATTTATGGATTCAACAAAAGACAGACCCAGCCCCTGGTCCTGCCTCCAGGTAGAGGCCTGCCAGCCTGGTGATTGGCTCTCAGAATGGTAGATGGTGGCTCCTTCCTTCAGCACAGTGCTGGGTGTGGGGAATCCAGAAACAAGTAAGATCTTGTCCTCACTCACAAGCTGCTGAGTGTCTCAGCCAGCCATTTGATTCCATAAATATTCTCACTGTCAAATCGGAGCCCTTCCAGATGTCTGCTCTGTCTTTGTAGCTAAAGCCAGTTTCCTCTGAAGCTTTTTTAAACTTTCTGATTTTTTTTTTTTTTGGTAAGTTTTAGCAAGGGTCAGGAAGAGCATAAGATGTTAAGCACATTCACGGATAGAGCTATTTTTAGGGTGCCCCATGCTGCTGCGATCAGCAGTAATTCCAGCGGACGGGTCGCGGGGTCCGTGGAGGAGGTCACCGCCTGTCTCCTGCCCTGTGCCAGTTGGACAGAGACGCTGCTGTTTGCAAGTTGTCTTTGCGGTTTTTATTTCCTCCCCTCTCAGGCTTTCCTGGGCTGCGGGGGCCCAGCAGTGAGCACATGCAGCCCATTTAGAAACTGCTGGTTACCGTACCATAGGTCAGCTGTTTCTGGGAAGCCTCCGGCTTTCCTGGGGGTGGCACGTGACTGGTGGCCATCTATGGAAAATGTCTGGCAAGGTCACAGAAATAATGGAGCAGAGAGATGGGGTGAGGGAACCGATCTTGAGTGATCTTTTCCAAGTCTATTTCGAGGACACTGAGGCATGGGTTATCCGTGAAGCAGCCGCCCACGACTGCGCCCTCGGCGGTAGCTTAGCAAGGATGGGAGCTCAGTCCTCTGGTACCAGTTCGACATTTCTAGGCTCCACAGCCAGAATTTGAGAGCCAGTCTTTAAAGGCCTAACGCCCCTCAGGGCATGTTGCTTAAGTGAATTTAGCAGTATTCATTCTAGGCCCTTGGCTCTGCCCCTGCCCTACCTTCCTCCGCAGTCAGAGCCACATGCGAAGTGGTGACACGTAGAGGCTCTGGGGGCTCGGTCTGGGTTGGAACCCCGCTCACTAGCAGTGTGAACTTGGACAAAGTCCATAAGGCACTTTTCCTGTCTACGAAATGGAGATGTAGTTGTGCTAGCAGTACCAGGAGTGTCTCGGGCGCTGAGGGAGTTTGTGTGCGCACGGACAGCACTTCTCCCTGGGCCTGGCACAGCCTGAGCTCTGTTCGGCTGGCGCGCCTTCCCACGACCTTCAGCAGCTCCCGCCTGCCCCGTGGCTGACTGCACGCCACTGCAGCGTGGGTCTGTGTTCTACGCTCTCTTTACCCTGCTCCCCAGAATGGGATTCTGCCTTCAGTTTTTACTGTTGTCAGCAGCGTTTCGAGGACTGTCTTCCTGTGAAAGGATTTGCTCTCGTCCTTAATTGTTTTCTCTGGTTAAATTTCTAGAAATAGAAGTGCCGTGTTAGAGAGGGGACTTGTTTTTAAAGGCTTTCCTGGATGGACACCGCCAGATTCCCCTCCACAAAAGGACTAGTTCACACTCCCTCCAGCAGTGCATAAGTGTGCCAGCTTCCTCGCATGGCCAGGTTATTAGCTTTTAATCAAATGAAGGCCCAGGAAAAATGGGAGACACTTCCCTGGGGATAAAGTGTTCCTCATCTTTGCTCCTAAGCAGTAAAAGCTTGGGAGGACCTGAACAGAGCCCAGGAGGCACACAGTGTGCGTGCAGACAGTGCCCTCTACTGGTCACCCCTGGTGGAGAATGGTGAGTGGCAGTAGATGGGGATGCCCAGGTGGCTTTTGACTCCCGGGAGAGGCTGCAGGTGCCAGGGGCTAAAGGGTGACATTTTACCAAGACTCCTGGCTGGTTCTGCCCAGCCTCAGGTTACCTTTAGCTCTTGCTCAGTTTTCTTACAACAGTGCTTCATAAACTGGGTTTTTGCGGCCCAGGGAACACTTTATACTGTCTGGACACATGTCTAGAGTCACAGATCGGGGAGCTGCTACCGGTTCGTGGAAGGTCGAGACCAGGGATGCAGCTAACCATCTTACAATGTACAGGATCCCCCACCCCCACCCCCCAACAAAGAATCATTCGGCCCCACACATCAGTAGTATTCAGGCCGAGAAGCCGTGTTTTGGAGGAGCAGGGGAATTGTTCTAGAAGGCTTCTCTTTTCAGTCTAAAACAGGATATATAGAAATGTTAATATTTAATACATATTTCTATTATCACTAATTTTTTTTTTTTGGTTCTGGAACCTGTTAGTTTTGCAGAATAAAATGGAAAATAAGAGGAACTGAAATTAGCACATTGGTGTTTCTAGAAGAACAGGCAGAGGGGGAGACGTGAACCATAATAATGTCACCAGTACTAATAAGGGAGGGCATTTTTCTTTCCTGTTAACTTGGCTTGGTTAAACCTACCGTAAATGCCTGCAGCTTTCCCTTGAAGGCCTTGTCTGTGAAAAATAGTGCTTTATTTGACGCCCCCCCCCCGCCGATTTCATGAGTTCTAGTATGTTCATAACGTTTGTAATTGAGCTTTCCAGTGTTTGACGCTGAATTACCATCTGTGGCTGCAGTGTGCTCCCCCACACCCAGCTAAGTGCTGACTCAGGCATTGTTTCTAAGAGGGGAAAGGAGGGGAACTTCACAAATAATCTTAAAGAGTGTGTGCCCAAGGGGAGCAGTATGACCAGAATTTCGGGAAAATCAAACTGAATTACAGCTTACTTTGACTTTTGTTGAGTCTGAGGACCTCTTTCAACAGAGTTACCCAAACCCTTTAGAAAACACTCCCCTATTTCATTTTGCTTTGGCCTCGCTAGTCTCCGAATGATTTGCCTTCTAGACTATGTGTCTTGAAATAGCTAGAGTGACCTTATTAGCTGTTCTAAATAATGCTACGGGGATTATTTGCCAGAAGTGGAAAGCAAAACAAAACAGAACAAAACAACAGCTTTTCCTTAAATATCAGATACTATTTTGATCATCTTCCTTGGGACATTATTTTTCACGTTGCAGGTCATGATCTGCGAGTGGATTGTAAAATCAGTTTCTGGGTCACAGGCGGCATTTCGAGAAAATCAGAAGACAAAGTATTACTGGGCATTGTATATAGTAAAGATACCTTTTATTTTGGTGATTAGAGAAAAATGTGTCACCATATATATTTACGTGTGTGTGTGTGTGTGTGTGTGTGCGCGCGCGCGCGCTCGCAGGTACACACGCCTGACGAGAGGCAGTGGCTTGGGTTTTACCCCGTGATGAAATCCGGCTTCTTTTCAGATGATTTCATGCTCTTTTCAAGATTTCCGTGATTCCAGCTTGTCTCCTGTGCTCAGCATCGCCTGTGTTTCTTTCTCAGGTGGAACCAGGGAGATTGGCTCCGCCCTGACCAGGATGTGCATGCGGCACAGAAGCATAGAAGCCAAGCTCAGGCAGTTTTCGAGGTGAGGATCTCAGTGGCCCTTGCTGGTTTCCGGGGAAGGGGCAGTGACCAGCCCAAAGCAGCATTTCTTTCCCCGTGATGTTGAAATGCCCACAGCCCGTCACGCTGCTCACTCACTGAACAAGTGGGTTGTCTGCTGCGTGCCAGGCTCTGGTCTGGGTGCTGGGGGTGCAGTGGACAACCAGACAGCGCAGGTCCCCACCCTCGTGGAGCCCGCACCCCACTTTGTGCTCCTCTGGGTCTCTCCTGGACCCCTGCCAGCATGAGGGCCGTGCTCCACCGTCAAGGGGAGCCGCGGTGCTGGGGAGCCAGGCACGTGCGGCTCCTCTGTTCCCTATGGGCATCCTCTCCACCCACCCCCCGGAGGACAGCAGCAGCGATGGAGCCCTCCGTGCTCCAGCCTCTGATCTGTCTGACTGTGGGGATTTGGAGTCACCAGTGTTCTAGTGAGGGGGGACATTCTTCCAAGCAGATCAGACCATCTGCTTTATGGATCGCAAGTTGTGTGAGGGGTTGCTGAAGGGAAGGGCTCTGACTCTCCTGGCCGGGCCACCGTGGGAGGTGGAAGAACACGGTGGGAAGTGCCTGGTCTTAGAGACAGGTAGGCCCGGGTTGGAACCCTGGACTGGCCGCTCAGGCGCTGGAATCTTGGCTGCTATAAAGTGGGGTGCTTGTGAAAATCCTTGGAATGCCCGCCTATTTCCAGCAGAAAGCACGTGGGTGGCAGGTGATGCCATCTGCCCGCCTCCCCTCCTGCCCGCTCCCAGACCGTGCCGCGCCTCCTCTCCCACTTGGCATCCGGGTTTATTTGCAGGCCAGTCTTGCAGTACCCCACCCCATTTTAGGGATGAGGAGACACCATTTCAACAGCCAGCGTTTATG
The DNA here is from genome assembly GCF_002007445.2 of Ailuropoda melanoleuca. Classification (NCBI taxonomy): domain Eukaryota; kingdom Metazoa; phylum Chordata; class Mammalia; order Carnivora; family Ursidae; genus Ailuropoda; species Ailuropoda melanoleuca. The sequence goes on along the minus strand of NC_048226.1, from coordinate 88,432,013 downwards.
GAGCACCTGCTGTGTGCCAGGCACTGTCTCAAGGTGTGGGGGCTGTAGCAGCGAGCAGGACCGTGCCTTGTTCTCATGGGGCTTACGCTCTAGACACCGTACACCTGCCGCAACGTCAGGTGGTCGGAGATGCCACGAGGTGAAATCCATGGGATAGGAGATAGGTGGCCACTGTTCGACACTGGGTGGTTACGGAGTGAGTCTGTTCAGAGGGACAATTTGAACAGAGACCCGGAAGAAAGAAGCAAGTGAGCTGTGTTGATGGCTGGCATGTGTATGAGGGAGGGGAGACCCTGACGAGGAAACGAGGGAATTGTACCAAGAACTTAAAGATTTTCAGGAAGTGCACGATCAAAAAGTAGTCGGAGAACACCTTCAGAGTAATTCTCACCAGTGCAATTCGAACGATTTATGGGCACTTGCTAATGTTTCCACAACATCTCTGTGATGTAGGAACGTGTCCATTTTCCTTCCGTTACACAGACAGAAACTCTGGGGGTCCACGCCTTGCTCGGTTCCTCTGTGTGGGGAGCCGCCTGGGGACCATGCACAAAATGAAGGGCCGTACCTGGGGATGCCTTTGCTGCTCTGATCCAGAAGGTGGCCGTTCAGCTTTTCCTCCTCCAGGCTGTCCGCAGTTAGTCTACATTCATGACTTTTTTTAAAATGTAAATTTAAATTCAATAATTAACATATAATGTATTATTTGTTTCAGGGGTACAGGTCTGTGATTCATCAGTCTTGTATAATACCCAGTGCTCACTACAACATATACCCTCCCCATGTCCATCACCCAGTGACCCCATCCCCCCACCCTCCACGCTTCCAGCAAGCCTCAGTTTGTTTCCTATGATTAAGAGTCTCTTACGGTTTCTCTCCCTCTCTGGGTTTGTCTTGTTTCATTTTGTCCTCTCCTCATGACTTCTAATCCTGAATGCACATAGAATCATGTGGCTCTTATTAAAACAGTGGTAATACTGGGGTCCCACCCGCCAGGTTTCTGTCAGGCAGTAAGTCTGGGGTGCAGCCAGCGGGGTGGCCCCACGGGTCTGCAACCATGCTTGTGAACGCAAGAGTGAGAATATAAACGGGAAATGAGAAGAGGACTCGCTCCATCCAGTCACGTTGACGGCCTCCTACCAGTCACTGGAGAGCAGAATAAGGTGGTTATGAAATGGGGGGATTTGGATGTGAAATTGGACTCAGGTGCTGCCTCGGTTTGTACCCAATTATCATGGTTTAGGTAGTTTTGACAATCAAGTATAAATCTTCACAACAGAATGTATCTGTTTAATTTCTCCTTTTCTTTCTTTTTTTGGGTAAAAGTGCTTTAATCGATTGTCTGATAAACCCACTTCAAGAACAGATGGAAGAATGGAAGAAAGTGGCCAACCAGCTGGATAAAGACCACGCAAAAGGTATAGGGACAGGCTGTCTGCTGTGTGGTAGTGCGCACTCTGAGCAGAGCTGTGCGTGCTGCCAGCTGCTGCCATGTATCCCTGCTGGTGTTCCCCTCAGGGCCCCCTCTGGTCCCACTTCTCCCATGTCAGCATTGCAGGATAAAGACTCATGAAACTCCCTCAGTGGCGGATGGCCCAGGCCCTCAGTGGTATCAGTTGGGATCAGGTGAATGAAATGTGAATGGTAATAGTAGGCTTCAATACCAGAGATGGGCACATGAGGCGTTCGGCACAGTTTGAAAGCCAGCTTTTTAATGGGAGAAGCTAACCTTGGGTCTCCTGCCTGGAACTGCCACCCTCTCTGGAATATGCTTCCACAGATGCGCCTCAGCACCTCGTGTACCAGGGTCTGGGGGTAAGAGTGGTCCAGACAGACACCTCCTGAGCTGGTCTTCCTGGACCCAAAGGCTGGGGATGCTGGCAGCATGGAAGGGGCAGGAGACATTGCTCCAAAGAGCATATGACCTGCAGTGAGTGCTGGGGAGGAAAGGCATATGGGGAAATCAGAGGCGGGAAGAAGCCAGAAGGAAGGGTTGGCGAACAGCAGATCCCAGGAGCACATGACTCTGAGTGGTGGCATGGGGCTTGGGGGAGGGAAGCATCCGGAAAGGTGCGAGGGAACTGGCCGAGTGGGCAGTTACTTGAATATGAGGGCAGCAGAGGAGGAGAGAGGTGTCAGAGGCTGTTGTCATCTCAGATGTCCGTGTCTGGTTGACAGAGGCACCAGCAACAGAAATGGGAAGTCCAGGAGCAGGTGTAGACTGGTGGGGAGGAGGAAGTCATTGTTGGGAGGACGTGGTGTATACATGGGCTGCCCCTCCTCGGGGTCCAGTGCTGGCCTTGGTGTGAGTGTGGGAGTAAGGCTAAGACTGCTGGACCTTTCCCAGTTTTCCCGCATGCCATCCCATCGCTCATGCTTTGGTCTCGGGTGCTCTTTGCTGAACTGCAACATCTAGCCAGTGTCTTGCCACATGCATTCTTTTTTCAGCAAAGCGCTGCGAATTTGGGCCTTTGGGAAAGCAAATCGTATTTTTCAATTTCCTGATACATGAGCCGAGAAATTGTGGATTTTTCACTTTTAGTGAAATATCCCCAAATGATGTCTTTCTTCACAGCTGTTACAAGTGAATACTATCAGGAAAAGACCAAGGTGCATTTTGTGGTTTTTCATGCTAATAACCCCTGCACTGTCAAATGTCACGTGAGATTGTTATCATAGGGCGTCCTGGATAAAGCTCTTTATTGCATGTCATCATTTCTGCTTTCTGTGATGAAAGTAATGGCTGGTCCTTAAAATATTTTCCATGGAGCAAAGCGGTAAAATGATTCAATATTCTGCTTTCTCTTAGAATATAAGAAAGCTCGCCAAGAGATAAAAAAGAAGTCCTCGGATACACTGAAACTGCAGAAGAAAGCAAAAAAAGGTAACTCTACAAATTCTGCCATTAATAGCGTTACTTTGGGGAAATGGGCACGTGCTTGGTTTGTCTTTGAAGCAGAAAGCATTCGATTCAGACTCTGTTGCATGTGACGGCCCTGGGGAGCAGGAGCACATAGAATCCATCTGAATTAAAGTTCTCGAGTGCAGAATATCTATTAATTTGAGGCCCTTGCAAAGTTGTACTTGACTTGTTCCCTCCCCCCACCTTTGTCTCCAGAATTTGACAGTTTCCATGCCTATTGTGCGTTGTAATGAAACCTATAAATTTCTTGGAAGCCTTGGGATAATGCATAAAAGCCTTCATGCAAATGTCCTCCAGTAATTATTACAGAAATTATGTCCTTTTCTCCTCCATCTTTCACAGCCTATAATCTCCGAAACCCTTTATTAAGCCTTGTAAGAATGTTAGAAATGGCTGCAGCGGGAGCCTGTGCTGTGTAGAGAGATTTTTCATGGTGTTTGTGAGTGCCGGGGCTCTGTAGGGAAAACCAGACTGGGGTAGTGTGGCCCTCTGCCCACCTCCCTGCATACTGTCGTCCACACATTGGCCCCCGGTCAGATCCGTGACCCAGCTCTGCTCTTCCAGTATGGACTGGGAATGTGCAGAGAAAAATCTAGCTACGTCCACTTTGCAAGCATTTGTGACGTATTCCTAAGACCTAAAATCTAGGGACTCGAAATTGAGAAAGTGACATTCTTTCCAGACTATATTCTTCTTGGTACCAGCTTTTTGAATTTGTTGTCTTACAACTGATAAAATGTTTTTGTTTTTCCCATAAGGCTGCTCTGTGTTTAATGCTTGTTTGGGACAATTTTTAGGTAGAAACACCCAAAACCAAATTTCCTCTTTTCCTAAATGGGCAGTTCTTATTTGGAATTAGAAGAAAATACATTCAGAGAGATGGAATAGTTTGGTGGGAGGGGGGCAAGGACTGGACAAAGTTTTTTTTAAGCTTTGACATTTCTCAAAAATGTCTTCCCAGTTCTTATAAAAACCATAAAACCATTTCACGATAAGGGCAGGAGAATTTTCACCCATAACCAGATTTTCTGTCAGTATTGCATCACCTCCCACAGGTGGTGGCTTCCTGGACTCTTGGCTTATAAAGCATTGGTAGTTTCTTCTGAGATTTACACTTATTTGTTTTGGATGTGTTTTCTTGGTCTTGGTGCTTTTCGAATACGCAGCGCACCTGGGAGCTAGCATTGGACAAGTAACAGGGTTTGCAGCCAGTAACATTTTAGTGAGTCTGGAGGTAAATGCTTATAAATAAAACGGCCATCATTTCCATCGAATCTGGGGTCGAGAGCTGGCTGGTAAAAATTCAGAACTCATTTCCATGTTGTTGACAGCTTGGCAGCTTTGAGATGAAAGGGATTTGGAAGGAAGGCCCAGGGAAGACACTCACAGGTTGGGAAAGGTTTGGGGAAGTTTGGTAAAAAGGATGAGGGAATAAAAAGTATCTGTTTTCCCTTAGCTGTTCCAGAGTTCTCTTTCCAGAGGCCTTAAGTTCTTGGCTGCAGTGATAATCCTTTTATCTGAATTCTGCACGGAGGCTGAAATAGTCCTCATCTGTCACTCAAAGTCCCTGGCATTGCCCAATTAGCAGAATTTGGACCTACAGGGAAAGCCTGATGGGTTGATTGCAGTGCAACACAAAAGGAAGTTTCTGGCAATTAGACTTGCCCAAGCACTGGCTCAGACTGCCTAGAGAGGATAATGAGTTCCCCATCAAGGCGCCCGAGAGAAAGATTCAGGACGCCTAGGGTGCTGGACTGTGTAACATGAAAAGACGCTTCTGGTCCCAGGACTCAGTATAATTGGCATTTGGTTGTGAGGCTTCATGGAGCACTTGGGCCTGAAGGCAGAGAACGGAGGCTATGACCAGGGCTTTCTGGAAGCATTCTCTCTCAGCCCTAGCCACATAGCTGGTATTGTCAGGCACCACATCCTTCCAGACAAGGTGGCCATGGTGGTGTAGTTATGTACATGCACATGCACCAAGTCAGATCAGTTGCTTGGAATGTTCCAGTTGATTTTCTAGTTAGTCCGGAGTACAACCAGAAAACAGTTTTCTTTCTTTTCCTTTACAAAAAATTTTTTTTCTAAAATCTATAAGTGCGTTTTTTTTGACCGAGCGCACACATTCGTGTATGTCTGGGGTGCAATGGAACCTTCTAGAAGGCACCAGAGTCCTCATTCTGACTGTTTATGTAGGAGTGCCCTCCTGGAAGGTGGATAGCCTGAGGATACAGCGGGAATGCTACAAGTTAAGGGCCAGCAGAAATCTGGTTTTTTGAGGCTTCCAGTGATTTGGGATCTGGTTACCTGAAGTTTCTCTCCCTCTCGGCCAGAATTCCTCTAGAGGCATCTGCATCACCTCCCACAGGTGGTGGCTTCCTGGACTCTTGGCTTATAAAGCATTGGTAGTTTCTTCTGAGATTTACACGATGTGTTAAAATAGACCCATGTGCAGATACTTTTTTTTTTTTGTCCTGATAGAACTGAGTCTGATAACCAATTCCCTTTTCATGTGTTTTCAGGAGATCACCAAGCAGCTTTCTGCCTTGTCTTTTTAAAAAACTGTGATCTTTGATCTAAAAACCCTTCTGACTCTCCTTTTCAAAATTTTGACATAGGCAGACATAATGGGACCTCATTTTTGTATGTGACTAATTTACTTTAATTTTTACTCTGCAGATATCACCTTTTGTCACACACTTTTTGGACTCTTTTTTTTTTTTTCTATAATAAAGACAGTGGTACTTTATAATCAAAAGGTATTTAAATATTACCATCAAAAAAAACTTCGAATGTTTTTTGGGGGATTTGGCTAGATTTTATCTCAAAACCATTTTAAAACAGGTGGCATCTGCTCCAGCTGTGGGTGAGTGTACCTATTTTAGTGGAAGGCAGGTTTACCGAACACCTACCAAGAGTCAACGCTAGGCAGATGTTGGGGGCTGCAGAGATGGTACCCGCCCTCGGAGAAGTTCCAGGCTGATGCCCAGGGTTAGGACCCAGGGCAGAGCCAGCCTGATTGACAGGCAGCGGGGAGAAGACCAAGGCAGTGGGAAGGTAGGGACGTGGCATGGAGCTGACGCACTAGCCCGAGCTCTAGAAGGCATCCGATGAGTTCTTGTCAGGCCCGGCTGCTTGATGTCAGCTCAAGTTCCGGAGCTGGCCGAAACTTCACTGGGCAAGTGAGCGTGGATGGAATGTGGGAAACATGTTCTGTTCTTTGCTTGCTTTTGCCATCTTACTGTACAAAGTCCGCAGCCTTACTTCTTATTTAATTAGCTCCCGTACACTATTAATTTAAATGTAAAAATTAATTATGGTCAAACCTTCTGTTTCCATCTGTAACTACTGAAAGCTTATCAGGACTTTCTTTGAGGCTGCTAAAACTGGAGCGTTTTACTGTATTAACCCTTGAGCCTGACGTTTCAGTAGTTCAATCTGTCATTTTTGACCAGAGGCTGGGAAAAGCGAATACTGTAACCCTAATAAACAGACTCACAGAGGTCCAGACAAGCACGTTATTTGCTCTTCTACTAAAATTTTAACTTTATTATTTTTTTTTCATTTTTCACCCCAGCTTAAATTTTGTTTCCTGGGTTTCCCTGATTACTCTTTAAGTTATAATAAATTATACTTGAAAGATTTTCTTGGTAAAGCATCTTAATTGGCTTCTTTGGGGAATATAGTCTTCATCTCTCTTCTTAGAAACTGTGCCGTGATCTCTAGGGGGTGATGCTTGCTAACGAGGAAGGTTTGTGTTTAGAGGAGAAAGAAAAGTGTTAGCAAGTCAGGGAAGAAAGGGACCATCAGTGCACAGCTCTCAGTGGAGGTGGGTTTAATTGCCCCGATAGAAAATCTGGTGGCAAGCCACGGACTGTGTAACACATGAAAGGAAGGTAAGACTGCTGCTCGAATCCCAGTTTGACTTTATTATTTTCCTTTTTGTGTCAATTGTGTATCCTGCACTTTCTCACCGTGCGCCCCCCGCCAGTGGACGCTCTGGGTAAGTCTACCATCCCGACTCTCTGGTGGCTGGTCACAATGTGGTCCTTGCTGTGGGCTTTCCGTGGTTGTCCAGACCTATGCTAGTTGCCCAAGTCTTCCTGCCAGCTCGGAGTAATCAGTTGTGCCTACTTAATTTGCCATAACTTTAAGAAAATCGTGTGTGTGTGTGTTTTAATCATTTTCTTTCTTCGGTGTTTGGCCCTTTCACGGGTTAGCCCAACATCCTGAGGGCCCTTGCATCATCATAATTCAGTATTAGACTCATGGAAAAAAGAAATACAGAGTGATTTGCACAGGAAAGAAACATATTTATACATACATATATATCTGAGTATATATATGTATGTGTGTATTTATGTCACAAAACATGTAGAACTGCACTAAATAAACCCTCAAAATAATCCCCAAATCAGATTTGGTTGTATTAAGCTAGCAAAATTTCTTTAACTCTGTCTCCCTAGGACCATCTAGTGCTTTTCAAAATGAATAATTTGTGGTTTAAAAAAAATCAAAAGTATTTCTTATTTCAGTGGAGTTTGTGAAATGTTTCATTTCAAAGGCATCAGATCTTCAAATTCAATAACCCAAATGATTCTTCTCGACTGAATGTTGGACTTCATTCTCTGGGAGATCTGCTTTTGGAGTCTCGTGCTATCCCTCTGTCTCAGAAAGGTCTGTCTGTGAGGTGTCCGTGTGGTTTATCTTGCCTTGAGTGTGCCTGAGTGTTCTCGGAGAACATTTTTACCAAACAGCTCCAGAGAGGTTTTTGAATTGGAATCTGTCATCTCCAACAAACCCAGATGGCCCGGGTCTCCTATGACAGTTGGGGGGCCGAGAGGGTCCACTGTTGTTCACACAGGACATGGCCCTGCCTCAGTTTCCCCTCATGGCGACATTGGCCTAGTTGTTCCCCAACTTTATAAACGATGATCTTCTCCAGTCCTCAATGTTGTGATTGTGAAACACTCACAATATTTAGTGTACTTTCGGGAGGAAGGTAAGACAGCCACTTTTTTTTTGCATATTATTATGATAAAATTTATATAACCTAAAAGTCACACTTTAAAGTGTACGTTTCTGTGGCTTGTAGTACATTCACAACATTGTGCGACCATCACCACTGTCTGATTCCAGATTTGCACCACCCCGAAAAGACACCCCCTGCCTTTTGAGCAGCCACTCCCCATTCTCCCTGCCCCCAGCCCCGGACACCCACCCATCTCCTTTCTGTCTGTATGGATTTGCCTCTTCTGGATGTTTCATATAAAAGGAACTGCACAATAGGTGTCGTTTCGATCACACAGTTTTACTAGAACCTTCTAAGAGCCTGGTGTGAGTCCATCTGTGGAGCAAACTGGGCATTTTATTTGCTTTGAATGATGGACAGTAGGGTTGGGGATGAGGAAAGAAACCACACAGCCCCCTTTGGCTCTGTCACTTAAACTCTGCTCCTCTCAGGAGAAATTGCCACAGTTCCTTCTGTTTCTTTATCTTGCAGGGTCCAAAAGCTAAACCATAGTGACATGTAATCATAGCCATGAACTTGGGCATAAAGACATAAGAGAGCAGTACGGCTTGAAGCCCTCCTAAGTTTTTTTTTTTTTACAAGTTTAAATCATTTTTGAACCTGGACATCTACATTTTAACAGTTTCATGCTAGTTAAATTGTCCTGGTTCAATGAGAGAAAAAAATATAAATGAAACTCTCATTTGGTCTAGTTAGAAGTATTTACCTTGTGAACCCTGGGTTCCTGCATGAGCTTGGCTCAGGGCCTCCATGAGGGAAGTAATTTACAATTCAAAATGTATTCTGCCAGGGATACGCCACCCCCTCGAGGAATTGGGATTCTAGTGGAAGTAAACCAACTAGTTTAATCCGGTGCTGCGCTCAGCTCTCTGAGGAGTGTGAGCAAAAGATATAGCAGTGGGCAAAGAAAGAGGAACTCAGCTCAGCTTGGGGGTGGGGAAGTGATAGGAAGATAGGAAGGGGTCAGCTGGTAGAAAGTAGGGCAAGAGATGTTCAAGGGAGGGGGGACAGTATATGCCAACATATGGCTGTCACCCTTTAGATGAGAGCACCAGAATCCTGGTCAAAGGTGACCATGTCCCGAGGGGGCACCCTGAGGGCAAGTGTGTGTGCTACCCTGAGTCAACTTTTCAGGAGGCTGCCGGTCTCCCCACAGGTGAACTGTGGCCATATGAGATCCACAGGGATTCCCCCCTTGCTCAGCCTCAGCTCCCCGGCTACCCCGACCTGCCTCCAGATGGTTCCATGACTAGGCCTCGTTTCTGCTCAGACCCCAAACTGGACTAAACGTCTTCTTCACCATCATCTCCCTCTTTCATAGCGCCCATGCAGTGCCAAGTGCCTTCCACCACGAGCGTGGTTTATGCGTCCCATGGCCACATCAGGCGTATGTGCACATCCCCACGCCTGTTTCTTCTGTACCTACAAACCCGGCAGAAACCACTCTCTGAATGCCCCTGAGACCTGCAGTCAGTGTGGGTCGTTGTCCCTTCCTCCGTGGCACAAACTGGATGGGTCCAGGTTTGGGTCTCTTCCAGCCACCCCTGCCTTTGGTTCTGGAAGGGGATAGTTCTAGGAGCCCTCTTAAGGGGGTTCCCACCTATAAATCTACAGTCTGAGCTGTTAGTGGGTCGCCTGGTGTTCTTGGCTGGCACGGGGCAGAAGACCTCCTTGCTCTGTTCCAGCTGCTGAGCACAAGAGACACCCAGCCGCTCAGAAGCTGGCGTGGCTGGCACGAGGAGCCCCACACGGCTGTCCACTGCCTGTGTCTTGGGTGTGCCTCTGAAAGTCGCCCGGAGTAGCCATCCCCTTAGGACCTCCTGGGCCACTGGAGTCGGGATGGAGCCGAGGGGGCCCTCCTGCCCTGCCCGGCTGCTTCTGGGTGTCTAGGTTCCAAGACCTGGCCCTAGAAATTGACTGCTCGTTGCGGTCACCACCTCACTAACACGTGTGGGCAGTCTGCACAGCAACAACCCAGCCACTGTCCTTCCTAAATACTGCCGTAGGTGGTTGGGGGCTAGCCTGTGGTCCAGCTGCTTCCCCCGTCTGCGCTCACACCAGAGCATATGGTAAAAGTGTACTTACTTTGGGCCTGAACAGATGATTGCTGTCTGTGGAAATGGAAGCTGGAACAGTTCCTTCTGAAGTTGGGGGCAGGTGATGGCTCCAGCCTTCGGAGGTGGTTTGGCCAGGTGCAGTCTTGCGATGTGTCTGGGGATTTGGATCCAACTGTAACTCAGTGGGGAAGGCTGTTGAGTCACGGCTTTGTCCCAGGCTTGGGGAAGGCATTCCAGGAGCACACACATTTAAGTACGCAGGAAATAATTGAATGGGTACAAGTCTTACTTAATGGGAAAACCTGTGTGACATGGACAGGGAAGGACTTTGTAACTAGGGAGCGACGGCCTGACGGAGGTTCTGGCCCTCGGAAACACCGGATAGAGCATGCAGCAGAGCAGGAGCGAAAGGAGCAGCCGGCAGGTGACATGGCCGGCGGTGACACAGCCGGCCCTGTGAGGCAAAGCCCAGGGCTAGCGGGCCGATGGGGAAAAGCACAGCCTGGGACAGCCTGACTCCTTCCACCTTGGTGGAAGCAGGAGTGATGAATTTTCCTTTTTACACCTTATGTGGCATTCGGGAAGGCTGTCCCTGCCTGAAATCAGTAGAGACGTTGGAATTTAACCTGGAGAAACTCCTGCAAAGGGCTGTTGCATTGGAGAAGAAAGCAGGTGGTCCTCAGAAGCGGGGGGATTCATTTGCCATATTTCACAGCTAAGAATTGTAGGTAAAAACAGGCCATGCAGACCCCGCCCCCCCGGAGGCCCAGAGCTGTGAATCCCCTTCCTTTGCAGAGCTGATCACTGAGAAAGCCTCACCCCCAGACAGCTCACCGGGGGCCTCGCCTGTGGCTCTGGTTACGGATGGCTGACCCCAGGAGCTGAAATGCCAAGCTGTCCCTTGCACAGTGAAACTGTTGTCATGGGCTGGAACTCCCGGCTTCCCTGCAGCTGCATTCAGGAGCCAAGGGAGAGGTAAAAAGGCTGTGGTAAAAGAGAGGTGTTTTCAGTGGCCTGGAGGGGATACAAGAGGAGTCCAGTGGAAAGGCCAAGAATTGAAAGAACAGCTTGCTTGAAATACTGATTTCTTGCACAGTGTGGGTTTCACCTCCTCGGCGGCGGGGCGGGGGTGTGTGCGCGGCCGGTCTGTGTCGCTAGAGCTGCAAGCCAGCCTCGGTTTTCACGGGGCTAGTTGGTTCCCATCAGGTGGTCTCTCTCTTGTTCATAAACGTCCTCCTGGGAGACTGTGATGAGCCCCGCACAGCAAGCCATCGAGGGAGATGGGTATGAGTGCCCCCCTGCCCCCCGCTAGCCCCCATGGGCAGCTAAGGAAGCAAAAGTGGCCTCTGCTCCCAAGCTGTCCCCAGGGTGGCAAAGGCATTTATGTTCTAACATCAATTGTCTGACGCCTACGACTGAACCCAGTTCTGACCCTACCCAGAGTTAGCATAGATCCCAGAGGCTAAGGGCTCAGTCCCACAAGACCACCCCCACTTCAGTCACTAGCCACAAGTGGGGGTCCCCTGGCCCCTCAGGTTTGCTAATTTGTTAAAACGACTCCCAGAACTCAGGGAAGCACTGTACTTAGGATGACTGGTCTGTTCTAAAGGATACAGATGAACAGCCTGAGGAAGAGATACACAGGGTGGTGGGGTCAGGGTGGGTGCAGAACGGCCGTGCCTCCCCGGGTGTACCACCCTCCCAACTCATCGGAATATTCCCCAGACAGGAATTCCTCCTGAAACCGGCTGTTCACGTTTTTACCCCGGCTTCATTATGGAGGCACAATTGATTAGGCATTGGCCATTGGTGATTGAAAGCCCATTCCCTCTCCCCTCCCTGGAGGTCAGGGGTGGGGCTGAAAGCTCAAACCTCGAATCCTGTGTTGGTTTTCCTGGCCAGCATCTCCCATCCTGAAGCTATCTATCTAGCCCCCTATGCTCCCTGTCACCTCGTTAGCCTGATGGAGACATTCCTGCCATTCTGGGAATTCCAAGGGTTTGGGGAAGTTCTGTGCCAAGAACCGGGGCAAAGACCAAGTGTGTGTATATTTGCGTTGTGTTCTGAGACAACACACTAATGTCTTATGACAACTCTGACATGACAACATGACAACAGTTCGTTATGAAGAAAGTGCTGGTGCTTACACAGGAGGCAGGGGCTGGGTTTTCCTTGGGGGAGCTGAAGGTTTCCAGGAGGAGACAACACTCAAGCCGACTCCTGAAAGTTGAGTCAAGAGTGTCTGCAGAGAAAGGGGTGGGTGGGAGAAGAGGGGAGCAGGCACTCACAAAATCAGCGCGGCTGGAAGCTGGAGGGTGGTTCCGTTGATGTTTGACTCAGTTAATGCTGAGTGGTGCCTGCTAGGTGTCCTGTCGGGCTACACGCTGGGGTCACGTTCTCCCCGTGCCGAGGGAAGATGGAAGAATGTGCTGTATATATCGAGACCTTACACGGGTGGGAGTGGTCTTGACTCTTCCTCAGGTGCAGGACTAGGCACAGGTGAGCAGGCTGATGGGTCACAGCCCTTTTACCGCGTTAAAGACGTGACTTTCAAGACTGTGAAGCTCTTGTAGGCTTGTTGGCTTCTAGAAAGTTCTTCTGTGACTGTGTGCATTTGGATTAGGTAGTGACCCAGCTGGATGCCCATTAACAGGTAGCTGTTGTTGTCCAGGCAGGAGGTGACCGTGGCCAGGGCTCAGGAAAGTGGCCACAGGGATGGAGAGAGACAGGGGGGTTCAGGAGCTTTTTAGGGGAAATGTGAGAAAGAGGAGATGAAGGGGAAGCAAATTTCAGGCAAGCAGGTGATGGATGGGAGAGTATGTCTTTGACCATGGAGGAGGAATCTTCTCAGTGACAGGAGGATTCTGAGATACCACGGGTGCTGAGCCACAGGTTGGCAGGGGACATTTCCTGGTTGTCCTTGGAGCTGTCTTTGCTTCGATTACACAGCTGATTGCTCGGGGACCAGCGAATCCTGATGATTAAACTCCTGCCTTTCCGGAAAGGATGATGGGATTTTATGCATTTGTGCACAGCACAGAGGACATTGAACCTGGAAGCCCTTTTAAAACAACCCCAAGTGCCCTGTGCCCTGCATACTGTCCCCTGCCGAGGTGCCTGGTGCGGGGAGGATGGCTTCAGAGATGCCAACAGCACTGAACTCCGAGTGATCACCACACACCGGGTGCTGTGCAAGCTGGGGACTGCTATTGACATCGCACAGATGGGGGACACGGAGAGCACAGCCTGGTGAAAGAATAACAGAAATTGAGTTTGAAAAATCCTAGGTCAAAAAGCCTTCAATCCGGTCTGATCGAATCTATCAGTCTTTTGATTTCTGGTGGTTTTTCCTTTGGAGAATCACTCAAAAACTGCTACAGGGTAGCCGAGCAGATCTGTACATGGATAACAAGGACAGCCGCCTTTTGATGGGAAAGGGGAATTATCATTCCAGTTCTCATCCCCAGCCTCGCCTTGCACATCCGTTTCCATATTTATATCCCAGATTTCAGTATTTCTATCCCATATGATTTGTGAGCTAGAAAAATGTGAACAAGTGGGTGCCTCTGATTGAAGTGCGGTGTGCTTGCGTGTGTGTGCACGTGTGTCAGGGGCAGGTGGAAGTCACTTTGTGGGATTCTGCTAGTTTCCCTGTACTTCTGTCTCAGGAGGAAGAGATGACTTTAGGTATTCTCCTGACCCTGGTCTTGACCCAGTGTGTCCTGGGTTGGTTCTCTGTCAGAAAGCCCTTTGGCTGAGAATGTGTCTGGCTTGGTTCCGCCAGGGCTCAGGTGTGGGCTACAGTGTGTGTGTGAACCGCTGGGAGGTTCCAGATCATGCTCCTCGCAGCTGACTGGCTTTTTACTTTGGGCTGTCGAGGACATAGAGCGCGTAGCTCCTGGTGGCTTGTTCGCGGGGTTCATGCTTGCTGTGGGCATGGAGTACGGAGAGCATGGGTTTCTGAACAAGAAAGACCTCCGGGTGAGTCTGGCCGCGCTCATTCCTCGCTCGGTGGCTCTGTGCACGCCACTTTGCCTCCCTTGGTCTCAGTTTTCCCCTCTGTCCGTGGAGGGTATTAACTCCTGCCTTGAACATTGATGTAAAGATTAAGGAAAATAAAATATAAAATGTTTGGAAGATACAGGATCTTCATATCATTCCAGATAGCTTGGTAAACTCTCCCTACTTAATTAAAATAAAAAAATCCTTTCTCCTTTAGGGGTGCTGCTTTGGACCCTGACATTGTACCCATTATTGGTACTTTGTCCCAGCAGCATTTTCTGTAAAGAGAATCACGCTCTGACTTCTGGGGGAGTAAAGGACTCCTGGCTGTTGTTAGAATTCTCCAGCATGAATACAACCAACACCTGGAAACTGGCAGTAGGGGAGAAATAGTTTCAAGACTAAGGTGACTTTAGTTTTAGAGAAAAGGTCGTAAGCGAGTCTTTGCTCAGGAATTTTGTCTGGAAAGCCCGCTGTGGCTGCTTGGGAGTCCTGGGATTGGTGATTTTTATAGCGTTAGGCCCTTTAAGGATAGGATGGTCGAGGCCAGTGAGCAAACTCGGGCAAAGTTATTCTATCAGTGCCTCATTCATTCGCAGATATCTGGGTGCCCATCTTCCAGGCCCGCATGCTGGGTGAGAAGGTACAGCCCTGAGCAGAAACCTTCATGGGGTTCCCAATCAGTAGGGCAGACTGGCATCAGTCAAAGACCTCGAAAAATAAAGATGGAATTTATACTGGGAGCTGTGTCCTGTGGGATCCATATAGGGGACTTCCGAGATCAAGTAAGAAAACCCCAGTCGGGTGAGAGAGTTCAAGAAGGACTTTCCTGAAGGCTGGAGAGTTGCCAGGTGAACAGGTGCTTAGGTGGGTGCGAGGAGGAGAGCGTGTATGAGGATGGGATGGAGCTGGACCCCGGACCCCAGAGAAGGGCCTGTGCAGTGGCGGGAGGAGGGAAGGGAGCGTGTAACTGGAGAAGGCTCTAAGAGGCTGCCAGTGGGTGGGCTGACCTGGGCATGCCCTGCAGGGCAGGCGGTGTTGAAGACATTGGACTTTTCTTGAAAGCACCAGGAGCTGTTGAAACGAAGAGGTACTTTGCATTTCGCAAGTCATCTGGCACTGCGCTAGGCGGGCATAGAACGTGACAAATTAGGGGACGTTGTAGCTGCCCAGGCTAGACATGGAGCTGACCCAGGGAGGGAGGCCATAGCAGAGGAGAACCAAGAGGATGGAGTCCAGTCCCATGGGAGCTGGAGCGGCCGGCTGTGCGGGGCGAGTTGGCATGGGCTCCCCGAACATCGCCAGCGGGAGCCCCGTGAACGGGCTATACTGACTCAGCACCCATACGGCTCTGGATTGTGCCCTAAAACCAGTGCATCCAACTAGAGCATAGAATAATTTCTTCCACAGCTTTTTTATAAATATAATTATATGTTGTGTCGGTGAATTTAAGAAATACACAGTGTGTTGTTTTTAGGTTATGATATATCCTGAATGGAGATGGACTCAAGTGCCTATAATTAAGCAGTTTTTAAAGATTATACTTACTTTAGAATACTACAATTTGAAAGTCCTTTAATTATAATATAATACATATTTAAGATAACTTTGCTGTAATTATAGAATAATTGAAATTTTTATTTACCAGATTAGACGACACTTGGTTCCGTCACTTTGCATTCCTATGGACGTATATGCTTAACAGTGTTAATTACTTGCAGATAGAAATGTGCCTTATATCTTGTGAAAGGAAGGGAAGATCCATGTTTTCCTAATTTCTTATAATTATAGGCTGATAGGAAGAGAAATTGCTGCCGTAATCAGAGCGCATCCCAGTGGGCTTGGTCAAGCACTGTGGGTTTTACTGTATCTTCCTGACTTCCCCCGCCCTTGTCCGCAGCAGTTGAGAACATTCTGATGCCTGGGGCCCTTTGTGTTTTGTTAGAACATCGTAGAAGAGATGGAGAGACTGAAAGAGTACTTAGACCAGCCCTAAACCCCTTGGCTTCCCCCTGCAGGGCCAGAGAGGGGCCAGGCAGTCTTACAGGCTGCAGAACAGCAGGGAATGTTGACAAAGCCTCTCCCGGAGGAGCTTGGCTACCAGAGGCTTGTGCCCCGACACCTTCGGCGCATGTGCACTCAGCTGCACAAACCAGCAATTCAAGAGGGGAAGAGAAGGCCCCCGTTTCTCATAGGGCCGATGACACCCCAGCCTTCCCTCCTAGAGCGTGTGCCCGCGGACAGTGGGTGTCCTTGGTGGGGAGTACCTGTCCCCTCCCTGGCTAGTCCCCAGTGGGAAGGGGCGCACGCGCTCTCGGGTCTCCTATCACTGCCGACGCGCGAAACCTGGGGTCTGGGGCCAGGTTTACGTGTGAGGATGATGCCCCCCATCCTTGGGGAGGCGCCCGAGGCAGTGGTGGGGAACCTGGAGTTGGTGCTAGAATTATCCTGAGGGGTAGGCAGTGACTAATTGGAGGCAGTCAGCTTGGACGTAGGCAGTACTCTCCCGTTTGGAATTGTTAGATCAAATCCCTGCGCAGAATTCACTCCTGCCTGTTGCAGCCATCACGCACCTGTGCTCCCTTGGCTCGCGAGAGTTGTGCACAACCGCGTTCACTGTGCTTTACCGCCGTCCAAGGCTTTTTCAGGGGTGACCTTTGACTTCACAGGATTTTTCCCTGTCTGTGCTCACCTACAACTTCATCCTTGCCCAGAAAGTGACTTTTCCTTAATAAAACCCAAAGACCTTTTCCGTTGGGATGTTCTTGAAGCCGGACCACCTCTTGCTCCAAATTAAGCTTTCTCATCTGCTTATGAGAGAAAACATGGAACATATTCCTCCTTTCAAGGCAATTTCCCTGACCCTTTCCTTCTTCAAACCAAATAACACATTTCATTTAACGGTCTCTACATCATTTTAAAGAGGGGCAAGGGGTGACTGCTCAGGCCCCTTGCTGGCTGGCAGGTGGGGCTCCTTCCTGCGGCTGAGGCCGTGGGACAGAGGAGGATGAGTCCAGCATCCGAGGAGTGAGCTGTGTGGGCTCTGTCCTCTCTGGCTTTCCCGGAATGATGCTGGACAAGCCCCTCACCTTCTGGAGGCCTCTGCCTCTACTGAAGCAGGTTGGACAACCCCGAAGGCCCCCTCCATCTCTAACGTTCTGTGGTTAAAATGACCATGTATTGAGCACCTGCTGTATACACACATGACATTGCCGTGGGTAGCGGCTGGGCAGGGAGAGTTCCAAGGCCCTGCCCTGAAGGGGTTTAGAAATTTTTCTCTGTTCAGGTGATAGGTGAAGCCCCTATGTGGGGACAGTAGCACGGAAGCCTGTGAGCTGGGCTCTCAGGTCATCACCCCCTTGTCCCCCCTACAGATCAAGTCTGCAGGTCCCTCTCCTTCTGACACAGTGCCTGTGTGTGTCTTCTAGCGTAGCAAACTTTTTTTCCGAAGAATCAGATTGTAAATATTCTTAGTGCAGGGGCCATACAGTGTGTGTGCCAACGATTCCACTCTGCAGTCGTAGCAAGAGCGGGTGTAGACAATGTATCAGCGAGTGGGTGCAGCTGTGTGCTAATAAAATTTTATTTATGGAGATAGTTTGCTGACTTGAGAAAGTTCGAGTTTAAAAGGTTAACACTCAAAAACAAACAAACAAAAAAAGGTTAACCCTCTGTCTTAAACTCTAGAAACGGTTGCCTCATCGTAACTGGGTCTGTGGACATGGCCAGACCGTTACCTCACACGGGATGGGCTCAGCACTGACTCAGGTTCTCACCAGCGGAGACCTGACTGTAGGGCTTTTTGTTCCTGGGCTTGTTTTGTAAGAGGAACATTCAGGACTCTCCACCAGGGAGTTAAACTGACTGCCAAGGATTCCAAGGGGCCCCCCAGAGACAGGAGAGCTGGTGCTTGCCATCTTTGTCTTTAGGGACGGAAACTTCTGTCCGAACAGAGGCTCTTGGATTGAGGCTGACCCAGCAAAGCCAGCGTGTGCCCATTTTGGGAAACAACCACAGGCCCTCACCTCGTTCATCCCTTAGCCTCTTCAGAATGTTCTAAAAAGAAAGACTGCTGTCTGGCTGCCACATCCTGGGGTTTTGTTGGCGGATGTCTCTGTGGGGTTGCACGAGGCAAGAAGGCAATTCAGGAGGAGTCACCCAGGAAATCTTCCTCGTTGGGAGGATAAAGGCACCCTCCAGGCATTGGAAACTGGAAATGGCCGGTACTCGAAAAACAGTGGCCTTAAATCCTTCCTGAGTATCCCTAAATAATTGTTTTAAGTCCGGGAAGAGGTGGTGTCCACTCTGGCCAGGACTCGAGGGAGGAAGGGCATTTGTTCCAGGGCTTTGTTCTGATTGCAGGGAGAGGCGACATCCAGCCTCAGTTGGACAGTGCGCTCCAGGATGTCAACGACAAGTATCTGTTGTTGGAAGAGACAGAAAAGCAGGCGGTCCGGAAGGCTTTGATCGAAGAGCGCGGCCGATTCTGCACCTTTATCTCCATGCTGCGACCAGTGATTGTAAGTTCGTGGAAAGCTATGGAAGGCGTCAGTGGCCAGTTGGGAGGAGACTTTCCTTTATTGACCCGCCCATCATCGAGTCACCGGGAATGTGCTGTGTGTCAGGAGTCATGATGGCGGAAGGGCTCCTGTCAGCGGTGATTCTCTGCGGGTCTCTGCTGGCCATGGGCCCCTCCTTGTTCACGTTCTTAGCACTAGGTATTCACCTACTCTTTCTCCCCAAGTCAAGAAGGCCTTGCAGAGTGGTTCTTAAGGTGTGGTCCCCAGGCCAGCAGCGTCCCCGGGGAACTGGTTAGAGATGCTGCTTCTGGAGCCCAACCCAGACCCTCCTGTATCCAAACCTTTGGGGGCGGCGACCCAGTCACCTGTGTTTTAAACAAGGCCTTCGGGTGGCTTTGAGACTTGGTGGCCCAGTTCAACACCAGTAGTGACCATGAGAATAATAATGGGAAGAGCCTCAACGAATCAATTCAGACTTAATTTTTTAAGTAAAGCATTTGCATACAATAATTGAGAACTGCTGCTGCCGGTGTTCTGGAAGCTGATAAGAAGACACCAGCTCATTTCCCTCAGCCCTAGCAAAGTATGAGTCATACCTCTGAGCACAGAACTTCTCCGTGGCTCGTTCTTGCCCAGGCCTACAGTCCCAGCTTAGCACTTCGGTGGAGTGAATGACTCCCTTCGGTAGTCTCCTGTTCTCGTCTCACATGCCAGTTATTAAGTTGGTGGAAAACACAAGAGAGAAGGGGGATATTTAACACTATAGCACACACGTGGGCCGTCACAAAGATCCGTTATCTGATCTGGACCCAGATCACTCCAGCTCGGGTCAACCATTGAAGCTAAGTGACTTCAGAGCAGGGCCTCAGCCCATGGGGGGCTGTGCTGCAGGATCCTGTGAGAATATGCAGGCAGACCATCTGAGCAGGTGTGCTAGCTCCCCACCCCCAGGGAAGGCCATGTGTTTGCTTTGACTTGCTCACCACTGTCCGGGGGGGTACAGGTCACTCCATAATTATGGCAGATTCCTTTCTCCCTTTCTGTTTCCCGAGAGAGGGCTGGTACCTTCAGCACAGATGTACCAGTCTCGGGGTGCCTTTTCTGGAAAGTTGAAAGGGATAGACAATAACCCTAAGAAGAACAGTTGACCAAGACAAGGAAGTGAATCACTCATGATGACAACATGTTGTGAATTACTCTCCTTTAGGAAGAAGAAATTTCAATGCTAGGGGAAATAACTCACCTTCAGACCATATCAGAAGATCTGAAAAGCCTGACCATGGACCCTCACAAACTGCCCTCCTCAAGTGAACAGGTAGGAGTCGTGGCTTGAGCACTCAGGAGAGCAAACCAAAGACATAAAGGTTCAAGGTCTTGAGGGTTCCTCAAGGCAGTATCCATTCAAAATCCTGTCTGTGTTTTGCAAGATGATGTATAGTCATCATCACTGTAAGCCATTATAGGGCACCTGCTGTGTGCCAGGTAGTGTTCTAAGCTCTTTACATAGACTTCCTCAGCTAATCTTCACTATTATTCTCATTTTATAGAGCAGGACAGTGAGGCACGGAGAGAGAAAGTCCCTTAACCAGGTTCACCTAGCTACTTAGTGGCAGAACTGGGATTTGACCCCAGCAGTCAAGAGCCCACGGTCTTAACCACTGTGGTTGTCTGTCCTCTAGAAATAAACTCTTACAGGAACATGACAGTGGTCTTGGTCATCGTTGTGAACCAGTCTTACTGGATTTCTCTCGTTCTAATTAATTAATGCGTGAGGCTCTCTCTCATGAAAAAGATGACATTTTCGTGCTCATTCATTTGGTTCATAGGACAGTAGCATTATCTCAAGTGGAAATAGCTGATGAAGCTGGCTTTTGGCCTTTATTTAAAGTTCTTATTGCCTCCCTGGAGAACCAACTCCGAAGACCAACGCAAGGGTTTATATTTTCTGTTCTATGAAGTTGCTTTTGTTAAAGCACAGCGGGCGTGTGTCAGCTCAGTAAATAGACGTTCGTGGAGCATCTGCTGTGAGAATGGAAGGCCGACCTCACGTGCAAGTGGTTATTTGTCAGGCAGGGGAGCCAGGTGCAGGAGTACCTGCGAAAACACTCGCTTTTGCTCTTGCTTCTGTCAGGTTTTAAAATATCAAGTCCTGGTCAGATAGGGTACGAGTGACCACTGAATCCCCAGCAGTTAAAATGCAAGATTAACAAATCCTGAAGCCGTGATTGAATGCGTAGTGCTTGAAGACAAAAGTGCTGTAAATTCTAGCCTGGAGTGTAAATGACTTGTAAATTGTTCATCTGTAACTGTAAATCTCTCTCTCTCTCTCCCTCTCTTTCCCTCTCTAGACATTCACGGTCCCCTCCCCCCCTCCAATTTTTTCTATTTTTGCTTGTGTCAGAAAAAGGATGAGGATGTTGATGGATTGGTAGTATGGTTCTTTAATTTAAAAAACCTGAACAGCAGTTTTTACATTACACCCCTGGATGATGGCAGAACTTTGATGTTTGGGTAAAGATTTGATGGATAAGGTTTCCCTGCTCAGCGACTCACTTACCCACTTGGCTCTGTCCCTGTAGGTGATTCTGGACTTGAAAGGCTCTGATTACAGTTGGTCGTACCAGACGCCGCCCTCTTCCCCCAGCACAACCATGTCCCGCAAGTCCAGCGTCTGCAGGTAAGTCAAACTGGACTCTGCTCCTGCTGATACATGAGAGAAGCATCTAGAATCATCCTGCCATCTGCAAAATTGTTCTCTAGCAGTTTTCTGTTTGACCGTTCTTGGCTTGCTGACCGCAGAGTTCACTCTCCTCTTCTGGAAGAATGGGGGCTTCATCGTGTGCCGCTGATCCTTCTTGGTGGACTTGACCGATTGGTCTTTTTCTTTGACTTTCCAAAGCCAAATGAAGCTCCCCTTCTTGCGAATTAGCATTGGGAGTAAAGAGCAGGTTGGATCTGCCAAGTCGGGGTACGGTTGTGTCTCTGTGCACACTTGTGTGTGTCCTTTCATATTTGAGCAGGCATAGCAAACACTGAGCAGGGATTTCAGACTGGAAGATGCTACATCCTGATGTTCCGCAACCCAAAAGTATTGGTTGCTTTGGTGGCCTCTTTTGTGGGCTGTGTGTGTGTCTTTGACAAATCTACTGGGTTTTCATTTTGGTAACCAAGAAAACTATCTCACTGGTATAAAACAAAATTGCACGAAAATCTTTCTCTCTTATAGTGTTAGCTTCGTTCGAAAATCCCGTTGCACTGACGGCATCGGCCATGAACTTGGTGGAGTGCAGTCAGTCCCCAGATGCCCTCTTCTGACTGATTGGCAGGGGGTAGGGGGGAAGAGGGGAAGCAAAAATTATGATAATTATCCCAAGCAGGAGTGATTTTCTCTGGCACACTCCCGTATATCCGTCAGAACACCCGCACCGAGTAATTCTAGTGTAGGGCGGTCACACAGCCCTTGACTACCACATTAGCTGTCAGCGTTGGCAACATTTGACGAGACTCTCTTGGCAGGAGCAGAAGCCACAAACTTTCCAATCCCGGGCTGGGTTGGTTGTTCTGTCCCTTCTGATACTTCTCCAGCTGCAGTTTATATCTCAGTTCTGGTGGTTGGGACCACGGAACTCTGTTCAGTCTTCTGGTTTTCATAATCTGAGGAATTAGCATGCAGAGCGTTGTTAGACCTGGAGATGGAAGCAGACAGAACACCCACTGTGTATCCCTTCTCGACATCCTGTTTACTGTTCATCTCGGAAGCAAACAGCTTAGCATTGACTCCCTGAAGTTGTTGAAAGCTGCACGCCTCTTGCCAGGTGTGCTGGTCACACCCGGCCCACAGATGTTGTCCCACATTCCTGTCATCAGGGTAAAGCCGTTCATTAAAGCATCAGCTTGGCTAATAAGAGGTAAAGCATGGCGACACGAACACATGGAGTCGATTTGCTGATGTTCTTGACGATGGTCTTTGAACCAGGCTCGCGTAGGATAGAATCACCTTGAGGAGGCCCTCGGACCTGCACGCCCCAGGCGACGGTTGTCTGGGTTGCCCTTAGTTTCCTGGACCCAGATGGTCCATCTAAGGGAGACGCTTGACTCTTCTAATTGGGTGGCGTTGCAGCCTTGTGGTTTTTGCTACAGGGTCATGGGCTTCCGCGAGCCGCTGAGCAGCGAGGATTCACCCTGTCTTTTCCTACCACAGACGTTAGGTCTCTAGCTTTGGTGGCAGATGACGTGGCAGGACTGCGTAGCACGGTAGATTCTTTAGAATCATGGGCCTCCGTGCTAAGGACCCCTCGTGGTACCATCAGAGAAGTGAGTCCGGCAGACCCCCGGTTTATAATAACTCTAGTTTTCTCTCCCTTGCTCACGTGAAAAACGTTTTGTTTGCTAGCTTCATGATCTGGGGTTCTGAAAACTTGTCTTACCGTTCGCCCTTCTTCTCAGTGGCAGACAGCTGATTACATTATGTTTTCCCCCCACCCCGTCCCCCTGTTTTTTGTTTCCCTCCTTCCTCCTATCCCTCCTCCTTTACCTTCCACGCCTGTCTCCCCTCTGCCGGCCCCCACAGCAGCCTGAACAGTGTCAACAGCAGTGACTCGCGCTCCAGCGGCTCCCACTCCCACTCCCCCAGCTCCCACTACCGCTACCGCAGCTCCAACCTGGCCCAGCAGGCGCCCGTCCGCCTGTCCAGCGTGTCCTCCCACGACTCAGGATTCATTTCCCAGGACGCCTTCCAGTCCAAGTCACCATCCCCCATGCCGCCAGAAGCCCCCAACCAGGTAAGGGTGCCCTTGGCTCCAGAAGCAGCTATGACGTCAAGTGCCCGGGGCCACCAGCAGGGGCTGGAGCCAGAGATGGGTGTTGGCTCGGACAGACTCCTGGCCTCTTCCCACAAGAAACCTCTTGTTTAATTTCTCATCTTTAGATGTGTTGTTTCCCCAAAGGGTGAGAACTCTAAGTTGGGTTTGAAGCCTGTCTCCATGGTGGTGATGGTCAAGTCACCCCGTTAGTTGGGGGAGTTCTCTCATGTAAGTAGACGGACTCAAAGAAGTTGGGCCATCCTCTGGCATCCCTGTAAGTGTCCGGCTTAGCATGATGCTTCATTAATGACATTGGTGCAAACAGTGGCCCGTCCTCCACTGCCATCTCCTCTTCTCTCTGAATGGTGGAGATTCTGTGCTCGAACCGTGCAGATTCTGTGCTTGAACGGTGCCTTGGACACCTTCCTTGGCACTCCCTGGTTCCCTACAGCAACTGGTGTGAGAATGAGAATGAATCCTGAGAGCCCTTGCAGAGGAATTCTGTGGGCATTCTGCTCCTGGGAGAAGGGAAGGTGTTGCATCTTTCAACCACAGTTGGGCTGGGTGGCACTGGGCCCAGCCCAGACCAGCGGTTCTAGCTGGAGCAGGAGGCAGGACCTGGACCGGGCATGGGGACACCCTCCGCCTGCTGCCCTCTCTGCCCTCTTTCCCCTAGTGTCAGGGGTCTGGCTTCCCACGCAGTAAGCAGCGCAGTCGCAGACACCAGGAAGCGCCCGCACCCGGGGTGCCCCGCAGCACCGTCTGCTGGGAGCATGGTGGCTTGGAGCCCGCCGCGCTCTGAGGCTCGCCAAGGCCTGCAGTCCACGATCCTGGGGACTCAGAAGGTCATGTGCTTGTCTTGTTTATCCAGGCACCCAGTTCACTTAACAGTCCCTGAATATCTCCTGTGTCCCCAGCACCACCCTAGGACCCCCCCCATCCGTGTCCTTCCAACAACCACATGGACTATTGTGATCCCTGTTTTGTTGTGAAAACAGGCTCAGAGATGTGACTTACGCACGTTGCACTATCACGTGACCTACAGGTCGGGGACCCGGAGCAAGGCTTTCTGGTGACTGATCCAGAGCCCTGTCTGTTCTTTCTCAGCCATGAGGCATCCTTGGAAGAGTGTTGCGGGGAACACCTCATGGAGAGGAACAGCTGCAGTGTTTTGGGGATTTAAGCCAGAAGGTTACTTGTCTGACGTTGCCGAACCCAGAGATTCTCAGCTCAGCGGTCCCTCTGGCATTTTTCAGCTGTCCCAGGCGACCGTGGCCTCGCTCTGTCTTCTTGGGACAGAGACTCGATTTCCCACAGAAACATTCTGGGCCAAGAGGCATGGCTTTACGTTTTAATGTGCTTGTCCTTGCGGGGGTGCTCCGGCTTGGTCCGTCAGGTGTCCCCTGCCTGTCCCCCGCCATGTGCACACTAACCCACACCAGTGCGTCTTGAAAGCAGTGTGAATGGTTGAAAGGAAAACAGGAACGTGTGATTCTTCCAGGGCTATTCCACTGTGCAGCCTAACTCTGTGTGTGTTTTTAATCAGCTGACAAATGAGCATGGTGTCACGCGCTGAGGCTCCTTTCTCAGGAGAGGCCTTGCGCTCAGGCCTTCCCATCAGAGACCGTGTGCGGGTCCAGCTGAAGCGAGCGTTCTGCCTCCCGTATTGCCGAGGGAAGCAGGAGGTGGCGTGACGGGATTTCCTGGAGTCTGAGCGCCGGTGCCCAGGACCTGCTTGGCTCGCAGCTCTAGGGTAGTTTTAATAAGCTCAGGGAGGCTGCAAAATTTAATAGAGAATTCTGTTTTTACAGAAAGGCATGACGGCTGCTTGTGATTGTAAGGTAGAGGGGAAGTTTAAGGAAATCGCACAAATCACATAGGCCGGAGCATATGTGATCGTAATAGTACCTTATTTAGGACGCGAGGAGGGGAACACATATCTCTAAGGGGCAAGATCCCTTTGTTGCTCCCCTCAGTCACATGGCTCTAAGTGAGTGCCGAGTGATGCCAGGTGTTAAGAATTCTCCCGTTTTCCTCCACGGCTCTTTTCAAGTTGTACCTTAACCCACGTATGCCCAGGAGTGGGGCCGTGTCTGTGGTGAGGGTCTTGTCCGAGAGCTGTTCATACCGTCAAGGCGAGAGGGTCTTTAGGAAAAGTGAACAGAAGTCAGAGGAAATAGGAACCCGCAGTCCTTCGCCGGTTTCCTGGCTCTTTCTTTCAAGTTGAACAGACTTGAACTGGAGGGACCAGAATGAATAGCCCTGGCAAATGACAGTGATAACTGGCTTCTCTGTACACAGACGTACGCTTTCGTCTTCTCTTCATCCATTAGATAGAAAATCTCATTTCGTCTTCTTCTGTTAGGTATTACTGGTCCCTAAAGATGAAAACAATCGAGATTTAGATTAAGCCCAAGGTTCCTCCACTGAGAAGTGACAGAAATGTAACTTAAATCCGAACCTCTCAACTTTGGAACCGGGACCGCTCACCAGACCCCGAGCTGGAGGGGCCGCCAGGGCACCCGCCGGGGAGCCTGTCCTTGCTGGTTCCACAGGTCCTGAGCAGCGGGGGGTTGTCTTGGAGCCTTGCTGATTGCAGGATGGAGAGCCACAGCCCTGTCCCTTGGCAGTCTTTTTTTTGGCAGTGAAAGAAGTGGACAGAAACATGAGTCTGGCCCCTTGGCAGGGAATGCGGAAACACTTTTGGGGACATAACAGTGGACCCCAGTAGTGTTGGGCTTTAAGCAAAAGGACGAGCCAGAGGTTGCAGCTGCGGGGGGTCCCGGCAGACTGGAGGTGTGATAAAGATGGGCATGAAGGGATGTTGGCCCATGTCAGACCTCCTTTCTCTAATGACCCAGATCTCTCCAGATGCTTCCTCCTTCCCTGGACGGCCACTTGAAACATTGCACTGAGCTCAGGGCTTCAGTGTCCCAAACCTCAGAATCATTTCCCTGGGGGAGAAACCAAAAAACCTGTCCTGCAAAAATGCAGCTTCCTCGCTGGAAACCGCCCTTCATGGGTGCGGAGGCTGCATGGGACCAAGGGCACAGCCGGGAATTAGGACAGAGCCAGAGCCCAAGCTGGGGTGTGTGTGTGTGTGTGTGTGTGTGTGTGTGTGTGTGTGTGTGTGTGTGTGGCGGGGGTGGGGGTCAGTCCTCAGGCAGTTTAAGAGGTCTGTGCACCTGGCATTTTCCAGAGGCAGGCCCCCCCGGGACGTGGGCTTGTGGCATGAGGAGAAAAGCCCAAGGGAGCACTGGGAGTCCCGTCCCTGACCGGCCCCGGTGCAGACTAGACACACACAAATCGGGGTCCCCGGGGGGCTGACAGCCTGGTAGGCCTGGGCCTTGCCGCATCTCGGGCTTCTTTCGGAGGGTTGGAAGCCTCTGTGTGTGTGCAGCTTTGGGGGAAAAATAACCCTAACCCTCTGCTTCTCTCATCCTTCCCTCTCGTGTGTATGTGTCTGTCTCTCTCTGTGTGCGTGCCCTCTCCGCCCCATCTTCCCTTTCGATTTCCTGTTACTTTTGGTGGCCTGTGGTCCCCGGCTGCGGCAGAACTCGTCCAGCTCGGCCTCCTCCGAAGCCTCGGAAACCTGCCAGTCCGTGAGCGAGTGCAGCTCGCCCACCTCAGTCAGCTCAGGCTCCACCATGGGCGCCTGGGCGTCCACAGAGAAGGTGACCGGCTGAGCCCTGGCCACCGCGGCCGCCCCTCCCCGTCCCTTCTCCTCTGCCCGCAGCTCGCCGCCGGGACTGGAAACATGAACTCAACAAAGGCACACCCAGGGCAGTCCCTCCTGGGGACAGAGAGAGGGACAAGGCTGAGGGCTTTTTCTTGAGTGGGCGCCTGGCTCCTGAGCCATGACCTTGCCGTCGTCCTGAGGGAGAGGATGGGGTCTGGGGAACTCGGAGGTGGAAGGCTCCTTCCCAGAACAGTGCTGTGTGCTCATCCATCCCCCCTTCCCGTCGCAAAGCCCCCACCCTCCCACCGTAGCCCCCTTGTCGCCATAGTCCTACCTCCAGATGGGACCTCTCCTACAGCAGAGGCTGTGCGCTTTTCTGCCTTTTCATTTGCCCTCCCCTCCTCCCCCTTCACCCCGATTTGGAATCTGCTCTTAAACAGTGAGATGATTTCAGAAACCTAGAATGAACAGATTTAGTTGACGCCTGAGAATTTTTACATTTGCATAATGAGACGAGCAAGTCACGCTCACTGTGAAATTCTGCTTCGTTGGCTAAATGATCAAAAACCATTGCGCTGGCCACAGATGAAGGACCCTGATCAGTCTCCACACTATCCAAAATGTAGATGAATGACGTCCTTGACCGAGCACTCATCTGGTGTCCCACTGCACTCTTTGCCCCGTGGCCCTTTGTGCCCCACGGGTCATCCACGAGCAGCAGAGCCCCGCCGCTTGTTTGACTCATCAAGTCTCCGGTCCCCCTCCTCCCTTGAATGTCAATGCCATCTTGTGCCTCCACACTCATCCTGTTATATTAATTTTATTTTCCTTTTTTCCCCCCTTTTTTGTTTGTTTTGTTTCCAGTTGTCTAACGGGTTTTCTCACTGTAGTTTGCCAAGTGAGTCCCATGTGGGGCCCGTGGGGGCAAGCCTTTCCCCTCATTGCCTGCCTGCCTCCCGCCTGCTCCCTCGGGTCACCTCTGTCCACCTTCCAGACTTCGCTCATTATCACACCATTGGGCCCGGCATGTTCCCGTCATCTCAGATCCCTAGCTGGAAGGTTTGTGTCTCTCCTCCCTCCCCTCCTCTCCCTCCACCCTCTCTCACGGCTCTGTGCTCCCCCCCTCTTCTGTCCCACGATCCTCATCCTGACCCCCCTCACCCCTCCCTTCCACACTCTGCCTTCCTCCCCATAGAACACCTCTCCCTAAGAAAGTTCCCACCGGGAAGAACCAAAAAGCAGTAGGCAGATCTGAGAGAGAGATTTCCACGCGGAGCTGAGGTGGGAGAGGCTCCCTGGAAGACACCTTCCTTAAGCCCGGGTAGATGGCAGACCCAGACAGGGCCTTGGGCAGTTCTGCCCTGCTGGGGGCCGTTGCACGGTGTCAGGTGTCAGTATTACCAGGGGCCTGGAGCCACTCCCTCCCCGGCCACATGCCCCACACTCCCCCCCCCCAGTCCCTTATTGGGCCGTGGGAACAGAACCATAATCCAAACTATGGGTTGGTTCACCATGTTTTACCTCAAAAGTAAATGGAGACTTTATTTTTTAGTCTCATTTGTTTACTATTAAAATGTGTTTGCCTTCACACAAAAACAAAGTTTTAAAATGATTTCCTAGCAAGTCCAGAAGGATACTCTATTTTGAGAGGTGGTGTCCCTGATTTGAATAGTAGGTGACCCTAGGCTGTGGCCTTTTGAGCCGGTCTCGACTTAATTCCTCACAAGTAGTGTGGACCCCTCAGACTCCTCAGAAGTCTTTCTGCTGACCCCAGAGGCCTTCCCTCCCTATGAGGGCCTCCGAGGGGCGCGTCCTGAGTGCCCTCTGGGGCCCAGTTTCCTGGAAGTGGAGGTTGAGCCTCAGGGGGAGTGGCTGAATCCCGTTAGTGCCCCCTGGTGGCCACTTGGCTCAAGTGAAGACATTTGGGCTGGAGGAGAGCGGGTGCCTTCAGACACTGGAAGGGGGGGCTTGCTCTCCACGGGCTGGGGCCTTCAGACGTCCTAGACATTGGTCAGCTGCCGGGTGGCTGTCAACTAGGAGTCCCCCGCAGGTGCCTGCCTGGTTGTTGAGGGTTTTTCATCTTTGGGCAGATAGGAGGAAAGGGGAGATTCCCAGGGGGCCCCCAGAGGAATTTGCACTCCCTTCTTTTAGAGCCGGGTGAGGACCTGGCAGAAGCGCCTGCCGGCCTGTCCTCGCCTGAGCTTCCCCAGAGGGCCCGGCTGCCTTCTGTGGGCGGCTGTCCGGAGGGTTCTACAGCCCCCCAAATGGAGGCAGAGGCCCCGGCGCCTGACCACGTCCGTTCTGCTTAGGACTGGGCCAAGCCAGGACCTTACGATCAGCCTCTGGTGAACACCCTCCAGCGCCGCAAGGAGAAGCGGGAGCCCGACCCCAACGGAGGGGGCCCCACTGCCGCGGGCGGCGCGCCTGCTGCGGCCGAGGAAGCTCAGAGACCACGGAGCATGACCGTGTCAGCTGCCACCAGGGTGACTGTTTTGTTTTTTTTTAAGATTTTATTTATTTGACAGACAGCAAGAGAGGGAACACAAGCAGGGGGAGCGGGAGAGGGAGAAGCAGGCTTCCCACCGAGCAGGGAGCCCAATGCAGGGCTCGATCACAGGAACCCCTGGGATCATGACCTGAGCTGAAAGCAGACGCTTAACAACTGAGCCACCCAGGTGCCCCCAGGGTGACGTTTTTATTCTCTATAGCCAGTTGGACCCATCTAGACCTGGCTGGTGGCCATATGCTGGCCAGCAACGGGGGGCTGAGTCAGCCTGGCGTCTGGAGGGATCTGAGCCCCGTTCCCCCTCTCCCTGCTCTATACTGGTTAGAAGGCCTCCAGGGAAAAGCCTGGCACTGAAATCAGACTCTTAGAACTTTCTAGAGCCTGGGCAGGACCCACAGATGGGTGATGTTCACAGGAGGAGAATAGGAGTAATATTGAGGCTCCCACTTGAAGAAGTATGCAGAAAGGCTCTGGGGACATGGGACAGGGGATTCATGGCCCTGGTGGCTGGTCTGTCTCTCTCTCTCCTCCCACCTGCAGCCTGGCGAGGAGATGGAGGCGTGCGAGGAGCTGGCGCTGGCCCTGTCACGGGGCCTCCAGCTGGACACTCAGAGGAGCAGCCGGGACTCGCTTCAGTGCTCCAGTGGCTACAGCACCCAGACCACCACCCCGTGCTGCTCCGAGGACACCATCCCCTCCCAAGGTACGAGGCAGCCTGGCTTTGCAGGTGGGCTTCCCAAGCAGGGCCAGGTGAGGAAGGGGAGTCCGAGGAGGGGCCCAGAGCCATCGTCCTCCTCTTGGAGCGCTTCGGAGCGCTGATCTGTAGTTATCGGGTCTCTTAGAGCCCCAAGTTCTGGACACTTCCGGCCAAATCCCCCACTACCCCTGACTCCCTGAGCACCGCGGGCGCCAGCCAGCAGGACGGCAGCCCCGGGCCAGAGGAAATTGGGAGTTGACCAAGCTGATTTGCAGCCCGTCAGTCAAAGCTTCTAAGACTAAGTGGGTCTCCATGGAAGGCCATTTTGCGGTCGGGGGGGACACAGGGCAGCGTGTGGACTCCTTGTGGCTGTCGCACGGGGAGGGGGTGCTGCCGGATGGCCCCCTGCCCCACAGCGAATAACTGCCCTGGCCCCAGATGGCCGTGGTGCTGCGGCTCAGAGCTGCTCGGGGAGGCTGCAGCTGCCGGTGTCCACCTCCCTGGCGGCCCCGCTCTCGGAGGGGACACGCGCACACCGCACAGGGGAGCCGGATTTGTACGGGGTCGCAGGGCCTCAGTGCCAGGAGCGCCATTCCTTTCCAGCCTTTGCCCGGCGAGTTACTTAGGAGCAAGGTGTACGGGCTGGGGTAGGCTGTCTGAGGCTCCTGTCTCACGTCTAGTTCCGCACTGGAGGGTGTGTGGAGTTTCTCTTCTCTTCCCGCGCACCCCCTTTATCCCCCCCAGAGACGCCCCACCGCGCCCCTGTATCTGAGTGCCTGAGTGCGCGCCTGCGGCGTCCGCTGCTGTCCTGCGGCCCAGGTTACACGGGGAACGGGACGAAGATCCCTGCGGGGACTTGTCAGACGGGGGTTTCCGAGGATGGCACAGAGACAGGGAGGCTGGGGAGGAGGTGGGGGAAAAGCACCTTGCCTCTTGAGCCTTCTGTTCGTCCAACACCAGAGAACCGCAGAGCAAAGCTGCGGCCTCAGAGAGTCCCAATCACATCTTATCCTCAGTTTCAGATTACGATTATTTCTCTGTGAGTGGTGACCAGGAGGCGGATCAGCAGGAGTTTGACAAATCCTCCACCATCCCGAGAAACAGCGACATCAGCCAGTCCTACCGACGGATGTTCCAAGCCAAGCGCCCAGCCTCAACGGCCGGCCTCCCCACCACCCTCGGACCGGCTATGGTCACCCCAGGGGTGGCAACCATCCGACGGACCCCTTCCACGAAGCCTTCTGTCCGCCGGGGGACCATCGGCGCCGGTCCCATACCCATCAAGACCCCCGTGATCCCCGTCAAGACCCCAACCGTCCCAGACCTGCTCGGGGTGTTGCCGGCACCTCCAGATGGGCCAGAGGAGAGGGGTGAGCACAGCCCGGAGTCGCCCTCTGTGGGGGAGGGCCCCCAGGGTGTCACCAGCATGCCCTCCTCGATGTGGAGTGGCCAAGCCTCCGTCAACCCTCCTCTCCCAGGCCCGAAGCCAAGTATCCCTGAGGAGCACAGACAGGCGATTCCAGAGAGCGAGGCCGAAGACCAGGAGAGGGATCCCGCAAGTGCCACTGCTTCCCCAGGCCAGATCCCGGAAAGTGACCCCGCAGACCTGAGCCCGAGAGATACTCCGCAAGGGGAAGACATGCTGAACGCCATCCGAAGGGGCGTGAAACTGAAGAAGACCACGACGAACGACCGCTCAGCCCCTCGCTTCTCGTAGGCTCGCGTAGGCTCCCAAGAAATGCTGCCAGTGGGGGAGGAACTGTTTAATTCATAAAACTAATTTGTCTCTATCCATTCCAATCTATAATCAGACAAAAGATTTTGTAGGCAACTCAGAATACAGCTCTTTTGAAAGTACTCAACACCTTTAGATAAGAATTAAAAGCAACATACGTAACTGACATAATTTGATCTTTTAATTTGTAAATATTGACCTTTTTCTTTCTGCACATTTTAATCTTAGTTTCCCTTTTGATTTTTCTGAAGGTGCCAAATTCCATTTAACTTTTTTACAAGTCTTTGTAAAATTTTAAATGCATAATGGGGGGGGGTGGTCAGGGCAGGGGAAACATATAGTAGTTAATTTCAGAAAAAAGGATAATACACTTAGCCTTTTCTTTTCTCTCTCCTTTTTTTCTGCGAGCTTTTGTAGATGCATTGTAGTAGTCTGGCTTAGAAGCAAATTCAAGTTATTTTAATGTACAAACAAAATGGATCAAGGGGTAAAGTCTTCATTTACACGTAGTATGTTCTGGCTGAGAAAAGCAGGAGGAACAACTGATGAGCAATATTCCGTGCAGTAAATTTGGGGATGGTAGACTCTGGTGGGATTGGGGGGAGGGCCGTGGGAGGGGCACACTGGCAACATAGCCGATCCTGTTAACATTTAAGAGTAGCCTCGTAGGTTGAATTTCTAGTAGCTTCATGGTAAATGCATCCAAATAAGCCATACTGGATTGCAGTGTTTGTTTCTGTAGGGTGTTTAAGGACTTCCTTTCTCCCACGATTCCTCTTGACCGTGCACAGCACCCACCTCCAGTCCCGTGCATGCTGCCGCCACCGGATAGACCCAGAGCCCCCCACTTCAGTTACTCGTCTCTCGTACCCACATTCATTGAATCCAAATACATCCAAAAAGGGTAAGGCAGTTTTAAAAATGTGAAAACATTTTAAAATGATAGCAGGGAATTCTTAGATATAGCCAATGCCTTTTACTTAACCGTGCCCAGCAGGCTGGGCACGCTGAAAAGCCCAAATATTTTGAACAAACTCGAGCGGATTTAACAAGGGTAACCAGCTTGGAATCTAGCAACTTGCCAATGTGTTTACCGATCTGGGGGCTTGTTTTTCTTCTCTTCTTTTAAGTAAGTGGCAGTTAATTGGCATCATTCCAAACATTGAAGAGCGGAGGATTTATTTATTGTCATTGGGAATCTTGACCACTATACTGTCCCTTTTTTTTTTTTTTTTTTTGGTATTATCGGTAATGTTTTTTGGAATGGATTTATGTCTTGTCTTTTTTAAGTGAAAGTTAAATTTGTTCTAATGCCCATTCCCTAAAGCCAACAGNAAGTGTTTAAAAAAAAAAAAAAAAAAAAAAAAACCAAGCCAGCCCCTTAGCACTCGGGTCAGTTTCTCTCGAAGGAACCAGAGCTTGGTGGGTCCCACAGACCCTGCAGGTTTCTGTTGGCTCTGATCTTCGATGACATAACCTTATGCTTTAATACATAACTGCACTGGATGTGAGAGTAGCATACCTGTATAGTCACTGTTCTATATATTAACACTTAACCCTGCTGTGATTGCTCAAGGGCATTTTATGTTACGGCTTTAAGGCAAAGGCATGATTATTAGAAACTATTTAAGCTTTTTTTCTTTGAAAAACAAGCTCCTTCTACAGAATATAAGCAACAGTAGTGCCTGTGGTTTAGCCCACCGATCTTGATGACTAAAAGTAGCTGATGCATTGTGCATATGATGCTTGAGATGGTTTTTGCAAAAGCAGAAATCACTGCAAGGTAATTACAATAGATAAAAGTGGTATTTTAAACCTTTGAAATAAATGGATGTAACTGTACCTCGGTACAGCTTTTCACTTGTTTAGTTTTTAAACGTTAGTATAATCTGAATAAATTTAATATAAAATGTTGCCAAATTCAATGTAGAAAGAATGTGACAACACACCTTGGGTAGTTCTGTTTGTGTTTTTGCATATTGTAAAAGCAGTGTCACAGCTAAAAATAAAGAAATCGTTTCTAAAGGTAAATTATTGTGGTTTAGTTGCTAGTTTGTACTGAGAGTTGACCTCTCCCTGTGCAGTTTTTGTTCTAAACTTGTATAAATAACAATTGTGTAATGTGTCTCCCTTCTTACCTTGTAACAGTTGCTTCAGCCTACATTACAAATAAAGAACCACTACAAAAAGTCCTGTATGTCAAGACTTATTAAAATTCAGTTTCAAGTCTTCGTCAACTGTTAGGAGACGCACTAAGGCTCCAACTGGGCGCGCTCAGGAGCGTTATTTCTGGGATGGCCCCGAGCCCTAGGAACACTAGCAGCCTCCGCTCATGAACTATTTGGATGTAATTCGAATGAGTTATCACCAACTAAAAGCCAGTGGGTTTGGCTGACAGTTCTAAAAACGACTCTACCTTTTAAAGAAACTTCTTCCAACACTTAAAAAGAGTTCTGCTACCCCCTGACCTAGGAGTCCGCAGAAAACCCAAGCTACAGTACAGGAGGCAGAGCTGGAAAACTGCCCCAGAGAAGTTTCACCCCAACCCCCAAACCTCCGCTCCCAAGCAAAGCCCATAAACTCCATGGTGATTTGTTGAATCTGTGCTGCTTAGTTACCCTTTTAATCACACTAAAATTTCATTCCTGGCATCTTTACAAAACCAAGAAGGTTATCTCAGGTCCTCAGTATTTGCATACCTTCTCGTGACCTTGTACTCCTTCCAGTTGCTAAGCCTGCTGCTAGAGTTTTTTCCACTACTCAGATCCTCAGAGTACACCTTGTTTCTGGTTCTGCTCTTCTCCCTGATAACACGTGTTGCAACAGGACGTCCTGGGACAGAGGACACCTGACCACACTTCCCGTACTTCTAGGTGCAAGGGGCATAGGCGCTTGGTGTCGCGCTAACCTCCAGAAGAACACAGCAGTCATACCGTGTTGAGTGACTTTTATTAGGGCAAGTGCGTCCATGTTCTGGAACTTGTTCACTTGCAAGCACGACTGACTGGTGCGGTGTCTTCCTCTCCCTCTACATGGGCCGCTCCCGGGGCCTGGTCACAGTGTGCCACCACAGCGGGGGCAGATCACCTTCCTTCCGGGCCGGGGGCAAAGCTTCAGTGTTGGGACCACCGACTGGGGTTTCCTCCTGCAGCTGCTTAACCTAGAAAGGAGGGAGGGAGGGACAGTTAGAGTCCAACTGACCGGAAAAGTCTGCAGCCGTGAAGTAGCAGCTTTGTGTCTGTGTCACATTCACACGCGTTCTGGTCTTCACCACGGGCGTGTTTTTTATATAGACCTGCATTACGTTTATACCCACAGTTTAACTCAGAAAAACAATTCTCTGTAAAGGTTTTCCCATTCTGAAAACAGCGGAGCTGAGAAACCCTCCCATCCCGTCTCTTACTCACGATGCAAGACTGTGACTATTACCAGTCCCTTCGTTATGGTCCCCTACCTGTCCCCCCACAGAAAATACTTACTTTTATGTCTCAGCTAAGCGCTCTTCAAAAGCACCATTAGGAAACCTTAATTCATGTATATTAGAGATGTTAATTTTAAAGCCCCTCCCCCCCCCCAGCAACCAGGACAAGAAATACCATGAAATCACATGGGAAAATGTGCTCCGTTCAGCCTGATGCTGCCCGCCCACCCCCAGCTCCAGTGATCTCCCAGACGGTCACTGTCCCGATAGAGGAGGACACAGAAGAGACCCACTCCCCACATCAATGGTTTTCTAAAGCTTCCTCCAGAAAACTCAATTCTGGATCGTGGGTGACGTGAGTCTCAAGCATACGTGCTGTTGTGTTGAATAACGGCAGCGTGACGAACTAGGTAAAGACAGTTTTGCGGAGAAGAGGAGGTTATCAGGGACCGACTGCGGGATGGACCTGCTGCTCTCCATGAACACACACACCTCCCGTTTCCAAACGAGACACTTCTTAGCAAGCACTGCCCTCCTTGGTCACAGTGACCCTCTCACTTCACCCTGGCCAAGGACTTCCTGCAGTCAACATCCTGGAACCCGTATCACCAGAGCCCGTATAACTCAAACTCATGAATCAGGGGCACAGGGGTGACTCTGTCACTTGGTTTTGGCTCAGATCATGATCTCGGGGTCCTGGGATCGAGCCCCACATTGGGCTCGGTGCTGAGCAGGGAATCTGCTGGAGGATTCTCTCCCTCTGCCCCTCCCACAGCTTGAGTGAGCACTCTCTCTCTAAAATCTTAAAAAAAAAAAAAAATCACGAATCAAATATCCCACCATCTAACCACAGAACCCCTCTCCAGCTCATGTGCTTAAATGGCCCCTTGAAAATGCTTTTTGAAACTCAGAAATGGCCAGTTCACAGATCCTTGACCCAGTTTGTCCTTCTCTGCATCAGCCTGTCCCTGTGCCTGCTTTACCCACTTCCGTCCCATCATCACAATCATTCCCTCTGGAATAACCTCTAATCTCTTGACACTCTCCACCGGACACACACCATCCACCTTCCAGACTGCACCCAGACAGCTGGTGTTGCTAGAAAGAAAAAAAGTACTGGAACCAATGTCACAACACACTGATTATTCCCAATTGAACGGGCCTTCAGCACTACCTGGCAACCCTATTATTATTTCCGGCGAGCTCACCCTCCGCGTGACTCCCACATCTTTTCCACATTCTCCGACCAAGCTGCGCCCACTTGATGCCTTTTCCTCTTTGCTAAAACAGAGAAGCCATCACACAGAACCCCCATTTTCCCATTGCCAAAACTTGTAGCCCAGATGTCTGTACGTGCATCTGAGGTACAATTCTAATGGAGGAAGAACCCGTTCTTTCAAAGGCCTCCACACATGCTTGGGATCTCGTCGCTCTTCTTGAAAGCTTTCCTCCTTGACCTCTTCCACCCTGCTTCAGCCCGAATCTTCTCTCAGCACACATGCATCATTTATCTTAAAACAAAATAATGCCTTGGCCTCCAGTTACTTTTCCAGCGAAACTTCTCAAGAATTCCCCCCCTTCCCCCACGGCTGTCTTCTCTCTACCTTCTGCTCACTCCTACCAGTGTGATTAAACCCTCTAGAAAAGGTTCTCACCAAGGTCACAAATGCCCTTCCAGCAGCCACAATCTGTGGAGGTTATTTCCACCTTTTAGCAACTTTCAGCAAAGAAGACCAACGCTGACCGGCCATTCCTGAATCACTTTCTCTTGGACTCGAGGTCACCTCTCCCCCTTGCTGGGTGCTTTGCTGCCTCCTTTCCTGGCCTCCACAAGTGGGAGCGCCTGTGACTTTTCCTCTCTCTCTCACAGATTTCCTACATTTCTGTGGCTTCTAAAACAATGGATAACTCACAAATTTGTTTCGAGCTCAAATCCCTCCTTTGAGTTCCAGGTCCCTACACCCAAAGTCGCCTGTCGATAACATCTCACTTGGTGTCTCACAGGATTCGCAAATTCAACAAATTTAAAACCAAACACTTACTTGTCCCTCTGACACTTGTTTTTCCCTTATTTTTTTTTTAAGATTTATTTGAGAGAGACAGAGAAGAGAGGGAGAGAAAGAGCACACATGGACAGAGAAACAGACTCCCCACTGAGCGTGGAGCTGGACATGGGGCTCCATCTCACAACCCTGAGATCACGACCTGAGCAGAAATCGCGAGTCGGATGCTTAACTGACTGGTGCCCCTGTTTTTCCCTCTTCTTTATCTCCACAGACCACCACCAAACTCCAAGCGGATCTGATTCTCGAGTCCTTCCTGTTCCTCATGCGTCCCCCACATCCAGTCACACTTCATATCCCTCCCAATGATACCCTGAATTGATCTCTTTCCCTACTCACTGCAGCCCCGCCCCCCCGGTGCTGGCTGCCGTAATCAGAAGATTATGCAACAACCCCAACTGATCTCTCCACTTCTCCCCTTGCCACCAATATATTCCTCACGCTACGGTAAAGCTGAGAGCTTTTCAAAATTTAAGTCAGACATCATGAATGAAAAACGTCCAAGGCGCTGCTGGAGAGGAAAGTTCAGGGACAGGAGGGTGCCGCAAGGTCAGGCAGAGGCTGAGGGGAAGGAGGGGAGAGGCAAGATCAGGGAGCAGAAAACCCAACGAGACCAGCGACGCCCTGCCAGCTGTTTGCAAGAAGGCTGTGCAGCTTCCATTTACCACATTTGGAAACGCAAGCATATCTGAGAGGCAAGCGGCCGCGGTACCTGTCGTAACTGGACTCTGGACCTCCGCCCCTGGGGAAGGGCCTGAACCCCTTCGGGCGCTCACCACGTGGGCCATGCCGCGTGGCGAAAGGCATGGAAGACTCACCTCCCGCTCCCAGCTTTCCATCCGCAGCTTCTTCCACTGCTCTCTCTTGGCAAAGTAATCAGGATACATCGCCTTCTCAGAGGGATGCCAGTCATCTAAGCACCACTCGGGCACCTGTCGGGGAAGTCACCGCGTTAGCCCACAGGAGGCCCGGACAGGCCACCCGCAGGGCCTGCTCTGGAGGCAGAAGGCAAAAATGACTGTGGAGTCTTACAACCATTTCAAGCATCAGACATTTCAGGCACTGCACAACGAACAGGAGAGGGCGAGCTGGCACCGATGTAAAGAACATCTCAAAGAGCCAAGGGCTGAGAAACCTCGAGGTCAGTTCGAGGACAGCTGGCACCATTCTTCTCTGGTCAGCATTCTCTCAATACCCAGAGCGACTTGATGCCACGCGGTAATGCTACCTGTAATTGCTCGGAAATACTAGCACCAAGCCGAACTGGTTAACTTTAAGATCCCCAAATGAATTATATACCAAGTAATTTAGCACACGGCTTTGCCAAAAAGATATTGTAAGACCTCGGAGCTGAATCCAGAAAGACGAGGCTGAATGTCACCTGGGACAGAAAAAAACGGACACCCGGAAATAGGAAAGTACTTACCACTCGCTGGAAAAAAATGTACCTAGCTGTCCCCAACGGGGCAAGCGGATTTGGGGCTGAGGTGTGGGACAGGAGAAGTCTGTCTGCCTCCCCGAAGGCGGTCACCACTGTAGCACTCACCTACCTTGTAACACTCGTATCTCTCGTAGGACGTCCCTCCTGGAGATTCAGGGAAGACGTAAGGCTGAGGATGCTGGTTGTGCCAGAATTCTTCCTCAGCCGCCCTCAGCAGCTGCGTGGCCTTCACCATGTCCTTCTCATTCTTATGTTCTTCAAACCGGGCTCTCATCAAACAAGCAAAGTAACGGTATTTGTCCCTTTAACCAAAATGGTTTTAGAGATTAGAAATGTGATCAACTCAATTGAGCAGGATTACCGTCTGACAAAAGGCTGTATTCTACTAACGTCTTCTGAACGTGCAGCAGACCTGCCTGGAGCCGCCCCAGACCCTGCCAGTGGAGCAGCCACATCATGATGACTGCTTCCTCAGCAGTCCCCCACACGGCTGCAGCAGCAGCAAAAAAAAATACTGTACTAAACACAACCTAACCACGTTTCCCCCGTCTCATCCAAAAAAGGAACACTGATTAAAACAAACACACAAGGGGCGCCTGGGTGGCACAGCGGTTAAGCGTCTGCCTTCGGCTCAGGGCATTATCCCAGTGTTATGGGATCGAGCCCCACGTCAGGCTCCTCTGCTGTGAGCCTGCTTCTTCCTCTCCCACTCCCCTTGCTTGTGTTCCCTCTCTCGCTGGCTGTCTCTATCTCTGTCGAATAAATAAATAAAATCTTTAAGAAAAAAAAAAACCACACAAAAAAAGATAATCTGCAAAAGAGAAAAACTATAGCCTCCGTAGGATCATTCAACACTCACTGAACGACAACTTACTGAGGCTCCTCCTACCTTGTGCTATGTAGGCACTGTGCTGAATTCTGGAGATACAAAGATGAGTAGGAAGGGGGGTGTTACACAGTGGAAACAGTATTGTTTGAATCACACACACGTGGCTTTGAATCCTAATTCTGACACTAACTGCACGATTGTAGGCAAGTTAAGTCGGGTTCTAGAACAAACAGTAAGCAGAGATCATTTCGCTTTGACAATAACCCAAGCCACAGATGAGAAGGGCCTGAAGCAGGCAACTGTGGTAGGAGACGGGAGAGAAACATTTACATTACAGAATTATGAGAGTGTCTGCTAAAATCAGATCGCTTCAGACTAAATCTTGGCTTACTAGCTGTGTAATCTGGGGTAAGTTAATGTCTTTAAGCCATGGGTTCCTCCTCTACAGAAGTGTTAATAACAGGATCTAGATCTTAGAAGTCTTCCTGAAGATTTGATGAGTTAAAACATCAACACACTTCAGACAGCGCCTGGTACCGCCTCTGCTCAATGTCAACTACAGTATTATTACACTGCGGAGAGAATTACCAAAATCAGTGTCCAAATATACACAGCACACAAGCACGTGTCACTTGTCACTGCAGCCGAATCAGTAGGGAGTACTTAAGAACAATTCTAAGACTTAAAGCTGAGTGACTGAATTACTAATAATGCTATTAGCTGAGACAGAGCATTTGGGAAGAGAATCAGAACGAAGTAGGTTTGAGTTTGGTTTTAAGGCAGTAAGAGAAGCTGAGTTTCAGAGAACTGCAGGTTATCTAACAAATAACTGGAAAACAGCTCTAGGGACAAGTGAGCATAGGCGGTAACTCAACTCCCAGGATCAGATGAGGCTGCCCAAAGCATATACACCAACAACAAGGACCTGGGATGGAACCGTGGAGAACAAATAGCACTGAGGACAAACAGACAAAGAAAAGTCCTGGGAGACGACATCAGTGAGACTTAAAAACCGCTGAGTCAGTGTTATCATAGGAAACGCTTTTATTTCTCCTCCAGGGCCATGGACTTTAATATTCCCAGATGCAGTTCAGCCTTACCTGAATTCTAGACAGCTCAACTTCCTTCATCTTTATAAGACTGACAATTGTTATCTATTTGTTTATATGTCCATCTTCCCCATTAATCCGTGAGCTGCTACAGCTGATAAAGAGGACTTAATTTTTGTTTATCAGTAGCTGGCACAGAACCCGAGCTGCAAATTTTGTCAGATGAATTAATACGGAAAAATTAGGGAAGAAACTAACAATCTTACAACAATGAACCTGGCCATCTTTTTGTCTAGCAAAGAGAATTAGGTCAATGACTTTCCAACAATCACAAATATGCAACTGGGCTTTAAGGATACCCTCCACAATTTTT
Organism: Ailuropoda melanoleuca; assembly: GCF_002007445.2. Classification (NCBI taxonomy): domain Eukaryota; kingdom Metazoa; phylum Chordata; class Mammalia; order Carnivora; family Ursidae; genus Ailuropoda; species Ailuropoda melanoleuca. Next base: position 88,390,884 of record NC_048226.1, on the reverse strand, counting down.
CCAGACCTTAGTTTTCCATCGGTTAGAGGTTTCTCCCAGGAGCCCTTATCCTGGAACTAGGCTTTAGGATTCTGATGAGGCAGTGGCGGCATCCACACATCCGGGTTGCCATCCCATCATGCACTGCATCCAGGTCACGAAAATCTATGTTTAAGACTATGTCCTAAGACTACTCTCAGATGAGACATACAAATGGCTAACAGACACATGAAAAAATGTTCAAAATCATTAGCCATCAGGGAAATTCAAATCAAAACCACACTGAGATACCACCTTACGCCAGTTAGAATGGCAAAGATAGACAAGGCAAGAAACAACAATTGTTGGAGAGGATGTGGAGAAAGGGGATCCCTCCTACATTGTTGGTGGGAATGCAAGTTGGTACAGCCACTCTGGAAAACAGTGTGGAGGTCCCTTAAAAAGTTAAAAATTGAACTACCCTATGACCCAGCCATTGCACTACTGGGTGTTTACCCCAAAGATACAGACGTAGTAAAGAGAAGGGCCATATGCACCCCAATGTTCATAGCTGCATTGTCCACAATAGCCAAATCATGGAAGGAGCCGAGATGCCCTTCAACAGATGACTGGATTAAGAAGCTGTGGTCCATATATACAATGGAATATTACTCAGCTATCAGAAAGAACGAATTCTCAACATTTGCTGCAACATGGACGGCACTGGAGGAGATAATGCTAAGTGAAATAAGTCAAGCAGAGAAAGACAATTATCATATGATTTCTCTCATCTATGGAACATAAGAACTAGGATGATCGGTAGGGGAAGAAAGGGATAAAGAAAAGGGGGGTAATCAGAAGGGGGAATGAAACATGAGAGACTATGGACTATGAGAAACAAACTGAAGACTTCAGAGGGGAGGGGGTGGGGGAATGGGATAGACTGGTGATGGGTAGTAAGGAGGGCACGTATTGCATGGTGCACTGGGTGTTATACGCAACTAATGAAGCATCAAACTTTACATCGGAATCTGGGGATGTACTGTATGGTGATTAACATAATATAATTAAAAAAATCATTAAAAAAAAGAAAAAAAAAGACTACTCTCAGATGGAGAGAAGAAAGAGAATGACATGGCTGGTAAAGAATCATGTGGATGTGAAAACAGTGGAAAGGTCTGAAGCTAAAAAGAGGAAAGCTGATTGGAGAGGTGGGAGACTGGTGATGCTTTGGGGTTAGCACCTGAGTTTTAATCTTGGCCGGGCCACTCACCAGCTGTAGGGCCTTGCCAAATTACTCCCCATGTCTACTTTCTTACATGCAAAATAAGGCTAAGTAATCCCTAACTCCTGGAGTTGTTATGAGGACTACAGAAAACAATGCATATTCCTGTTGCTAATATTAGCAACAAGAAGGTCAAGAAGAAAGCTCTTATTTAGTGAGCGCTGGACGCACAACTAGAGTTTTGGGCACTCTCCTTTATTTCATTTAATCGTCATGCAACCCTCTGAGCTGCTCCTGCGTGGGTCTTCCTGAACAGAAAACTAAGGCCTGGGACAGATAAGCAACTCGTCAAGGTCCCGCAACTAGGCGCGACGAAGCGTGGATTCGAACCCCGGTCTACGGCCGCCTTCCCACTTCGTCCCCCATGTCCTTGAACAGCTCGGTCCCGCAAGGCCTCTAAGCCTCTTTGAGGATCCCCGGGGTCACCTCCCCGCGCCCCGGCTCTCCCTCTCCCACCTGTGGACGCAATACGACTCCAGGTGGCGGAGCGCCCGCTTATAAAGCCGCAACACCTTCTGCTGGTGGGTCAGGTAGGCACCGGGCCCGCAAAACGCCATGACGGCCCGCTTCCTCCAGCCGCCGCGGGGGACCCCGGGAAGCCGGAGGCCGGGCCGAGGGGCGGGGCAGCCGGAAGGGCGGGACGACGGCGACCACTTCCGCTTCCGCCGGGGAGGAGCCGGCGCTGCAGACATGAGTCGCTTCAAGTTCGTGGGTAAGCGTCTTCCCGGTTCTTAGGCTTTTCTGACCACGCACGAGCGTCGCTTACCGCGGCCGGGAGCCCAGGACTTGAGCTCTCCGGCTTTCTGAAGGTTGAGAGGGCACTCAGGGGAAGAGGGCGCGGGGAGGCTTCTGGGTGCCGTTAATATTCTGCTTCTCAGCCTGGGTGCTCGTTTCATGGTGTGCTCATCTGTGAAAATTAACGAGCTATACAGGTTGATTTATGCTCTTTTCAGCATATGCGTTGTATTCAGTAAAAAGAAAAAAAGGAAGCAAAAGTAGGCCAAAAAAAGGCCACTCACTGTATTCCCCTCCATCCCATGTGCACCTCCCGCCCCTTCCCCTCTTGGTGTGGGAGAGGATGACGGCTTCGAGGCTCCCGTTCACCCACTAATTCACGCGTTCATAGCACGGTTATTGAGCGTCCCTGGGGAGCCAGACACCGGCGTAGGAACACAGGGCACAAAGACTCGGTCTCTGATCTGCTGGCATCACCATCTGGTGGGGAAACTGGAGCACACAAATAGTGGGGAGAAAAACAAACTTTATTACTTGGCATGTACAATAATCTGTTCACCATCAGCAGAACAGGAGAGGGAGAATGCGACAGGAACCAAAAGGGTAAGAGTATTTGCTACGAGGCACATGGGAAAAGCTGGAGACATTGTGAGAGCTAGGATCGGAAGGGTAACTTGGGACTCACAGGTCTGGCTGAGTTTCACGGTGTGTAGAGTGAGGCTTTGCGGAAGGCTTTCAGCCTTTCTTCAAGTAAATCATGGAGTGCCGGTTATGTACCAGGAACCTTGGGCTGTGCATTATAGCAGTTAGTAAAGCTGGTTGTGATTCTTGTCTTTGTGGCATTTCCAGCTACTTAAAGGTGGGAAAGGGCAATGATCACATCTCTGCTTTAATAAGGCAATCCTGATAGTTACTGTAGGGGGAGAAATGGAGAAGCATTTCCGAGCTTGAACTGGGGCAGTGGAAAAGGGAGAGAGAAGTTGAAGAGATGTACATATGCAGCATTTGGCAGCTGTGTTTATGGCAGCAACGGAGAGTGAACAGCCAGAGATGACTCAGGGTTGGGATAAATACCTAAATATGAAATAGAAGCATGATTAGTTTGGCAGTGGGTGGTAGGAGATGGAGTGAAATCCATGTGGATTAGGTTAAGTTTGAGAGTCTTATAGGACATCCAGCTGGAAACATTTACTGGGCAATTGGAAATGTAGTCTTAGATCTGAGAGTTATTTTAAGCGATATTTTTTTCCAGAGACTTTGTGCTAACTTTATGGAACTATGAAAGATTCAAGTGGTGCAGTTATTTTTCAGACTAGAGAGATATGTACAATCAAAGCAACTGCAGGGGAGAATGTTTTCAGTGCCCAAAAGAAGTTTAAAAACGCTGTGGTAGAGCCTGGGGTGGGGTTGGGGTGCTGTCCTCAGTGGTTTGTAGCCATTTTCCAGGTTTGGTGTCGGTCCGCTTCTCTATTCCAATCTGTGATATAATGAGTGGGGGAGATGGGCCAAGGGCCATGAAACAGTCCACAAAGAAAAGACAACTTTTTATTTGTGGTATAAAACTAAATCCCTGCCTCCAGTCATGTCACCTTAAGACCATCATACATACAGCCTTCAGTGCGGTCTGTATAAAAATCAACTACGGTTTTCTTCTGCTTCAAATCCTTCAGTTACTGTCCTCAGGATAGTTGCAGTACCTTGACGTACAAAGCCTTTCCGTGTTCTGCCCTGCCCTGTTTTCCAGCCTCATCCGTTTTATCTTTCATAAACACTTGGACATGCTCTTTCTTGCCTCGAACAAGGTTTTCAAGTGGCAGTTTGGGACCATAATGTCACTTGTGCCTCTAATATCCCCGTGACTACCTTCTTGCTTGGTTGATATTTACTTGCTCTTTCAGACTTCATAACTCTACCCTTTGACACATTATTTTATAATTAAAGATTTATGTGTCTGTCTTTCCCACTAGACCACACTCTTAAGGCAAATGCTGAGTAGTGTTTGTTTCCCAGGGACTCAGTACAGTGATGGTCAATGGAAGTATGAACGAATGGGTAAAACAATATATGTAGTTTTAGTACCATGGTGGTAAAATTGATAAAGGAATTTGAACCTTTCGGTAAGATAAGTTCAAAAAGACTTCTTGAAGAAAGTGGGTTTATTTTGAATACATTTTTTCCCTACTTTCCTGAGATTGCCAGAGTTAAAAGTTTTTAAGTCTATCCTTCCCTAGTTGTTGAATAGATTTATGCATAGAAGGAAACACATTCCAGGGGTGGTGGGGGTGGCAGCGGTGATGTGTAACTCTTGATGCATTTACATTTCTTTGAATTTTTGTGTTTATCTTTGAAATAATAAAGTGCCCTTTTTAAATTAAGATATTTTATCTTAAATTTTCCAAAGTAAAATTGATACTCCAGGAAAAAGTATTACATACTCTGTGAAACATCCATAGCTTTTTGTTTGTTTTTTAGAGATTGATTTATTTTAGAGAGAGCGCTTGAAAGCCCAAGTGCATGCTTGCTTAAGTGGGGGGAGGGGCAGAGGGGGAGGGAATCCTCAAGCACACTCCCTGCTGAGTGCGGAGCCCCAAGTGGGGCTTGATCCTAGGACCCTGAGATCATGACCTGAGCCCAAACCAAGAGTTGGACGGTTAACTGAGCCACCCAGGTGCCCCGGAATACCCCTAGTTTGAAGAGCACAGCTTTGAATGATTCCTATTCTACCAGTCCCCACCCCCCTCCATGAGCTCATGAGAGAGCAGCTGACAGTAATTAGTAGCATAACGATCTCTTTGGGCCATCCAGCTTTTAGGTACCTAACATTAATTTATAATTGTCTTTTTTCAACAGGATTCTGATCCTGCCCTGTAGCCCTAGAAGCAGGCTGGTTGGGCCTTTTGGCCAACTTTTTTGTATAAATTCCATTTCCCTGGGGATTGGATAATATTTCCTATTCTTTGTCTTTGTTTCCCTTAAGCAACCTAGTCATTCATTTATTTTAAAGTATTTATTGTTAAAGTATTTACTGAGTCTCTACTGTGTGCCATCCAGTGTGCTAAACGCTAGGAATTGGTGGTGGTCAGAAACTAGGTCACGGTCTCGTGGTGGAGACAGCCTCATGAGTGCACTAATGGCTCTACCACAATTACAGAGAAGAGCGCACTGAAGAAAGGGAACATGGTTCTCCGGGTATTTGGTGAAGAACAAAACTTAGTCTGGCAGGTCAGAAAAGGTTTCCTTGCGGAAGTGACACTTGGACTGAGCTCTGAAAGATTGAGTTAAGTGGGCCAAGAAAGGCAGAAGTTTCCAAACAGAACAGCCTGTGCAAACATCCTGTGGCAAGAGGGCACATGGTACTTTTGAGGAACTGGAAAACGACCAGTGAGTGGGTCTGTGGAGAGAGAAATGGGGAAGGGGCTGAAGGAGTGGGAGGATGGTATAGAATGAGCTAGAGATTAGCAGAGCCAAGGTTAGAGATTGCCTTAGTCCATCTGGGCTGTTATAAGAGAATATTGCAGATTGGGTGGCTTATAAATAAGAAATGTTTTCTCACAGTTCTGGAGCTTGGGAAGTGCAAGATCAGGGCACTAGCATGTTTGCGTTCTGGTGAGGACCCTCTTCCTGGTTTTTAGCTGCTGCCTTCTCATTGTGTCCTTCTGTGGTGGAACAGGCAAGGGGTCTGGAGCCCCTTTTATAAGGTGGTCATGTCCAAAACCATATCCAGTCCAGAGCCACATACTTGGATGCCCTTAAGTTTTGTATCTAGCACAGAGGTTGGCCAATGTTTTCCTTAAAGGGTCATGTAATATTTATCTTTTATTTTGTGGACCATATGATCACTATTGCAAGTACTGTGATCTTGTCACTCAAAAGCAGGCATAGACACCATATAAACAGGTGGGTGTGGCTATGTTCCAGTAAAACTTTTTGGACACTGAAACTTGAGTTTCTTTAATTTTTATGTTTCACAAAATCCTAATCTTTTGATTTTTTTTCCCCCTCAGCTATTTAAAAATGTAAAACTATATTTAGCTCAGGGGCAAACAAAGATAGGTGTTGGTCTGCCGACAGCAGCTTGCCAGCCCCTTGATGTAGCACATTTCTTTCCTCGTGGCACTGTCGCAGAGAAGTACTTGGCTGATTGCCCCACAGAAGTCTGTCTCTTGGATTTGTCTGATTGCTGTGTGCTGGTGTTTAGCCTGTCCACTGATTTCCTGTATTTCCTGTAAAGTTGAAGTTCTATCTGAAGGCTAAGCAAATCTGACACAATTTTAAATGCCCTGTTTACTGTCCATTTGTATCCCTGGATCATAGGTGACAGTGATGGGACATCCTTACTGACCCAGTGAGGCATCAGTTTGGATATATGGTTTTGTTTTGGTTGCAAGCAGTTTTCCACTCTTGTTTTGAGAAGTAAAACTCAGTAATACCGGAAGTAGTGTTTAACAGTAAAGCAGTTACTGCTTTTAAAGCCAGCCAGTTAAAAAAATAATAATAATGGAAAAGAAACATCACTGATCCTTACAAGATGACATGCCACTAAATGTATGACTCCCTCAATTCCCCCCAGTCAGAAGTAGTCATTTTCTACCTTGTCTTCTTCCTATCCTGCTTTCACCCCATCTTTCTTAGTTTTTTCAAGCTATTTCAAGCTAGAAATTGATTCTTATATATTATTTGTATACTTTCTCAGAATTTGTTGACAACACACATACTTGTGATAGGAACTTTTTTTTTTTTTTTTAAAGATTTTACTTATTTGAGAGAGTGCTCTCCGAGCTGGAGGAGGGGCAGAGGGGAAGAGAGAATCTTAAGCCGACTCCACGCTGAGCACAGAACCCGACATGGGGCTCGATCTCACCACCCTGAGATCATGACCTGAGCCAAAACCAAGTATCAGATGCTTACCCAGGTGCCCCTGTGATAGGAACTTCTTAATTGAAAAGGTAGGATCCCTTATTATAGCTATATTAGGACATTTTGAACAAGTTAAATGGGTAGGATTCTGAGTGGCTTTATTTTCATAGTTGCATCATGAGTTAGGTATAAAAATATGGACTCACTTTGGCTCTCGAATAATGAATTGAGAGTGTTAACCGCTGAAGGTGGTATAGTAGGGTAGCTAATGTTGACTAAAATGCCATGTGTTACTGGCATGTTACAGAATGTATAGTGTGCTTAATGATAATAGTAAGTACATTTTATAAGGCTTTTAATCTGCAAAATGCTTTCACATTCATTTTCCATCTTGAGCCACATTTCATCCCTGGAAGGAGAAATGTTATGCCCTATTAGTGGGGAAACTGAGGCCCAGAAGACCTACTGATTTGCCCAACATCATTCAGTTTATTCATCATATGCCAGGAATTCTGACCTTCCATAACTGCAGTTCCTCCATTTCATTGTATTTCTTGGAACTTGCTAACAAATGTACACTTTTTGGTGATCGATTTGACCTTTCCTTTGACCCCTCCACAATGGCCTGTTCATTATCTTAACCCCCCTGCTGGTGTTCGCCGGGGAAGTGGGTGGATGGGGAGTGGGAGGCCCAGAGGCCAGCCAATATAGCAGAGAAGAACTTCTCAGAGAAACAGAAGTGACTCAAAGTCCAGAAAAAGAACGTATTTGCTTCTGTAGAGGAGGAAAAGCTTCCTCTTACCCTGTTAGGTTCTGTAGCTGTTCGAAGAATTAAACTGATATAAGACGTTAACAGGAGAAAAGCATAGATATTTTTTGTGTATATGGGAGTCTTCAGAAGGAAAATGAAGGCCAAAAGCGTAAGTGGCAATGTGATTAAAGGGCTTAAACTGTCTGAGTTATGGGACAATGATGAGGAAATGTATGGGGAAACTAATGGAAGATGATGTCTCCAGGGCATTCAGCTCAAAATAACTGATATGCTAAAGTGGCATATTTTGGGGTAGTATGTTCTGACCCCCTTCACCAAACCTGACTAAGGTGAAGCGTTCTGTTCAAGGTAGAAAACAGCTCTAGGGGCGCCTGGGTGGCACAGCGGTTAAGCGTCTGCCTTCGGCTCAGGGCGTGATCCCGGCGTTGTGGGATCGAGCCCCACATCAGGCTCCTCCGCTATGAGCCTGCTTCTTCCTCTCCCACTCCCCCTGCTTGTGTCCCCTCTCTCGCTGGCTGTCTCTATCTCTGTCGAATAAATAAAAAATAAAATCTTTAAAAAAAAATAAAATAAGTATAAAGTTTACTTGCTAAATTTGCTTGTTTTTGTTTCCTTTGTTTTTCACTTTGTTTTCTAGTAAAAAGATTGCTTTAGGAAAATACTCATCTCTTTGCTGCACAAAGAGGAAATGAGTAGAAGAACTACAGACCAAGTCTGTGCTCCTAACCATTGTCCATGGTGGGTGATTGTAGACGGAGCCCTGTGAAGGATTATTCCAGACTTTCAGAAGAGCCTCTCTTCTCTTCCCTGGGTTCCCTTTCTTACGTCTGCCCCCTGCCCTATCTAGTTTCCTTTCCTTCATTGGAAAAAAAAAAAAAAAAAGGCAGATGCTGAGTGAACTGGGCCATTCCATTGAACCCCTATATTGTATTTATTGTAGTCAATGTTTATGTGTTAATAGTCCTTTAAAGGGTACCAGCTGTGAATTCATCTCCTACCCTCTATTGACATATATACTGTTGCTGAAATATCTTTCGAGTTTTCTGCATTGTGCCTTTCTTTACCTTTTTCCAAATGTCGGGACTACTCTCCCCACCATCTCTTAGATCATCCACACTGCCATCCATCATCTTAAGTCTGTCTTCAGGTGGAAACAGCACAGCTTACTGAGGGCCAGCCTGGCAGAAATCAGAGTGAGAACATACCAAGAGGAAGCTAAAAGTAAGCAGAAGTAAAGTAAGGGTCTGTAGGTAGGCAGGTGCCCCACCATCATGAACCTGGAGATTCTGCTAGTGCTAAGAGGTGTGTATTTTAAATAAGAAAAGTATTATTATTTTTTTAAAGATTTTATTTATTTATTTGAGAGAGCGCAAGCAAGAGCACAAGCTCGGGGGAAGGGCAGCGGGAGAGGGAGAAGCTGGCTCCCCACTGAACAGGGAGCCCAACTCGAACGTCGATCCCAGGACCCCAGGATCTCGACCGGAGCCGATGGCAGACGCCCAACTGGCTGAGCCACCCAGGCGCCCCATAAGGAAGCTATTATTACTGCCCACGGCCAGCACGGCCTGACTTCATCTCCCGTCATTCCCTGGTTCCCTTGAACTCCACAGCAGGGTTTATCAAGAATGGCTCTTGATGTTGGGGTCAAAGACTCCCTCCTTGCGGGAAGCTACCCTGCTTGTTACAGGATATTAGCAGCATCCGTGGCCTCAAGCCTGGACGCCACTAACTCTCCCCTCAGTTGTGCCAGCTGGAACTGAACGCAGACATCGCAAACTGCTGTGCAGGAGGGGAGGATAGGAGGAGGGGTGGGCTGCCGAATTGCTCTCCACTGAGGACCACTGCTCTGGAGGCACCATGAATTTCTTCCCGTCTTCCAGATACAGTAGGCGCCGGCATGCAGCCGTGTTGTCGAATGCCCGTTCGTTTTGTCAGCTTGTAAGCTTTAGCTTTGTTCAAGATCCAGCTGCTGGGAGGCTTTTCTCGTCCTCTTTGCCAAAATGGTTAATGCCCCCTCTTTGCGCTCCCAAGCACGTAGTATTTATAGACTAACGTGTAGCGCTCCTACAATGTGGCAATCGTTATGCTAGGTTTTAGGAATATAGCAATAAAGAAAAACATTCTTGCCTTGTGTTGCTTAGTCTAACGTATCACAAATACATATTATATTTGTACTTTCCATAGAGATCATGAATTCCTGGAGGGCAGGGACCAAGTGTTGGGTCCTACTCCCTTCTGTATCCCCTAACTCCTTACATAGTAAGGACACAGACTTGGTCTTCACAGTATTTGGTGAATAAAAGAAATAATTTATTCTGTTCTCTGCATCTCTACTTATATTACCCCAATTCAGGTTCTCCTCATTGTAAATATGAGCTCTTGCATGTTTCCAAATGAGAGACGCTGACTCCATTGGCCCCCTTCAAATCGTACCTTCTGCAGAGATACAGAATGAGATGTCCAGAAGACAAATCTTACCTCCTCTGCTTAAGAGTCATCCGTCCTTGTCGCATCTAGTATTTTAAAGACAAATGTCTGTAACATAGCCAAGTCTGGACTTCTCTGGCCACTCCCTTCCCTACATTTCTCTCCAGCAGCCAGACAGCCTATAGCTCGCACAATCACTGCTGTTTCACAGCCCAGATGCATTGCTCCTACTTCGTCTGCAATTTCCCCTCTTCTACTGGGTAACTCTAACTTACCCTTTAAGATTCAGTTCAGGGATCCCTTCTTTCTGGAAACTCATGGGCCATCTACCAGACTAGGTTGGGTGTGTTCCTCATCTGTGTCTCACAGTGCCAGTGCCTACTTGTAATTATTTCTTAACTGTCTATTAATATGTCTGCCTTCCCAGTTCTGCAGTGAGTTTCTTGAGAGCTAGAATTCTATCTTCCTCCTCCTTGTATCCCAGGTGTCTAGCACAGTAACTGACAAGTGGTAGGTACTTAGATTTTGTTTGAGTGAATGAAAAATTTAGTAACAAGAGCTTTTATTTAACAGAGAAGTTTAAAATAGAAGCTCTTAATAATTAATGATTTATTTTTGCTTTCCACAGATATTGGTATCAACTTGACAGATCCTATGTTCAGAGGAATTTATAGGGGAGTTCAGAAGCATCAAGGTAAATGTTTCTTTTATTAAGATAAATAGTTTCTCTATGATGACAAGTTTTCTGCCTCAAGGAGATCATGAACAGCATGATACACTTTACAATTGAAATATTAAAGGATTTATTATTGCATCTTGGATGCATATAGTTTAAAACTATCAACAAAGTGAAACATTCATAAGCTATTTGGGTAAATCACAACCATGAGCATTTATAAAGCACCTGTAATAACAGTGTTACCAAGGCCTCCTTTTCTGAGGAAGTTTATAATTTCGAATATAGAAATGCATAAAAGCCATATGCATAAAAGCCAAACAACAGTTGATTGTTTAATTAGTCTTTTAAGCAATTGAACATTAAGGCATGTAACCAAAAAAAACACATGCAGTTGAACATCACTCCAATACCTAGTCTTGGAAATGTTCTCGGCCGAGTGACCGAGTGGCTAAGGCGCAGGCGCGCTGCTGTCCAGCTTCCCTGTCTTGCCTTCCCCCCTTTCCTCCACGTCCTGCTAGATCCCACATCCCTACGGTACAGGTAGGAGTAGATGGTGGTTTCTTAGAGACTGATGGAACGCTTAGCCAAAAGCAAAATGGCTTATACTTCTCACATCAGGTTCATTCAAAGAGCGTTATTTTGTCAGCTGAGGTGAGGAAGCAGGAAATGATGGTGACAACACGTTTTTGAAAGGAGAATTTCTCCAACAAACTGGTTTATGAATATTGTCTCAGAAAATTACCGTACTTGTTACATAAATGCAGACAGGAAAATTCGGTCTTGTGGTCTGGGTGAGGTGGGACTGCACATCTCAGCAGTTCAGTCCGAGCTAATTCTCCGGTGCTGCTAGGTGATACTCAGCAGAAGCTTCTCTGAATACTGGGAATGCTAGATGCCGCTTGAAAGAAGAAAGTTAGACATTGGCTTTCTTTCATAAGCCTGACCTCAAAACTTAGCTTTTCTACTTCATTTAGAAGTTTGGATAATGTTTTGTTTTATGTTTATAAGATGTTAGGTACTGCAGATGATTGAATAAATTATATTCTGATTTTCTTGCCCTTGTAGCACTTAATAGATTTCCCACTTTGTGACACTGTATGTATGTGTGTGTTTGTGAAATAAGTTTTATTGTCATCAATCTCAGCACTCTGGTTTATAATATTTATCAAAACTAGTTGTCTTAGTATAAGTTCACTAAATTGATAGTTTTTGTCTAAAAGAAATTTTATAGCTACTCTAGAAATAATTGAATTCTAACTAAATTTACTGTGATAATTAAATAATAAGTGGATTTTTATGATAGAACTGTTTGATTTTGTTGTCCATTTACCTCAGGCCTCTTAAAACTTAGCTTTCTATTGCTCTCCCCAGAAAAGCTTGTTGTTACTTAACAAGAAATTTTGGGGAAAAAAAACTGTCAGAGAAAATAAAAATTATCCTTCCTCAATGGGATGGGAATTACTGAAATTTACGAAGAGGAGATGTTTTAGCATGTTTTGGGAGGCGTTACAGATATATTTTGAAAAGCCTAGTAAAAATAACAATTTTAATGATTGTTTTAAATACAGTACCAACAACTTTCAAACTTAAGGCAAGTGACTTAAATTGTAGTGAGCAAATTCACCTTTCGTTTGACCCTCCTGATTTTTGTCACTTTTCTCCCTTTTGCTGAACAGAAAAAAATACAATTAAATGGATAACTAGTCATCTAGTTTGCCTTATATGGGTTTTTTTGGGGGGGTTATTGCTGATTATTATTATATAAGTACTCATCAAACAGTATTGACTTGGTAAATATTGTTTCTGTGTATTTTTCTTTCAAGGGATAAGTAAGTGAATTTTTTTTTTTAACCAGGTTTTCTTAATGTGGGGTTTGTTTTTTACAGATGACTTACAAGACGTAATAGAGAGAGCTGTCCAGATTGGTGTTAAAAAGGTAACTTTTTGTTAAGTTTTTTAAAAAATTAAATTTTGCTTAAGATACTGTAGAATACGAGAGAAAAGAGCTGACTAATGCCATGCTTGACATTTTGGGATATGTATTGTCAACAAGTAATATTAGCAAGTAAATGAAGTAAAATATCAGAACTTAAGTGTCCCAGACCTCATGCTGGGATAGTTCTTTATGTGGGCAGAAATGTGGCAAATGGCAAAATCTCTTTGAAAAAAATGTTTAAAAGCTATCTGAATTCCTAGGCTCCTCCAGATGCAACTCTTAATAAATTTTATGACATAGCTTAGCATTTGTTAGAATTCAGTGGTCATCAGAAAGTCCTGTGTCTGTCACCAGGTTTAGCTTTTATAGTATGGATATACCTATTCAAATAACTGAGAAGACAGTTTAATTTTTACAGTACTAATTTGATTATCAGGCAAATTCTGCTTTTTAGAGAGTTCTAAGCAAATGAATATTAGCTCTGTCAAAGTCCTTGAATAGATACTTTTTATAATTAGTGTTCTTAAAAAATATCAAGCTAGCCCGCATACGCACACATAAAGTTAAGTTCCCCAGTGTGGTGTCAGGAGCTGCGGCTTCTCAGTTGAATTACGTCGGTTGTGAGAGAGAACCCTGCTGGCTCCGGGTTCCGCAGTCCCAGCTCTACGCTGTAGAGTCACTGCTCACAAGTAGTGAGAAAGGATCAAAGTTACAGCACTCATTTCTCTTTATGCAGTCATTCTCTGCTTGGTAATCACTTTATAAAATGCTTTTCTGCAGGCTCTGAAATACCAAGCTCCTAAATTTTCATGTGTCAGCCATGAGTAGTTTAATCCTAACATTTGGAAACGTACACACAGCGATGCAAGAAGACAGAAGTGGAATTTACTCGGATGTGGTTCCTAATTGGAATCTAACTTCGTGTCTTGCAGTTACGCTGTAGCGATGAAAAGCACAGTACGGCCTCACACCGCGGGGCTCCAGCCCCAGCTTCATCCTTCAGAGCTTTGTAACACGGGTGCTGCTCTCTCCAGGATGATAGTAGTTAGCCTAGTTAAGGGAGTTGTTGTGAGAGTTAAATAAAGCTGGAGTGCAAAGCACTTGGTATTGTACCTGCGTAAACACCCTTTACTCTTGTTAGATTTATGGTGGAAGCCACCATCATCCTAATATCACCATTGTGACCTGAGAGAGGAAATTACATCCTCTAGTCTTGTCCTTACTTTTTCATCTATTTGGGAAAATTATAGATAAAATAAAATGAAAGATACACTTGAATACACTCTACAGAATTGAAATACTCGATGTGGGCCCCTGGTCTTGTATTCAAGAGTTAGGTAGTGTTAGCAAACAGTCAAGTTCTCCCAATATTTTTGTTGGTATCTTATACCCTGTGTTTTACAAGCAGGTGAGGATTTAATAATGGCTGTGCATTCCATGGATACACAGTGCCTATTATATTAGAAGCGTAGGTTGCTATACCGGAACGTCTGTTCATCATTTGCACTTCCTCCTGTGTTTTGCATGTTTTCTCTTTGGGCGGGTGCCTAGAAGGAATTCTCATTTTAGTTTAGGCACTTGAAGTGAGATGCTTTAAAAAATCTACATCTGTGTGCTTAGTAAGTCCCTTCTTTAGAAGGACGCACACTTCAGCACTCCGTCAGTAGCCAGCACCCACACATCGCTCTCTGTGACATTTTCCTTTTAGTACAGTAGTTCTGACTGCCGGTGGACCCTGAGGCCTGCCTCCTTAGAAGCCTGCTCTCTGCCAGGAGTCATATGTTTCCTTGCAAAGAATTCAGTATACGTTAATCTAGTGATGGTCAAACTTTTGGTCTCAAAACCCATTCACATTCTTCAATATTACTGAAGACCCAAAGAGCTTTTGTTTATGTGGGTTTTATTTGTTAATACTGGAAATTAAAACTAAGAGGAATGTAAAATGTCTATTAACAGTAAACCATATATACATAAGCAGCATATTTTTATGAAAAATAAGTATTTTCCAAACCAGAAAAATGTGATATGAGTGGAATTGTTTTCTTTCTTTTTTTTTTTAAACCTCTCTTGAATGTCTGGCTCTTAATAGAAGACAGCTGAACTTGGATATCTGTTTTTGCGGTCAGTCTGTTGTGATATTACACATCATGTAGCCTCTGGAATATCTCATTGCACACTGGGGCCGAGTGAGAGTGAAAAAAGCAAATAGCATCTTTAGTATTATTATGAAAATAGTTTTGACCTCACATTCCTCCGGGGGTTCCGGGACCACACCTGGAGAACTGTGAAGCCTTCAGTTATTCAGTCTTTCTCGTAATGTGATCTCTGTCCTTAAGGAGCTCTTGATGTGACAGGAAAAACCGATATGTGAATACATTTTAATAGGAAGGAGTGACAAATTCTGTGTTGTATATATGCTTGTATGTGTGGAGAGGGGTGGTCAGGGACCACTCTAAATAGATGACCTTTCAGCCATATTTTAAAGGAAGCATAAGTGTGTGACAGTCAAAGAGAGGAAAGCATTCTGGAAAAAAGCAGCAGGAAGGCATGTCTGGGAAACGGTTGTTGATACTGTGTTCAAGTAGGCTTATTTTATTTCTTTCTTTTTCAGTTTATGATTACAGGTGGAAATCTGCAGGACAGTAAAGAGGCACTACATTTGGCACAAACAAATGGTATCCTCATATTAGTTTTACCCCCCAAAATATGAGTTAAGTTACTTTGAAGAAATCTTTCTAAAAACCGCCTCAGGTATAATACGATGGACTGTGACCGTAGACATAACAGGAAAACAGACTGATTGCAGTGGGACATGATTAAAATGAAAGAATTCTAAGTGCCCACTGGTATAACAGATATTTGATTAAACCCTCTCACTCACTGTACTTAACGATTATTTTGATTATAGTTAATGAGAATTAAGTTCACTGGGTATACAGTTTAGCGTCACATATTCCTGATGTAAGATTTTTGTATGTTGTCACGTGCTTAAGATGTGAGTTGCTTTTTATTTGCTGTTTTAATGAAGGATCATTTATTAAATATTTATCATGCAGACCATTATTGTAAAGCCCCAGGAATGCAAGTAATAACATGTAATCTTTCAGACGCTCACTTTATGTTCATATATTTTGCATTTATTTAAAATCTGTGAAGTTTTGGAATTGGTTCCTAAGGAAATTCTAGTTACAGAAAACATCTCCTTTATCTGGCGTTCATTTTACCTAACTTATTTTGGTTTTGTGTTTTGGCATGCATGCTTCTTGTGCTAGACATTGAAGAATTAGGCATTCTGTTATTTTTCAAAATACTGATTTACTTATTAAAAGTTATTTTTTATGGAAATCTTTCTAAAATGCATACTTCTCTTCAGAATCCACTGACGCTTTTTCTTGGGGGTATAAGAATCTTGTCTTCCCTACTTTTTATCCCCAAAGAGAGATGCTTTTAAAAGTTCTTGAAGCTCGGCTATCAGTCCTCTTGACTCCTCTTCCTGTACCTGTCTCCTCACTGCTTTAAAATCTCTGCCTCCGTTTGTATGTAAACACCTGCAGGAGAGGCTGAGGAAGGCTCCCCACCTCTCCCGTGGGTTCAGGTGCAAGCCACTCAGAAGCCCTTTTTGACTTCATATTTGTGTTCCATACACAGCTATCAAGGTATAGTCTCCAAATAAGTGAGCTTTATTTTTTAATAGAAAACAAATCTCAGGGCATCTGGGTGGCTCAGTCAGTTCAGGGTCTGCCTTCAGCTCAGGTCATGATCCCACGGGTCCTGAGATCGAGCCTCGAGTTGGGGTCCCTGCTCAGTGGAGAGCCTGCTTCTCCCTCTCCTTTTGCCCCCGCCCTCCATCATGCACGCGTGCTCACTAGCCTGCTTTCTCTCTCTCCAATAAATAAAATCTTAAAAAAAAAAAAAAAAAAAAAAAAAAAAAAAAAAAACCCCTTCCATATCTTTAAGTCACCCTTTTTAAGGGGAAGAAATACATTTTATTACATTAAATACATGAAACAAGACAGTGATGTGAATAGTGAATATAAAAGATATAATTAGGTTATGACCTTTCATTCTCCAAGAAATTGTTTCATTTTCCATTCTACAAGACTCAGTAAATATCAAGCTTTGGAACGAGTTGGATTGAATTCATTCTTTTTAACAATATGTTAAGGCAATAATCACAATCATGTCCTGCTTTGTTAAGGTATCCCAAAAATTATCATATGATTAACCTTATACAATTCTTATAGTTCAAATAGTTTATGGTTATTGTTAAAAACTAACCAGTTGAAATTATTTGTACTACCATTTTTGCATATTAAATAAAATATGAAAAATATTTTGAAAATAATCCTAAGACATTATTTTGTGCTAGATATGTTTTTCAGTACAGTTGGATGTCATCCTACAAGATGTGATGAATTTGAAAAGAATGACCCTGATCTTTACTTAACGGAGTTGTTACATCTTGCTGAAAACAATAAGGGGAAAGTTGTAGCAATAGGGGAGTGTGGACTGGGTAAGTGCCAACCTAGCACTGTTAGAGTGACTTTGAAAGTGATTTGTTCTGTACAACTTAATGAGTTGTTTATTGGTTCTTTTTTTTTTTTTTTAATCTTTTAAAGATTTCGACCGACTACAGTTCTGTCCCAAAGATACTCAACTCAAGTAAGGAAATTTTTTGACTTTAGAAATTATTGTAAAATCTTAAGAGTGATTTTTTAAAATAGCTTTTATCTGTTCAGAATGTAGTTGAATTAAGCATCAGAATTTTTTTCCCTTTATATATCAAAAGTTAAGTGAAATAAATTCCATGCATATTTGCATGGAATTCATTAGGGTTGGAAGCATATAGTTCCTAATTGATTAACCATCTAACTTAATTGTAATGGTAGAAATAAGGGATGAGTTTTACATGATGGAGACTTTTGTTGTTCTTTGCCTCATAAATGTATTCATGCATGAGCCATTCCAATGAAATGATTTAAATTCAGGTGGGGGCATGATTTAAGAGCAAGGGGTATTAAAAAGAGATTATAGGATCAGTCACCAAAGCAGGAAAAACCTACTCTTGTGGGGCACTTAGAATGTGAGGGTCTTTTCACAGGAGCTATGTGGAGAGTGGTAGCTTCTCAGAAAACTCCAAAGTTCCCAAGCCTTGTAGACTTCCTACAACCCACCGTCTATACCTTTCAGTTGGAGCTTCTGTCAGCATTCTGGTGGGTAGTGTTACAGGCCAAAAAGAAAAATTAGGTCATAGACTTAATTTAAGACATGAGTATTTTGTTGCATTTCAAAAACAATGTATTAATTATCCAGGTGATAAAACATGAGAATAAATCCTCTCAGAGCTGTTGAGTGATGTATGATGCTGTGGTTTTCAGGGACATTCACATGATTACCAGCAGGATTACTAAATCCTTAACCTCTCTTGAATATCATTTCTAGGTTACTCACTTACCTCAAAAGTTCACATATTCACATTTAAATAGAAAAACAGCTGGCTGTTTGTGTTTCTTAGGTTAAGCCCACAGACCATAATTCCTCCACTTTAGAGTCTGTTTTTTGGCCAAGATGAACCTCGTGAAGCAAACAGACGGTGTGGGGTGTGACAATCGAGGGCAGTTTCAGTCCCTCAAGAGTCCCTGTCCATATGACTTTGATCCAGATGCATTCAAACTGATTCTAAAACGCAACCGAAATACTTTAAACTTCAATTTTTGTATTTAATGAAAACATTGGTAGTTCTGTTTTACTGCTCTGAGGATATTTCCACCATCACCTTAAGATCAGAACTTAAAACAATCTGTATAGCAGGATATCATTTATGCTGGAACACAGACGCCAGTTGCCCAGGTGTTAATCTGTACTAGAGAGTTTAAACTCCATTCATTCAGTAGATGATTACCAAGTGCCTCGGCAGTGAAATACAAATAGGCTTGGTTCTGATGTCTTTATAGACAAGAGAGGAGATAAATAATTAAAATGGGTTGGAAAGTGCTAACAAAAAGGCGAATGACAGCAGGAGATAAAGCTAAGAACATACTAAAGTATGGTATAAATTTTGAGAAGATGAGCAGTTCAATTTGAGATTTCTTTAAATTGTAAAACATCAAATGATTTAGTGAAAAACCACACCAGTAGGAATCCCATTTGGATTGTTGTTAAGGAAATAATTCCCCCTCCCCCTTCTGCCGATGCTCCCTCCCTTTCTCCAGCCTGCAGCTCCCTCCCGGCACACGTGGTGCTCTATACTTGTTTCAGCATTTCTCACATTGTCTTGGAATATGTTTATGTCACCCCTTCCCGTCCCACAACAGGCTAGTGTCTGAGTTCTCAGAGGCACATAGCCAGTGTCACTCACGTTGTCGTGCCCATAGCACCATATGCCGTACTCTCAGCACGTGGCAGGTACTCCGTAAATGTTCAGAGTTTTTAATAAGGAGAAAAGGGTCTTTCTGATTCCTGGAAAGCAGCATGGATAAAAAGCCTGTAATTCAACTTTTACTATTGAATCTTCTCTTGGAAGAATTTAGATTTTGAGCTGTTCGTTTATACCATCTGAGACAATTAACCAGTGTATGATTTGTTGTTTTTGTTTTGTTTCTTAAGTAAAAATGCAGTCAGAAAAAAATGTATGAGAAAAGTAGAAAATGGTGTGATAGATTAGTAGGCAAGACAGAACTAATGTGCAGTAGACACAGTGGCTAAAAAGTACTGTTGAGACCTCCTGGTAAGTAAAGGCAGTACGTAACTGTGCAGCGTAGTTCCCTGTAGAATCAGCAGCTTTGGGTTTGAATCATAACTGCCATTCGGTGGCTGAATGTCTCTTTGTAAATCTCAATTTCCTCATCGTTAAAATGCAGATAATACTGCCTACCTTTCGTAACATTTGGTATGTAAAGCCCGTAGTAGCATGCTGGGCACAAAGTAAGTGCTCCAGAAATTGTGGCTGTGGTGGTGTTCTTAGAAATAATTTCATCCTAAAGAAAACACAGTCTATACTTCTTCTTTGGGGTTTTTGAGAAGTGTTTTTTGAAGAGCAAAAAAACCAAAAAGCATGAAAACGAGGAAGCTGGAGTTTGCTATGGAAGGGGTATCCTCGAAGCCTGCCCTGTATTTTCAGTTTCTGCCCGGTGCTACATTCCCTTTTCTTGTTGAATGTCGAGAGCTTGGTTGACTTGAGTGGGAGGAATTTGCTGTGGGATTTTTCTTGGGGCTTTAAAATGTTAATACTGTGCATGTCTGTTTTGGAAAAAGAAATCCAACATCAGACAAGATTTCAAAATAATCGTTTGGGGATTTAGGGACCGTCAGAGATGAGACAGGCCGTCCTTGCCACCGGCCAGTCCGGAGCGGGGCTCAGCTCTGTGGGTTCAGGTGCACTGCTGTGAGGCTCTGGGCATTTGGGAGTTGCCTCAGTCTGAGTTACTAACAGCTGCTCGGAAGCTGACCTTTTCAAGCCCTTGTCCTCGGTTATTGTTGACCCTAAAATTTAAGAAGCAGGAATACAATCAGAAGCAAATCACAGCTTCACTAAAATGAGTATATCTAACTCAAGTAAACAGTGCTTTTCATATATGAAATTAAAAAATAAAAGCAGCAGAGAAACCTCTTGATAGGTGCCAGTTTCTGCTGCCCTGTAGCTTATGCTATTTCTAGTTACCATGTGGGTTTTTTTCTTTAAAGACAATAGGTACTTAATATCAAGCACTGGTTATCATCAATTTATGTCATTAGGAAGAACTGGCCTTCTTAAGACACCTAGCTAGCTCGAGTGCACGGACCTCTTTTTTCTCATATGCAGAATTCTGGAGGCACGCTGCTTGAACATCTGTTATTTTCATAATTTGTTCTTTTGCCTGCTGTGATAGGCAGGCTTATTCCCAAGGGGATCATTAGATTCTGTAAATCTGTGGCTCGGTTGTGTGGCTTTGTACATAGAATTGTGTGTGAAAGAAATGATCTGTGTAGAGTGGGGAGCGTGACGTGGAGTGTGTATGCAGTGTGTAGCCAGAAGCCAGATCCACGGTGAAGTTTACATAATGACTGGAGCACACTTCATTGCTGACATTTGAAATACTTTAGAGGTTATGGAAATAGTGACTTTTCTTTCGAGATTTCATTTCTATTTCCTACACTGTGAAATTTCAGCAGTTTGTTAACTAAAATTATTTTTGCTTATTCTAGCCCAGCAGAACCTGAAAAGGTGATTTAAAAGCCTGAACACTGGGTAAAAAAAAGGCAAAGACCCACCAACATTATGAAAACTATTTAAGAAGTACCCTTACGTTTCTAATTTTAAAAGTTAGCATTTTCAAGAGAACAAAGGGGTACTCCAGGAAAAATGGTTGTCTTGTATTTCAAGGAGACAAGATAGAGGAATATATAGCAAAAGAGATGTAAACTAAACACCGAGAAATTGTTCCCTAAATTTAAGGTGCCTAGAAGAGGTAAACTCCTGCAGGAAAATAAGATGCTTACTGTCTGTAACTCCTGGTTTCACTTGAACTGCATGAGCATGTGTGACAGTGAGTGAGCCCTGCGCTGAGAAGACCCGGAACTATATCTGGCTATTGTCATTATGCTGTGGGACCAGAAAAGGCTTCTTGGAATCTCACAACTTTTAGTCATTTTGACTGGGACCTAGAATTAGAGCACTCAAGTTCTGGGTCCAAGTTTGTCACATTGTGTTGTGATCCTGGATGAAATTCTATGTCCCCTGACACCAACTCTTGTCTTATTCTAGGATTATTTTGTGGATCAGATAATATAATGGTATGTGGCAGTTGAAAAACCTTTTTATAAAGAACTCTCCAAACATTCATAGCTGCCATTTTATCATGTAATTTTTATATCTTTGAAAAATAGAGTGTTTCTGTTTTTGTGCTATTTATATTTATTTAATAAATCCTTGCGTTTAGTGGTAGTAATTTCTTGTATAACAGCACGCGGAAAACAGTATAAAGCTTTGCCTGGCCTCTCGCTGGAGTGAATGGACTCCCACTGATGGTGCTCAGCCAGCTCTCGGGGCAAGAGGCTGGTGGTGTGTTCTTCACCTCCAACACATGCTGCAGGGAGGGGTCCCACAGGTGATGGAGGGTGTTTGCTTCATGTGCCGGGGTTTGGTGGGAAAGCTAGTTGAAAGTAATTATTTGAGGGGCACCTGGGCGGCTTATTCAGTTAAGTGTCTGCCTTCAGCTCAGGTCATGATCCCAGGGTTCTGGGATTGAGCCCTACGTCAGGCGCCCTGCTCCTGCTTCTCCCTCTCCTGCTACCTCCCCTGCCACCAAACCCCCACTCGTGCACTAGCTTGTCTCTCAAATGAAATCTTTAAAAAAATTATTATTTAAGGGAACAGCTTCCATCACTGTAAACTTAAACATTATAGGTCTCTATTTCTAGTGATCAGTAGTAAAGTGCTACCTAATTTACCCAGCCGTTATAATGGAAAGCTAACCAACATTTTTGAAAATAATTTTGTAATCCCAGAAAATGAAGTATCCTTTTCAGGAAGTTGGCGAAGCCAGATGTGTTTTAAATGTCTGAATTCACTACTTCTGTCCTATAATCTCTGGATAATAAAAGTCCTTTAACTTAAAAAAAATATTTAACATAATTATTTTTCTCACACTAAAAATTAACAAGGAAAATTTTTTGGCGTCATACAGATATTTTGAAAAACAGTTTGAACTGGCAGAACAAACAAAATTACCAATGTTTCTTCACTGTCGGAACTCACATGCTGAATTTTTGGGTGAGTTAAAGCTAAAATCTCAGAATTTAAGAATTTTGCAGAAATCAAGCAAGGTACTTGCCAACAGTCGTTCGTTTTTAATTCACAGACATAATGCAAAGAAACAGAGACCGGTGTGTGGGTGGAGTGGTAAGTAGAAGATTTGTTTTCTCTAGATGATGCCCAGAAGCTTCCTTGTTCCTCAGGCTGGACTCTGAAGCAATTCGGGTAGCAGCAGTACATGTGTTCCCCCTCTTACTGAAGGACATCTATGAGCCAGATGTGATACATAAATCACACTGATGTAGTTAACATTTTTTCTGTTCAAAGTACCAGAGTGATAAAGAATTCCATTCACAAGAAAACCCCATGATTCACTCACATTTTAGTAGTGCGGCTGATACTCTTTCTCTGCCTCTTCCATCAGACGTTCTTCAGTGTTTTTCAATTGAAATTCTGAGCAGAGTATAAACTAATTTTAATAAAGTATTTTAATACTCTCTTCAGGTTTACCTTCTTAATTTCTTGTCAACTGTATTCCTTTACTGTTAACCACTCTGATTAGAGACCCCTCCTTTCTGTAATTTGCTTCTACTCCATGCACTTCTGTGTGGTCATTTCAGTCAGTGCTCAGAAATATTATCTGCCTTCGCTCAGGCATCCAAACCAGTGTTTTTGAAATCTTTTTTTGGATTATGGGTTCTTTTGAAAATCTGCCTCAGAAAAATTCTCAGATGCACAAAGTTTCACCTGTAATTTCAGGAGTGGTTTACTAGTCTCTAGCAGAAAAGCTATTATCCAGGTATATAAAATCAGTCATACTAAGTCCAACTAAGGAAAGAGGAAGTGGCACTGAGCACTTACTGTATACCCACACTGCGTTGCTTTGAGAGTGTCATCTGTATTCTCTCAAGCTTGTAGCCTCTGCTTCATGTCTTACAGACTGCTAGTGATAATGTTTTCTGCATTGCTGTGCACATTTTTATCTAAGGTTTACTGACCCTGCAATTTATCCTTTAGGAACTGGACTTGGGACCTGAAGAGGCTTAGGACGCTCTCATTAATGCCCTTGGGACTGATGTTTCTACCTCTTAGCCCATTTGCTTTATTTCTAAAGAAGAATTTACTTAACAGCAACAAATCCAACCTAAATGTTTGATTTTTATCAAAAAAAGATTGCCAAGGGGCGCCTGGCTGGCTTAGTCAGTAGAATGTGTGACTCTTGATCTTGGGGTTGTAAGTTCAAGCCCCACATTAGGTGTAGAGATCACTTAAAAAAAAAAAATGATTGCCGAATAAAGTATAACTAATTTTCTGAAATGGTTTATGAAGAGTCTTATTTAAAATTATTTTGATATTAGTGGAGGATATATTTTCTAGTCAGCTGGAAATGCTGAGGGGAAGAATAAACCCTTCTGGGCAGCTAACAGTTTTATTCTGTTATTCATAGTGGATTCAAACTCTGGATGCTGTATGATTGTATTTATGACGTCACTTGTTAGGTGTGTGTGCTTATTTATTTATAAAAAGATTTATTTGAAAGCGCATGCACACATGAGCAGGGGAAGGACAGAGGGAGAGGAGAGAGAGAGAGAATCCCAAGCAGACTCTGTGCTGAGCCCCACAAGGGGCTTGATCCCATGACCCATAAGATCACGACCTGAATTGAAACCAAGAGTTGGATGCTTAACCAGCTGAGCCACCCAGGTGCCCCTACTTGCTAGGTGTATTTAAAGAGGTGTTGTTACTTACTGTTTTGATGACACAAATACATCCAAAGTGTGAAAAACTGTGCTTTAATCCCTATATCTTTAAAGGAGAACACCACCATCTCATTCCTTTTGGCCTACTGAGATGATTATTACTGTCTGTGTAACAATTCACATTTTTTTAATGACATTCTCACAATTCTTTATAGATCTTAAAACTCATAAGTCATCTCTCTTCTAGAAAAAAGTATCTCATAACATAAAAATTGAACATTTTAAGATATACTTTACGTGGTTTTATAACATTTTTAACTTCATGCTTTTGCCTGAGAATGTGGCTCCCTCCGCCAGCCCCCTTCCTGGAGGTGCCATGGTAATGCTGGAGCAGAGCCATCAGCGGCCACAGACAGAAAGCCTAGGCGGCCATCTCCCCTCTTGCTGCCTATCAGCGGAGATGCTGCTGACCCATTTTTAATTGTGAGATTGGATTTGAAAATAAAAATTGTAGGGGCCACTGCATTTGAAACCCTCTGGTCCAAAAAACCCTAATGCATCTATATTTTTGCTTGGAAAGTCTTATTGTTATTTAGGATTTTAAAGAAAGAGTAATTATTAAATGAAATTATACCTGTATGTCCTTAGGTGCATTCATTTGATGGTACGAAGGAAGCAGCTGCTGCCTTGATTGACTTGGATCTCTACATAGGATTCAATGGTTGGTAGGTCCTTAAGTTTGTTTAATATTAAGTAAATTCCTTGTTTTACAGTGAATTGCAGATAAGGATTTAAATGCGTTTATTTATCACATTGATCTTGGCCTGTGAATTCCCATAAGTATGTGAAAAATTAGACTACATTGCTCCTGCAAGGTAAAACTTGAAAGTTATAGGGCACCTGGCTGGCTCAGTGGGTAGAGCATGCAGCTCTTGGTCTTGGGGTGGTGAGTTCAAGCCTTTGGTCATAAAGCCTACTTAAACAAACAGACAAACAAAAACTTGAAATTTATAAACTATTAGCCCTGTACCACAGTTACAGAAAACAGTTTTGTATTGAGATCGGCAGCTAGCTTTCTCTAGCACGCGATTTATTCTCAGGTCATTCTATCCCTTTAAAGCATACATGTTCTCAGCATCGTGTATACGCATACACAAGTGATGTCTGCCCTGGGGGGAGACTCCTACGACATAATCATTTTATATATCTCTATAGGCCAAGAAACTGAGGCTCACAGAAGTTAAGTAACTCACAGTGTGAGAACCAGTGTCCTCTGGCTCCACACTCGCTGACCTTCCTGCTGGTACACCCCACCAGTCTTCGTAAACCCAGTACAGTCAGCTAGCCCTGCTGGGTCCCTGGGCTTTCCCTCTCCAGTGTGTCATTCCTTTAAAACTACCATTTGGCTGACTATTACTAAAATATCTCCTCAGGGAAATAGAACCATGAAATTATTTGCTATGGAGTTCAGATTTATGTGTCCTAGATGCTTCTATATTATAGTGATTAATAAAGCACTATGGAAAGGAATACATGAATAATGGATTGTAAAGTAGTTCTAAAAAACTTATAAACAGTCTCCCCACCACGCCGTATGCCTGTAAGTCAGCTTCTTCAGAGGTGCCCACTTTGCTCTTCATCGTCCTATATCTAAGTGCTACGTACGTGTGGTTAGCTCTTCACTCATCCCCTGTTCCCATTAAGGAGTGCGAGCATCTTTGTTCTTCAATCCAGCACTTTCCTGCCACCTGCATTCTTTCCTCCACAAGCTTGTTAGTGTACTTAGTTCAGAATTTTAGGCTGTATGCGTATTTAGTGTTTTCATTATTAGGTCTGTGTGAATACTGTTGACTCCGGAACTATAGGATATACCGCTTTTTTATTTTCCTGGAGCAACTTTCCTCATTTTTATTAACTTGGTTTTCTTCAAAAGTTGAAGCCTTCTCAGACTTTCCAACAGCTCTGTAAAATGCCTTTCTGTTTTTCCGCACAAGGAAGACTGTCTAGGTAAATCTGGCTGTCTAGATTATCTGTCCAGTTCCTTACCCTCCCATCTTCTTCGTTTTGGAGCAGTGTCTGCTCTGTGACGGACTCTTCCTTTTAGATCCCATGTATTCAGTTTTGTTTTGCTGGAACATGTTTCAGATGAATTTATTTTGCTCTTGAAAGTTTGCCTGGATAGTTAATAAAAGAAAAACAAAAACCCTTCCACTTCATATTTTTCCTGGGCATAAAATTCGAGACTAGAAATAATTTTCATGAGAATTTACAGGGCTCATTTCTAGGTTTAATGTCAGTAAATCAGTGGCTGTCCTGATTCCCAGTCCATAATGTATGACCTACCATTTTCTCCCAGTGGAGTATTGTAGTTCTTTACCTCTAGTGTTGTCAGACTTCACAAAAGTGTTGCGATGGGTTTGTCATTGGGAGTTTGTACCCTCTCTGCAGGCCCATTCCAGCTAGAACTCATCTCTGTCAGTCCTGG
This sequence comes from Ailuropoda melanoleuca, assembly GCF_002007445.2. NCBI lineage: Eukaryota > Metazoa > Chordata > Mammalia > Carnivora > Ursidae > Ailuropoda > Ailuropoda melanoleuca. The sequence continues at coordinate 88,364,317 of NC_048226.1, read as the reverse complement.
GAAATTTTTTGTTTCCGTTTTTTTCTTTGGTCCTCCCAGGCTCATACTCTGCTCTCTAATTTTTTTCCCCTATAATTTCTATCTCTGCTTTTCCCCCTACTTTCAAAAATATTTTTCAACTTTTTAATATAACTTCAGCTTCTGGTTGTAATCTCAGAAAGCTCTTCCCTACCATTATCTGGTTGGACAGGTGCAGATGCATCTTACCATCTCTCTAAAGACACGAATTACAGTTATCTTTTGTTTGCCATATGATGCTTTTATTTCTTCTGAGTTCCTTTTTCTTCTTTGTTTTAGTCTCTGTCATGACTTTCTTCAAATGTCAGGCAATTCTTAAGCTGTGTATTTAAAAAGTTAAGAAAAATGCTCTTTGGAATCTCTGTGGGGAGACAGCCCATCAGCTGGCAGGGATTCCTAAATGTCAGCTTGTCAGGATCTTTCTGGGTTGCTTCATTTTCTTCAGAGAGGGATCCTCTGATCTCTGCTGGAAAAACGGTGGGGATTCATCAATGTACCTGTGTTCTGGAGCAGAATGAGGTCGGAGAGAGGACCTCACCGAGCAGTCAGCATTCAGTCTCTGTTTTCAGCCGCGTGCTAACCCCCCTTCACTCCTCTGTGCTGCTTTTCCTCTGACTTAGCTTCTCCAGAGACTGTACACACAACCTCTCCCCCTTTCTCTCTTTCAGGCCAGGGGTAGGGGGCAAAAGTGCTCCTCTCTGTACCAGTTCACTTGAAAGCAATCTGAGACTTTTGTCTTTTCTGTTCCTCACCTTTTACAACAGTCCCTACTCAGTCCCTTGCCTTATCCCAGCCTAAGTACCTAGATCTTTCAGTTCTTAGAACTTCCTTGGGTGAATTGGTTTGCTTGTCTTCAGTATCTCTCTGCAGCCACATGGCACTTAAGTCACTTAGCGCATAGAGATCATTTATCATTTTATCATCTACTTTCTGCTTTGTATTTTGTGACTAGGAGTCAGAAATATCTCCTAGTTTCATCAAAAAATGTGGGGTTTTTTTTCCTTCTTATTTTAAAATGATTTTTAACAGAAGACCATAGGGGTGCCTGGGTGGCTCAGTCGGTTGAGCGTCTCTTGACTTTGGCTCAAGTCATGATCTCAGGGTCATGGGTTTGGGCCCCACATCAGGCTGCATGCTCACCATGGAGTCTGCTTGAGAGCCTCTCTCTCCTTCTGCCCTGGTCACACTCTTGCTCTCTAAATAAAAATTTTTTTTTAAGATTTTATTTATTTATTTGACAGCCAGCCAGCGAGACAGGGAACACAAGCAGGGGGAGTGGGAGAGAAAGAAGCAGGATCCCAGCGGACCAGGGATCACGCCCAGAGCCGAAGGCAGATGCTTAATGACTGAGCCACCCAGGTGCCCCTAAATAAATTTTTTGGAAGAGGACCGAAGGCCTTTATTTTACCAACCTGAAATGTACATCTGTCTTAAGAGATTGTATGACCCTGAATTTATAAAGATTTGGCTTTAAGTTTAATGACATGAGATTTTTTTCCTGTATTAACTCAGAATTAATATGAGTCATTTAATCAGTCAATATTTCTATTCTTATTCTGAAGTTCAATTTATTGTAGTCTTAATCTGAGTCTCTGAACTATGGTAATCTAATCTATACTACCTGTGACATAGAGCCTGGTTTCTAAGAGTTAAATTATAACATTTTTCTCCAAGAAAATGGGAAAGTTTCAAATTTGACTACAGAATCATGTAGCTGCTCTCCTTTAAATGGAAAACCTTATTAAAGATATAATTGGCTTTGATTTAAAAATATTTCTTCCATAGAATTTCTGTATTTAGATCAGTTTTTACAAGCATGGAGTATATGTAGAAAACAACTAAGTCAGACATGATTTCTTTTCAAGAGATAAAAAATATGCAACTAATTTGATAACTGGAAGTTTTAAATTTAATACCCATATCAAGGGGCGCCTGGGTGGCTCAGTCGTTAAGCACCTGCCTTCGGCTCAGGGCGTGATCCCGGAGTCCTGGGATCGAGCCCCACATTAGGCTCCTCCTCTGGGAGCCTGCTTCTTCCTCTCCCACTCCCCCTGCTTGTGTTCCCTCTCTTGCTGGCTGTCTCTCTTTGTGTCAAATAAATAAATAAATAAAATCTTTAAAAAAAATAATAATACCCATATCAAGCATATCGGTATATTTTTGAAAATACTCCTATTGATCAGTTGTTAAGCTGGCTGAGAATAGGAGTTTTGTTTTTTTTCTAGAGAACAGTAATAAAAAAGCTGGTATTTATGGCAAACTGGACACATATTTCCTTTTCACTCCTAAAATCATTCTAAAGTAAAATCCTATGTATTCAAAATGGAAGATGTGTAAGAGCAAAGAAACAAGGCTGGAGTTTCTGAAAGAGACCAATTAGACTGCAAGGCCCCAGAGGAGGGGAAAGCAAATTTAGCACGCAGAGTCGCAGAGAGGACTTTGGGTTTAGAATTAGTGACAAATAGGACCAAATTAGGGTAATTCGAGGCCTTTATAGAGAGAGCTGTCACTCCCTGTGTTCATTGCCATGCACAGAGTACAGGTGCCACAAGCATTTCTACCCAAAGGGAAATCTCTTAAGAAAACAGAACAAATTGTGAGAGCCAAGACTTGGAAACTCTGTTGATCCCAGAGGAAAGCATTTAGAGGAGCAAAAGCCTCAGCTCCTTCCCTTCTTACTTGTAAAAGAAATTACGGATCAGTATGCCCAGTCCTGGCCTGTCCCACAAGGAGCTTCCAGTAAGAATCCCCACTTAGAGAACTGGCAGTAAAACAGTCCTCTGTTTTCACAAAAGTAGAGGGAACACAACACTGGCAACTCAAGTCTCCTTAAATATAAATTGATAATTAAGGACCACCAGATAAATGAGGTGAACCAACAGAAAAAAAAGACTGAGATAAACAGAAAAATTAACACCAGAGGAAACAGTTTAGGGAAAAGAACTTTAAAAGAGACCTGATATAATAAAGGCTGAGATGTTATATCCATAAAATATGAACAGACTATTACAGGAAAAAGAACATGAAAAGAGTTCCTTAATGATTAGAAATGAATGTCTGTGTTAAAATAATACCACCATTGGAGGAAGTGAGGGAATCAACACATTCAACAGGAAGATACGTATTTTTCCCCTCTACCAACTACCACTGGGTACTTAAGAGTAGACACAGGAGTTTTTATACAAGTATTCTAGTGAATAAAGGGCTGACAGAATTCTATCAATATTCTGCAGCTCCTAGTAAACTAAGAGGTCTAAGCACTGGGCATCCCTGGCTGCCTCCTGTCACAGAAATACAACCAGATACCGTGTGCCTCTCTAGATGGATCATACCACCACCTAGGAAAGTGTTGCCAAAAAAGGAAGAAAAAAATCCAACCGGAATCTGGTCCAGACTCCAGAGGGTACGCTAGATATCCTGCAAGAAATACGGAAGGCAAAATATTCTTCATGTTGACATGACCGGGGAACGTGGTGGAGTCGGAGGATCCCACCTCCTCCCACGACACACCAGGCAACTGTATGTAATGCAGCTCATTCAGACAGTGATCTGATTAAGTCAGCAGAACAGCCCTTCCACACCATAAAGAAAAAGTCACACTGAGAAGGGTATAGGGAGGGGCAGAGACATGATAGGGAACCAAATGTCTGGTGTGGCAACTCACAGCCAGGAGAGGTATCACAGGTGTAGAGGTCCTCCCTGAGGAGCAAGGGAAGCAAGCCCCACATCAGGTACCCCCCATTCCCCTGACTGCCCTGGGGGTCTGCACCAGGAAGACAAGCCCCCTCACATTTGGCTTTGATAACCAGCAGGACTTTACTCCAGCAGAGCCAGGGTACTATAAGAAACTGAGACTCTCCTCTTAAAGGGCCAGCACACTATACTACTCACTCCAAGATCCAGCACAGAGGCAGCAGTCTGAAAAGCATCTGGGTTATACAGGAAGGAGATTTATTGGTTAATTTTAGGGCATGTGCTGATGGGGCAGGGATCTGTAGAAAATCTGTCCAAGAGTGGGAGTGCTAGCAAGTGCCATTTCTTTTGCTCTTCTCCCGCCTAGCTGGCCTGATGCTAACAAGAGCCAGTTCTGACACACTCCAACTATCATGGTAGCACAGCTCACCCTGCCCTGGCATTCCGTCTCAGACCCGCTCCACCCAGCCTTCCAGTTCAGGCAGGTGCCTTTCCAAAGTGGCTCCTGCCCAGCAACACCCAGTGGTCACCTTGTTTGGGGCTGGTGAACCCACAAAGCAACCACTGCCCCCCAACACCTTGTGGGCAGCTTCAGCGACAGTCCTATCCCAGCCCCACCCAGCATGCCTGCAGTGACTTGAGGAGGGCTTCTCAGCCAGCTGGGCTTGGGGACAGCCCTGCCCACCAGCATATCCACAGCAGTTGCAACACAACAGGAGGGCATAGGCAGCCCACATGGGACCCCTGGAGTGCTTGGTTCTGGCAACCGTGGGGGATATTATGCTGCTTAGCCCCACAGGACACTTCCTACACAAGGCCACTGCTTACAAGGCCAGCAGATGTAACTGATGTAATACAAAGAAAAAAAAAACAGAGACAAAATGGAAAGACAGGAATTTATTCCAAATGAAAGAACAAGACAAAACCTCACAAAAAGAACTGAACAAAACCAGGACAAGCAACCTACCTGATAAAGAGTTCAAAGTAATGGTCATAAAGATGCTCAGTGAACATGAAAGGAGTGGATGAAATCAGAAAAAGAGAAAATATAAAAAAGAATTAGAGATAAAGAATACAAGAACTGAAGTGAAAAATAACAGATTAGAGGATACAACAGAACAGATTTGTGACCTGGAAGACAGGGTAGTGGAAACCATCCAAGCTGAACAGAAAAGGAATTTTTTAAAATGAGGATAGGTTAAGAGACCTCTAGGACAACATCAGGTGTGCTAACATTCGCATTATGGGAGTCCCGAAAGGAGAAGAGAGGGGCAGAAAATCTGAAGAAACAGTTGAAAGCTTTCCTAACCTAGGGGAGGAAATAGATGTCCAGGAAGCACACAGAGCCCCAAACAAGATGAACCCAATGACGTTCACACCAAGACACATAATAAAAAGGTCAAAAATTAAAGAGTCTTTAAAGCAGTAAGAAAAAGCAACTAATTATATATAAGGGAAACCCCCTAGTGCTATCAGCTGATTTTTTTAGCTAAAACTTTGCATGCCAGAAGGGAATGGTGTGAGGATATATTCCAAGTGCTGAAGGGAAAAAGCCTGCAATCAAGAATATGGTGCCTGGCAAGGTTATCATTTAGAATTCAAGGAGAGAGAGGGTTTCTCAGACAAAACTTGAGAGTTCATCACCACTAAACGGTCTTTACAAGAAATGTTAAACATACATTTTAAGATAAGGCTAACTAGAAGAAAAACATAAACAGAAAAAATTTCTCTGGTAAAAGCAAACATAGTTAAGATAGTAGAGCTTTCACTTATAAAACTAGTATGAAGATTAAAAAAAGTAAAATCAGTTATCTAATAATTACACAAAATAAGATGTAACATATGACACCATATACATAAAACTTGGAAAGGAGGGAATCATATAGTGCTTTTAGAATGTGTTCAAACTTAAGCAAACATCAACTGAAAACAGACCCCTATAAACATAGGATGTTGTGTATGCACCTCATGGTAACCAGAAACCAAAAACCTACAATAGATACACAAAAACTAAAGAGAAAGGAATCCAAGCATAACACTAAAGAAAGCCATGAAACCACAAGGGAAGAGAACAAGAGAAGAAAGAACTACAAAAGCAACCAGGAAACAATTAACAAAATGGTAATAACCACACACTTATCAATAATTACTTTAAACAATGGAGTAAATACTCCAAAAAGCATGGGGTGACTGAATTAAAAAAAAAACCAAAAACTTCTATATGCTGCTAATGAGAGACTCATTTCAGACCTAAAGACACATGCAGACTGAAAGTGTGAGGAAAATGATATTCCATGCAAATAGAAGCAGCAGCAACAAAAAGCTGCAGTGGCAATACTTAAATGATACAATCTTTGTTTTAAAGTGTAGTGTAACAAGAGACAAGGGCATGGCATAATGATAAAGGGATCCAACAAGAGGATATAACAATTGTAAATATCTGCACCCAACATAGCATCTAAATATGTAAAGCAATTCATTATCAATATAAAGGGAGAAATTGATAGTCATCAATTACAGTAGAGGACTTTAACACCCCACTTATATCAATGGATACATCATTCAAACAAACTCAATAAGGAAACAGTGGCTTTGAACGACATATTAGACCAGATACACTTCATAGATCTACAGAACACTCCATCCAAAAACAGAATACACATTCAAGTACATGGAACATATTCCAGGATAGTTCACATGTGAGGCCACAAAACAGGTCTCCATAAACTTAAGATTAAAATCCTATCAAAAATCTTTCCTGACAACAACAGTATGAAACTAGAAATCAATCACAGAGGGGTGCCTGGCTGGCTCAGTCTGTAGAACATGCGACTTGATCTCAGGATTGTGACTTCAAGCCCCACATTGGGTATAGAGATTACTTAAAAAAATAAAATCTTTTTTAAAAAATCAATTACAGGAAAAACATTGAAAAAAAAAAACACATGGAGGCTAAAAACATGCTACTGAAAAACCCATAGATTGAGGAAGTCAAAAAATATCTTGAGACAAATGAAAACACAACAGTTCAAAATATTTAGGATGCAGCAAAAGCAGTTCTAAAAGGGAAGTTTGGATCAATACAGGCAGGCCTACCTCATGAAAACAAAAATCTCAATCTAACCTTACACCTGAAGAAACTAGAAAAAGAACAAATGAAGTTGAAAAGTAGAAGAGATAATAAAGATCAGAACAGAAATAAATACAGATTTAAGAAACGAGAAAAAAACCACCAATGAAACTCGAGCTGGTTCTTCGAAAAAATAAGCAAAATAGGTAAACCAATAGCCAGATTTATTAAAAAAAAAAAAACTCAAAATCAGAAATGCAGGGGGAGAAATAGCCAACACCACAAAATACTATGGATTATAAGTGACTACTATGAAAAATTATACAACAAATTGGACAACCTAGAAGAAATGAGTAAATTCCTAGAAAAATATAATCTTCCAAGAATGAATCAGGAAAAAACAAAATCTGAACAGACTGATCACTAGTGATGAAATTGAACTGGTGATTTAAAAAAACTCCCAACAAACAAAAGTCTGGAAGCAGATGGCTCTACAGGTGAATCCTACCAAACATTTAAAGGAGTGTTAATATCTGTTCTTCTCAAAACTGTTCCAACAAATTGAAGAGGAAGGAATGCTTCCAAATTTATTCTCTGAAACCAGCATTACCCTGCTAACCAAAACCAGACAAAGGCACTACAAAATAGAAAATTACAGGCCACTATCCCTGATAAACATGATAAAGCAATCCTCAACAAAATATCAGCAAACTGAATTCAACAATACATTAAAAAGATTCAACAATACATTAAAAAAAAATACAACAATGCATTAAAAAAAAAAGATCATTTACCATGACCAAGTGGGATTTGTTCCAGGCATGCAAGAATGGGTAGGTCTGCCAAATGAACAACACATTAACAAAATGAAGGATAAAAATCATATAACCATCTCAATAGATGCAGAAAAAGCACTTGACAAAATTCAACATCCACTCCTGATAGAAACTCTCAACAAAGTGGGTATAGAGGGAACATATCTCAATATAATAAAGGTCATATATGACAAACCCACAGCTAACATCGTACTTGGTGATGAAAAGCTGAAAGCTTTTCCTCTGAGATTAGGAACAAGACAACGATGTCCACTCTAGCCATTTATATTCAACATAGTACTGGAAGTCATAGCCACAGTGATCAGACAAGAAAAGCATCCAGATAGGCAAGGAAGAAGTAAAACTGTCACTATTTGCAGATGACGTAGTATTTTCAGAAAAAGCCTTAAAGACTCCACCATAAAACCATTAGAATAAATGAATTCAGTAAAGTTGCAGGAGAGAAGGTTAATATACAAAAATCAGTTGGGTCTCTATACACTAAAATGAGCTAGCAGAAAGAGAAATTAAGAAAATCCCATTGACAAGTGTGTCAAAAAGAAAAAAAAAATACCCAGGAATAAATTTAACCAAAGAAGTTAAAAGACCTATACTCTGAAAAACTGTAAGACATTGATGAAAGAAATCGAAGATGACACAGATAAATGTAAAGATATACCATGCTCATGGATTGGAAGAATTAATATTATTAAAATGTCCATTCAGCCCAAAGCGATCCACAGATTCAGCGTAATCCCTATCAAAACACCAATAGTATTTTTCACAGAACTAAAATTCTAAAATGTGCATGGAACCACAGAGAGCCAAAGTAATCTTGAAAAAGAACAAAGCTGCAGTTAATCACAATCCCAGATTTTGAACTGTACAACAAAACTGTAGTAATCAAAACTATGTGGTACTGGCACAAGTATTTATGCAATCAAATTTTTCAGTTTTAGAAGTTGGATTAAGCCTAACTACTAAAAATGGGATGTCAGAGTATGTGGTAACTAAGGAGGTTGTAATTATAAATATTTTATTGAAGAAGTAGTTTTAACAAAGTATCTCACCTTGGGGTTTCAGAAACTTCAGAATTTTTTTATACAGTGTCATCTTTGTAATGGCTTAATTCTACAATACTTTTCAAATAAAGTACACCCAGTGAGGAACCTACTTAAAAAACAAAAATAAATGAGCAAACAAAAAACAATTAAAAAATATGGAGAATAAACTGGTGGCTGTTTTAAGGGTATTAAGAGGTACAAACTCCAGTTACAAATTTGTCATGTGGATGCAAAGTTCAAGATACAGAACATAGTAATATTGTAATAAGTTTGTATGGTGACAGATGGTTACATTTGTTGGTATTTGGTGATGTAAATAAATGTCAGATCTCTGTGGTTTACACCTATAACGAATATAATATTGTATGTCCACTGTACTTTTATTTAAAAAACATACATTAGGAACCTACTAAACTGTGTGGTACTGGCACAAAAACGGACACCTAGAACAGTGGAACAGGATACAGAGCCCAGACACAAATCCAGATGAACACAGATGAAGTCAAGACTGGGAAACTCTTCAGGGCAAACAACTGGGTTTCTTCAACAAATTTTAAAGGAAGAAAGAGAGTCAGGAAAACTTAACAGGTGAAGATATTTAGAACACTGACCAACTGCAATGTGTGGCCCTCATTTGGGTCCTGAGTTGGACAAACAAGACGAATGTAAGACATTCAGACAGTCTGAATACTGGATATATTATGATAAAAAACAAAACAACAAAAAAAAACCTTCATGCTTAGAGATACATGCTGAAATATTTTCTGAAATAAATGCTAGAATGTTGAAACTACACATTTTTAATTTCCTTCAGTACAGGAGAGGTTTGGGATGAGTGGATGGGATAGTACTGGCCAGGAGCTGATAATAGATCGGGGCCAGGTAATGAATACATGGGGATTCTATATTCTAGTTTTACATATATTTTAATCTCTCCATAATAAAAACATATATGCTAAAATTAAAAATACAGGACAGTATTAATCATCGTCACGTTATATAGCAAACCATCCTAAAACTCATTGGCATAGTACAGTAAGCATTTTTTCATATTCCTGGGTTTTAGGATTAGCTGAGGGTTGACTGATTGAAAGAGGCAGATCTCCCTGCCACAGGCACGTGCTGAATTCAGATCTGAGCTGTGTTTTCATTCTGGGTGCCCACGCTGAAGAGGCATAGTGGCTATTTAGTGCATGCTACTTTGAGATGACAAAAGTGCCATCAAAATAAAATGCATTTTCAAGCCTCTGGCCATGTCATCTGGTCAAAGCAAGTCTTGAGGCCATGGCCAGATTCAAGCTTCTTCCTACTAAGAAACCATGGCAGGGTGCAGATACATTTCTATTAAAGGAAAGTGAAGAATTGGGATCAATAATTCCAGTCTGTCTCAGGGTCTGAAAATGAAAGTTAAGGAAATGAAAGTTAATTTCCCAGAAAAGCAGAAAAGAAACAGGGCCTTAGCAGACCAATTCGGGAGCTGTAAAACTGACCAATACAAGTCCCAGAAAGAGAGGAGAGAGAAAACAAAAGGGGAGAATTCCTTTTTCCCATAATTTTTCCCAGAGTTGGGGGGAGGGGTCTAAATTGGAAGGGTTCTAACTCCCCTAAATGAATGAAAAAAGGCTCTTGCCCAGACAGATTAAGTTTCAGAATGTCAAGAGTAATGGAAGATCATGTTTCCAGGTGTGGGGAAAAGGACATCTAATTAGGTTTTCATTCATTGTTAAATATTCCTAGTCCTATGATTGTGATTTTCGTCCTTTGTGAAGACTGTATGTATTGCTGATTAGTGAAACATTAACTTTGATTCCTTCCTAGCAGTATTTGGCCTGTAACAGAACTGGCCATACCTTCAAACTCAGCATTTTGAGCCTAAGTTAGGCAAATTACCCAGGGAAGCAAACAAATTCTTTAAAAAGTTGTTTTACACAGATTCACAAAGTTATTGGACAGTCAGTGGATAAACACAAAAATTGCATCCTGCTAAAGGCTGAGTGTGGCTGGAATAGATCTTAATATAGATTCTGTAAGGACAGAAATGCATATATTGCCATTGTAGCCAACCAAAGTTTTGTTTGGGGACTTGAGAGGTTTTGTAATCTGTTTTAGATAAGTTTGTAATATGAAAAAAAGTTGATTAAATATATCTATAAATTTTTTTAAGCTCACTGAAAACTGAGGCTAATTTGGAAGTTCTGAAGTCAATACCTAGTGAAAAACTAATGATTGAAACTGGTAAGTTTATGCTTTTAGAACTTTCGTTTTCATATTACACAAAAAAGAGCTGGACAAAAAAATATTTTAGAACAGCTCACTCGCAGCTTCAACAGCTGTACTTTTCAGAAAAACTTTGCGGTTTTTTATCAATTGATAGAAAGTATTTATGCAATCAAATTATTCAATTTTAGAAGTTTGATTAAGCCTAAGCACTTTAAAAAGGAATATTAGAATATGTAACTAAGGAGGTTGTAATTATATTTTATTAAACAAGTAGTCTTAATGAAGTATCTCACTTTGATTTCAAAAACTTAATTTTTTTTATAGTGTTGTTTTTGTAATGGCTTAATTCTTCAATTTAAAATAAAGTACAAGAATTTAAATCAAACTGGTTTAGTCAGGGAATTTTAGAAACTAATCTGTTGCCTCTTAAATTAAGGTTAGAAGCTAAACATTTTACCTAACCCTGAACTCAAGGCTTTACCTACACATGGGCTCTTTCAGTAAAGTCAAGACTAAGCCATCCTGAAGAAATCAGGATTATTTCCTTGGAGAGTCATGAAAATGAAATGATTTTATTAGAAGTACAATGCTTGTAAAATATGTGAATTTTTATAATTCTTTATTAAAGAAAGAGGTAAGTGAATAATCCCAGTATTTTTTTTAAAAGCTTTTATTTAGTTGAGAGAGAGAACACAAGCAGGGAGGAGGGTCAGGGAGATGGAGAAGCAGACCCCTCTGCTTGAGCAGGGAGCCTGATGTGGGGCTGGATCCCAAGACCCCAGGATCGTGACCTGGGCCGAAGGCAGACACTTAACCAGCTGAGCCACTCAAGTACCCAATCCCAGTATTTAAAGCCACTGTTTCACATTCAGTAGAGGCAAATAGAGGCTTAACTTAAGTGTTTTCAGGTTACAGTTTGTACTTCCTTTAGCTTTCTTTTTTAAAAGTATGCCATACATCAACAGTAATGTTAGCAGAAAAAAATATAACGAAAGTGATTCCTAGAAAGCATTTTTAAGAATTTTTAAAAAGGCATTTAAAATTTTGTACAGTTCAGGATTTATTGTGCTTAGAATTGTGCTGTTGCTTTTTACCATTTTTAAAGCTGAATCATGACTTACATTTTAGAAGTTATATATCTTTGATAATGTTCATTAAGAAAACAATGATTTTAAAGATAAACCTCCTAAGAGACTTCTTTCTTCGCTTAACTCTAGACGCACCTTGGTGTGGAGTGAAAAGTACACATGCTGGATCAAAATATATAAAAACTTCATTTCCTACCAAAAAGAAGTGGGAAAATGGGCACTGCATAAAAGACAGGAATGAACCCTGCCATATAATGTAAGTATTTTGTTTTCATGGTCTTCAGAACATTAGTCAACCACCAAATGCCATTTACAAAATGAACTCAAGGGACCGAATTAAAGTTGGGTGACATCCAAATGAAGTTCAGATCAAAAGCCACCATTTTAATGCAGTGATTTGGAAGGCTCTGCACCTGAATTGCTCTATCTAGGCTCCTCTTTCCCCATCACCTCAACCTCTCAACTCATTAAAAGTGGTTTTATTACAGGAGTGAAAACTTCATGTGATTTTGGTCATTTGTCATTTTGTAGGAAAGGGAAAAAAAAGATTCTCATGCAGCTTCCTTGCTCATGGTTATAAAAATGCACTCTTAGCAGGAGACCTTTTTGTGTATTTTTTTTTTTAAAGATTTTATTGATTTATTCGACAGAGATAGAGACAGCCAGAGAGAGAGGGAACACAAGCAGGAGGAGTGGGAGAGGAAGAAAGCAGGCTCACAGCAGAGGAACCTGATGTGGGGCTCGATCCCATAACGCCGGGATCACGCCCTGAGCCGAAGGCAGACGCTTAACCGCTGTGCCACCCAGGCGCCCCCTTTTTGTGTATTTTAATCATTTGACAACCTGAAAAACCTAAGTAGTAAAACATTTCTTTAAACCTCTGAACAAAAAGGTCAAGTTATAGAAAGGATTCCCTTTTTCTAACCCAAAAGTTGGGGGGGGAACCAAGCAGTAATTCAACATCATTTTTTGAGTATAGAATATAGCATGTGAACAGAGGGGCTGTTTACCATCCAGCTGTTCAGGAGCTATAGTGCTTATAACCTCCAGGGTAAGTTTGTATCATGTTAATGGACACATCATCCAGGTTTTGTCTGCATAAGCAGATAATTTAAATCTAGATTATATCAGTCTAGTATGGTTTACCAGTTCAGGCAATTGAACTGTTACTTTTAGGTTGTAATAATTCCTTCCATATGCATTTTTTTTAGTAGTTTTTAAAAGAGAAGAGTATTAGGTAAGCCAGATCTAAAAATTCAGCAGGCAGAAAACTGAAGATTTATTCTATAAAAATAATACAGGAAAGATTTTCCTTTATTAACACGCTGGTGTTGGCAGGGATTTTAAAAATGAATGTTTTCAAACCCATAGGCTGAGGAATATATTTAAATTCTGATCAGTAAAGAATCACCTGTAACTTTTATGAAATGTAGGTAGTTGCACATTCAGTCAGAAGACAGAAGACAATTATTACTGAATCATTCTTTAGAGAGATTTAATAGGACACTAAAGACAAGAAACGGGTCTTTTTCTAGTAGCCAGCTTTGGGGAAGTATTTGCCAACAGTTATCCAAGTCAGGTTTCTATACTGCCTTAACGTTAAGTACAATATAGCTGTTGACTTTAGTGACACATTTGCAAAACAGAATTGTAAGGTCTTCCAAATGCAGACTGTTACGAACCAAGAAAGCTGGAGTCTCATCTGCAGTCATGAGTACCGGCTGCGGGGCTTGGAAAAGCCGGCATTTACAAACTTTTGTTTTTTTTTTAAAGATTTTATTTATTTATTTGACAGAGATAGAGACAGCCAGCGAGAGAGGGAACACAAGCAAGGGGAGTGGGAGAGGAAGAAGCAGGCATAGCGGAGGAGCCTGATGTGGGGCTCGATCCCAGAACGCCGGGATCACGCCCTGAGCCAAAGGCAGACGCTTAACTGCTGTGCCGCCCAGGCGCCCCAACAAACTGTAGATTTTTAAACCACATTGCAAAAACACACATGCCTCTAGTCTAATACTAATTATTAATGAATTCCTACTTACAAAGTCATTTTTATCAAACCCATCTATTAAGTTTTATGTTTTAATGATTTTTATAGAGATCTTTCCTCCCTTTTAGATTTTAAATTCCTTGAAACCCATTTTGAAGCTCCTGCATGTCAGCAAAGGTTCAAGTTACTGAGGCTACCTAGAAGAATCAGGACAATCCCTGCCCTGCATCCATCCACCAGATAACTAGATACATTTTGCCAGGCACTTTGGATAAAGACATTGAAGGAATCAGACAGGGATCCTTGCCCTCCTGGCGCAAATAAGCAGAAAGTATAATACAAGATGTTAGTGCTGTTACAGAGGTATAAATATATGACGAGGACCCTAGGACGTGGCAACTGCCTGCCTTGAGGAGAAACAGCTTAACTAAGGTGACACTTCAGCTGCTCATGGGGTACAGCTGGGCGTTGTGCCAGACCAAGACAGACACCTCGAGCAAAGGCAGCCCGCAGAAGGGCTTGGCTGCTCTGTAGGAAACAATGAGTTTAGTGTGGCAAAAAGTAGGATGCACGGGTAAGTGATAAGTCTAGGAAGGTAGTGAGGCCAGACTGGTGAGGGCTTTTCTGTGCCAACCTCAGTAGTTCAGATTGCATCAGGACCCAAAGGATTTTAAGCAGGAAAGGGGAAGTTCTTGTTTTGTTTGTAAAGCTGTAACATATCAGCATAGAGAAAGAACTGAAAGGGAAATGGGTGCCAGGAATCATACTGATTTCATACAGTATTATGCAGGTAAATTCCAACTGAGTAGTTAAGAGGAAAATTCTGTAGTTTACTAAGAAAATTGGGTCTTTAATGTCAATTTAAATGCTAATATATTTGCTTTTAGCACATTTTAATTTAGATAAAAATTTAGTCTATATTAAGTGTGGTTGTTGCATTATGATTATATAAAACTTCCAGTTTATCTCTAAATCCTTTAGGTGTTCATATTTAAGAAACCCATACCAGGGACAAAAATCTTAACGAATATTTAAATGTTTAATTTGGATTTTAGAACTTTCTAATTCATGTATAAAAACATATCTATATATAGTATTGCTAGAGAACAATACTACTGATTATTATTCTAGGCACAGAAACTGAAAGATTTGACACTTGGGCTAGTCTTGCTCTTGCAGGGAAAAAGGACAGGAAGAAAAAGCATCTCTCCAACCCCCACCCTGATAACCATACGTTGTTCCAAGTAAATAACTTCTAACTTCCTTTGCTGTCATTGTGCTGGTCATGATATGGCAATTTCTTGCTGCTTCTGGGACTAATTCTCTTAGAGTGGCTTTCAAATTTTGCTATACCCACAATACCACATACCTTGTGACTCAGCACACATGATATAAAACCCAAACAGAAATGAAACAGTACTTCCCTAAATGTACTTTTCCTTTACTTACGATTTTCTGAAAGCTCATCATGAGCCTCTAATGAATGCATAATGACCCACAGTTTAGAAGAACTCTTCGTTTTCACTGGGTTAGTTCCATTAGTTGTGGATGACATAATGTGGGCTGATTTTCAAATGTATTTGAACATGGACCTTGGCTCTAGTTACATGCAAGACAGCCCCAGAAATTTGTCTCAAATTACTCATTTTACATAACAGTTAAACTTTTCTGTTGATAGTGCTGAAAACCTTATACCTGTTAAGCTGCTTATGTTAAAAGTGCTAGTACAATGGTTTCCTTTATGTGGAAACGAATAGCTTTAAAACTGAGCATGGACTTGGAAATTTAACCATCCATTTTGTTTTGTTTTCTTTTCTTTTAGTCAAATACTGGAGATAATGTCAGCGGTAAGAGAGCAGGATCCATTGGAATTAGCCAATACACTATATAACAACACCATTAAAATATTTTTTTCCTGACATGTAATTGGTATGTTCTTTCCATTTCCCATCATGTATGTAAAATTTCATGGTAAAACTTAACTGAAAGATTAAATAAAGGAATTCTCTGGAAGTCATCTAAAGAGGTATTCCATATTACTACATACCATCCCCCTCACTTTTATCCATCAAGTCAGATCAGAATTTCAGTATCAATTAAGGTCTTAGTTTATAATAACAAAAATTCCCAGTAATTCATTTTGTAATCTCTTCAAAAGTCTGAAAGGACAATTTTACGTCAACGCTGCAAACAGAATGGCCAACAAACATACTGGTTTTATTTACATCAAAATTAAACAATTAGCACATTCTGGTTTTTATAGGAAAGTTTAGTTGATAAAAGAGCCTGTTTCTCAACTTTTACACAGTCTCTGAATCATGACTTTTGAACCCAGCTCAACCACGCGCTACACTCAAACTTCCAAAAAAGTCTCTTCTGGCAGCCTATTTTCACCTTCGTTTTAAAATACTCTACATATAGCTTTTATCCTCTGGTCCAAATTATTTCCTTGGCTTAATGTGGTTTCCTCTGATTTGCATTTTCATTTTCCCACCCATTTTAAAGAAAAACTAGGGTCCAGAGTTAGATACTTTTATATGCTTTCATTGAGGAATCTTTGGCACAGTTGACGCACTGTATTATCATTACATCTATTAAAAAGCTATTTGTTCAAATTTTGTCATAAAAATGTGAAAACATTTTATTCTATGTACAATAATGTACACAAATTTAAATAGGTCACCAAAGAGACCAGAAGTAATTAAAGAGGTATATTTACAGTAGCACATCACAGTAAACGGAAAACCATTCACAGATTCAACATGGATACTGTTTTTGTGCTTGGTTACACATTGAAGCATATTACTCCATTTTGGATGAACTGAATTTTAAACAAATAACCTCAATGATTAGTAAATGCTATTTTAATCAGTATCATCAAGTTCTTCAGCTGCTGGGCCTGTGTGCTGAATCACTCCATTTCTTTCTCTCTGAACATCATCATCACAATCTGTACTGTCATCTTCGTTCAATTCCCTGTCAGATTCAGCAGCAGCTTCTCTTACAGCTTCCTCTGGATTTTCATTGGGTGCAATAAATCCATTGTTGTTAGATATATTTGAATTATCCTTAATATCATCTTCGATGTACACTTTCTGATGGCACATTGGACAAGTATCTTGGATGTACAGCCATTTCCGAAGGCAAAGTGCATGAAAATAATGATTACATGGTGTGATGCGAGCAGATGTTGTAAACTCATGATAGCAGATTGCACATACGTCATCTATTTCTTGCAAGCGGCTCCCTTTTATTTCAGGAAGTGAATTAATTTTCTTAACAGCAGTCCTACGATTCATGAAGGTCTTCCAGCCATTTTTTGCTTGTAAGTAGATGTTAAAATATGCATGTAAACACATCATACAAGCCCGAATTTTACTTCCTGACTCAAACATCATAGTGTAAGCCCCATTTCCAAACATCACTACTCCAAATATAAATTCAATAATATTGCCTGTTGAACGAACATAGTAGACATAATCATCAAGCTTTTCCCAAAGGACATTATAGTAGCCATCAATCATGAATAACGTATACACAGTGAGAGAAACAATTACTTTTAAGCAGAGTTCCACACAAAAGGCTGTAACTGCGAACAACCATGTATTTAGTGCATAGTGATGCCAAAGAACATAACTGAGTAAAATAGGAAGAATAAACAGGCAAGCAGAGACAAAGAGCACAGGAAAATGTCTACGGAAAGATGACACATGAGAGGCACTGAGAGACATTAACACAGGGTCTGTCATCCCGTGGATGAAATGCAGGACTGCAGTTAATAAAAGGCACATGTTTCTACTTAAGCGAATAAGTCTCTCTTCTGGTCTTAGCCCACTTAAGCCAGTCTGAAGAGCCAAAATAAAAAATAAAACTGGTGCTACGAAGCCAAGCCGCCTATCATCTTCTTCAGTTGATCCAATAAAGGCCAATATTCCAAGGCCCAAATAATGGGCTACTGAGGAAATTACAGCACTCATGCCCAGTACAGTCAGTGTAGAATCACATCCACTAATTATAAGATTGCAAATGAGGTCCCAGAAATCATCCCAAGAAATAAAGAAGGAATCCGTTTCATTTGCCATCCTTAAAATGTACATCAACACTGTAGCCTGAGCTGTAATTCTTGTTAGCCAAAAGACTCTCAGTATATCTGGGAAACGAATCCTCTTCCATGTGTCCTCCATTAATAACTGTAATCCATAAATTCGATACATGTGCCTCACTAAAAGATAAACATATCGTGTAGAATAATAAAACCACTTAAGTTTCACTGCCAAGACAAGCACTGTGTTTAATGTGAGAATCAAGGAAGAAGTAAAAACTAAAGTCTCTCGGATGTGTAATGGTAGCTCTGTGATTAAGCCTATTACAGGAACCAAGAGATCCAAAATAATTAATTGTGAATAGATGGAATGAATTTGTAGTAGTGTAATGTATCCAATTCCTAAGGTTAGCTGGAGAACGATGAGTGCCATCCATAGCGAGGGCCCTTTTCGAGGAAGCAGCTCAATTCCGAAAGCTGATGTGTTGTAGGCACCATAGAAGTCAATGTGCAAAGAAGCATAATAATTTACCAACACTGAAGTTGCAGCTAATAGAAAGGCTGAACTGTACATGTAAAACTTGAAAAGTGATCGTTGTGACAAGATCAGAACAATACTGGATACAAATATACCTAAAAAAAAATAAGGAAAAAAAGGTCATTTGAATGCAACATTTTTTTAAAGATTTTCTTTATTTGAGAGAGAGAGAGCGTGCACATGCGAGCAAAAGTGGGGTAAGGGGCAGAGGGAGAGGGAGAAGCAGACCCCAGCTGAGCAGGAAGCCTCATGCAGGACTCAATCCGAGGACCCCGAGATCATGACCTGAGCCAAAGGCAGATGCTTAACCACTGAGCCACCCAGGTGCTCCTTGAATACAACTTTTTAAAGAATGTTTTTGTACTAACAGTTATGCCCCCCTTCCCTTAATTAGGAAATACAATATTTTCAAAGTTATGAACATTAAGTCTCAAAACAATTTAGGCTTAAAGGCCAAGAAAGGTTTTGTAAAGTCAGTAGTTCAACAGAACAGATCATACTACTTTTTAAAATCTTATTCCTTAAAGTTCCAAATTCTAGTAGTACTATATATCCAGACACCAAATTAATAGATTATCTCCAAGATTAGTGATACCTACATTTTAACACGTTTTTAAATCTTGAAAGAATATGTCCTTTATAATTTCATAACCACTAAAAATATTTAAAATGATTCCATTACTTTAAAATACATTAAGAATCAAAACCAAAATGCAATTATTTGTTCCTATTAAATCTCAGATTTCTTTTTCTTAGAAATGTTCTTTAGGAAATTGAGTTTAACTTTTATACTTATACCTAAAGCCTTTTTCTCCAACAGTGAACTCCAGCTGGCTTTTATTTTTCCTGCTCCTTAAATTTGTGCATTCTCCCATGAGTCCAAATTCAGGGGTTTTCCCCCCCCTATATACTTTCCTACAGATTCCAGAACATCATCCAAATTCTTTTTCCTGTACATTACTGTATCTCGTACTACAAGCAGTCAAACCTTTTTATTGTTCTTCCAATTACAAAAAAGTAACATTCAGAAAACCAAAACATGTTTTAAAAAATGGAGTAAGCCCCCCCCCACTCCATATGTAACCAAGTACAGTGGGATGTGTGTGATGTGCATTCAGCACCATCTTCCTCTGTGCTCTGACAAATTCTGTGAGATCACAATAAACATTACTGCCCAAGGTTTCAATATGGAAAGGATATCTAAAAATTCACCTGGTTCCACTTCTAGTTACAACTGCAACACTCAAAATTTCTAAAACCTAACTGACTTCAAATAACTCTTGAGATTTCCAATTTCAGTTAAAAGTACCATTATTCTCTTAATGGCACCTCTAGCCCCGCACCCTAAAACTCTGACAGTTATTTGCCAATTCTACTAACACCTGTTACCTCCCTTTTCTCAGTGACACCAACCTGTTAGCTGGTCTCTAAAAACTCTTATCCAAATCTATCTACAATCCCATCTATCCAAAGTGCCTTTCTTCATTTCTTTGCTCAAAAGCAGCAGCCCTTGAAATTACTATCAACAAAAATCTACATTCCTTGTCCAAACACTCAAGGATCCAATGTGGTATTCCTCCCAACACATACACCACCACTCCAGACTTCTGCAACACACCCCTTTCTCGGCCATAACCGCAGCTATGTTTACATGCTTCTCTTGCTTAGTATGGTGAGCTTCCCAAAGCCCGGACTGTTCAAATCCTACCCATCCAATAGACCAATTTCCTCTGATCGTTACCGATCTGTCAAATCACCAACAGAACTCAGTGAAAGGCCCAATACTCATCACTACCTGATACTGTAGTTTGTAGCTATCTGAGGAGGTCATCCACCCCGTTATATAACGTATCCCTGTAATAGCAAGCGAGGGTCCTACCTTGCACATTATGAATCCCAAAATATTCTGCAGAAAATAAATTATTTCATTGTTCATTGAAATAACACTGAGGAAATGTTAATGTAAAATTCTGGATTATATTTTTAAAGGCAACCACAAAATACAGCCCACATGGAACTTGAAACCTATGAAAAGCTAAGACAAAGCTGAGAAACCAGAGCTTGGAGTACAGCAAAAGCGGCAAACCCCAAATTAAACATCATCTATCCACCCTATTTCAGCACATAATCAAGAAAAGACACTGCATATTATGATGGAGGCATTTTACAATCTATTGCCTATAAAAGCAAGGGCTAGTTATTCTAAATGATGGCTATGCCCATGAACTTAAAATTTATCCTGTGCCAACCTGTCAGGTTATTTGTGAAAAGGAGAACAAAAGGACACAATCACCTGAAAGACACACGAGTCTCTGTGTAAGAACCACCTGATTCCTGGAGCAAATGGGCCACTAATAATCTCCCAAAGAGCTGACAGCTGGGAATAGGTCCTTTCAATAGAAAATAACTTTTTTTTGGAGGTTTAGAAACATTTTCATGTAAGGTAACAGGGAATGGAATTAACTCAGCCACTATATGTAATCTTGCTTTCTCTCCATAGAAAAAACTCAGTATTTTTCCTGAGACAAAACTTAATCTCCTAAAACAAGTCAAAACAAAACCCAAATAACTTCAGTTCTATGTTATGCCTCTTAAAAAGGAGAAAGCCAAACAGGGACTGTAAAAAGTGTTTTTGTCAACTTGCTATTCACTAAGGGGTAAATTAATCTTTACCTGTGACTACTCATGAACTCTACTGTAATTTACAAAACAGTCCTTTTTATTCTAATAGCTTTTTTCCTTAAAGCTTATTTTTACACACAAATGAAGGAATGGGGGCGCCTGGGTGGCACAGCGGTTAAGCGTCTGCCTTCGGCTCAGGGCGTGATCCCGGCGTTATGGGATCGAGCCCCACATCAGGCTCCTCTGCTATGAGCCTGCTTCTTCCTCTCCCACTCCCCCTGCTTGTGTTCTCTCTCTCGCTGGCTGTCTCTATCTCTGTCAAATAAATAAATAAAAATCTTTAAAAATAAAAAAAATAAATAAATAAAAAATAAAAAAAAAAAACAAATGAAGGAATGATTTGATTTTTAGAAATATTTCTGTAGAAAAAGTGCTATTTTGCTTCATGCAAACGTCTCAAAGGGAAAAGGGGGAGAAGATGCTAGACAACATAGTGAGACTATCCTCAAAGTCTGTATGTATCCTAGCAAGTAACAATAAGATACCACTCTTCTTGGGGCGCCTGAGTGGCTCAGAGAGTTAAGCGGCTGCATTGGCTCAGGTCATGATCGCCAGGTCCTGGGATGGAGTCCCACTTAGGGCTCCCGGCTCAGCAGGGAGTCTGCTTCTGCCTCTCCCCCTGCTCATGCTCTCTCTCAAATGAATTAAAAAAAAAAAATACCACTCTTCTCTTGATTAAAATTATACCCCAAGACATAAGAATGATGAAATACTTCAAGAATAGTATAAAATTATTTTAATTCCTACCCAAAAGTTGCATGTATGTAAGGTGCTTACATTTTTCTTTTATACTCATGTTCCTATGTATGGAACGTAGGAAAAATCAGCTCTCATTTCATAGAAAAAGCCAACTTGCCAAGTAACAAGTCTCTCAAGTAACATTCCCCCTTATCGCCTTTAGGGAGTATTGTCAATAGCATCAAACTTTGTTGCATTTTCACAACTTCAGATATAAAACTCTTTAAAAAAATATAAATCTTTAAAAAAAAAAAATTCTGACTACAAATTCTTTGTCAGTTACCCGTAATGCAAATATCTTCTCCAGGTATGTGGCTGGTCTTTTCATGTTTCTGATTTTTTAGGTTTTTAATTTTAATACTGTTGGATTTATCAATATTTATAAATTTACTTTCATGTATATATACGTATATATGTGTAGATTTATGTGTGTGTTTGCTTTTTTTTTTTTTTTTTAAGAGGGGTAGAGGGGCAGTGGGAAAGGGAGAGAGACTCTTAAGCAGGCTCCACACCCGGCACTAAGCCCGATGCAGGGCTCAACATCAGAACCCTGAGATTATGACCTGAACCAAAATAAGAGTCAGATGCTTACCCGACTGAGCTACCCAGGCACCCTGACTTTCATATATATTTTTTTATCTGTCAGAGAGAGTGCGCTCAAAAGAGAGCACACAAGCAGGGGGAGGGGCAAGCAGGGGGAGGGGCAAGCAGGGGGAGGGGCAGGCTCCCCGCTGAGCAAGGAGCCTGATGCAGGACTCCATCCCAGGACCCAGGGATCATGACTTGAGCCAAAGGCAAATGCTTAACCGACTGAGCCATCCAGGCATCCGACTTTCATATATTTTTAAAGAATTTCTCCCTTCTCTAAGGTTAAAAAAAAACCTCTATATTCTTTATTTTCTTCTAAAAATTTTAAAATTCTGCTTTTCACATTTAGGTATTAAGCCACTTAGAACTGTTTATATATTGGTAGTTAGGAATCCAGTATAATATTTTCCATATAACTAAATGACCATTACCTGAATAGTCTATATTTACCTCAATGTATACACTCCAATTCTACCTTTGAAACACATCAAGTTTCTCTATATACATGGGTGCTCTGTTTCTGGGCTTTCCATTCTGTGCTATTGGTCTATTTGTCTATCTCAGTAATTCTTAACAAAGATCAGATTTTGCACCAACCCACCTCCTTACCTCCACAAGCATTGGGCAATATCTAAATACCTAGAGACATTCTGAGCAATCACGAAAGGGGAAGAGGGGTGCTAATGGGTATGCAATGGGTAGAAGACAAGGACGCTGCTAAAAATCCTACAATTCACAGAACAGCACCCCCACCTCCCCAAGAATTACCCAGTCCAAAATGTCAATAGTGTTGCTGAGAAGTCTTAATCTATCCCTAACACGTCAAAATTACTGCTGCTTCAGTGTTTTTTCACTTCAAAGGTTTTCTGAGTTTTCTCTACGGCACCAAAATAACTTTCTTTTCAAAAACTTCATTATTGTATGTCTAAACCTAATACAAAGAACAGATTCCCTTTTAATAGATATTTAGATTAATAATTTATGTTGTTATTACCAACAATGCTGCAATGAAAACCCTTTCCCATAGTCTTTGAACAAGTACAACTATGTCTCTAGGTCAAATTCTTACAATTGTGAGTCAAAAGGTGTATGATGAATTTCAGTACCTAGTGCCAAATGCCTTTACACAGAAGTGACAGCATACCAAAACTGTATAACTTTACTCATTTCCCCACACCTTTGACAAGCTAGTTTTTATTTGAACATTGAACTCTTCAACCAATCTGATAACTGAAATTTTGTTCTGACTGCATTTCTTTCATTATAAATGAAGCTGAGTTATTTTTCTTTTGCTTACTGACCATCTGCATTTCATTTATTGGGAACTGCTTATGCTGGGCCCATTTTCTCTGGGAGTATAAATTTTTCTTAATGACAGAGTAAAATTTTTATTCAATCTCATACAATGTGAATAGTATCCTCAGTGTGTCATTTTTAAGAGTTAAAAAAAATTTGTCATAAAAAAGTTTTTCATTTTTATGTATTGAATTTATCGAATTTTCCTTTGTAATTTTGGGGTTTTCTTGTGTATTTAGAAAAGCCTTTCCACTCCAATGAGTTATCATTACATGAGTAATACTATTAAAACAAACTTCTATGCTTGTATTTTCTGCCTTGGATTTAGATTTGTTAATTCAGCATTATGCTGCACTGGGCTGTGTTTCATTTAGCATTTAACACCTCCTAAGAATAGCTTAATATTCTTAAATACTCTATATATTGTGATTTGATTTTATTTGGATCTCTAAAATGAGATGCTTTATATTCTGATCTGCTGAAATTCTCATATTAGTTTGATACCAAAAGTGCAGTGGTAGTATTTTTTTGTAGAGGGAGGAGAGTACATTCTTGAGAGACGAGATATAAAATTGGTAATGCTTTTTACTTAGAGAATAGATTTCCATTTTTACAACTTCATTTTAAAGAAAAAGGTGAGACTGACAAGTTTTGAGATTTATATATAGTAATACTGACAGGTCTACAATTATTAAAAAAAAAAAAACTAACCAGGTGTAGAACAATTAATTTCAACTATCCTTTGGTATCTTTTACACACAAACCTGTCACTATCAATAACAACAAGAGCTGTCTCATTGAATGGGCCTCAAATATTGAAGACATTTGTTTTTATTCAGGGGGAATTTTTAGCAACAAAACCAGTTTTTAAGAATTTTATCATTCTCAGGGCAGCTCGGTGTAGTCTGTTAAGCATCTGACTCTTGGTTTCAGCTCAGGTTATGATCCCAGGGTCATGAGATCAAGCCCCGCCCCAGGCTCCACACTCAGTAGGGAGTCTACTTGGGATTCTCTCCCTCTCCGCTTGTGCACTCTCTCCCTCTCTCTAAATAAATAAATAAATCTTTAAAAAAAAGAATTTTATCATTCTCACAAATGTGAAAAATGAGCAAGCTACACTGGCATAACGTAAGAAGCAGTCCAGGTAATAGATTTGGAAAATATATTTCTCACAAAGTGTAAACAAAAATTCTAGGAACAAAGCACCAAAATTACATTGACGCCTTCAAAAGACCAAAATATCTGTACTGGTATGGTCTTAATTGAAGGACAGAAATATATATTTTTTAAGTTATCAGGTTTATTAAGAGCTAACACTTAGTAGCCTTTACTAGGTCCCAAGTACTATTCTAAGAGCTTACACCCTAACTCATTTATTGTCCTTAACACCTTATGACAGACCATCACTGCCCATCTTTAAAAATGTAAAGGTAAAAAGAGAGGTACAGAGCAGTTAAATAACCTGCCTGGGGTCACATTCTACTTTAACTTGTCGAATACTAACTTCCAGTGTTCTTAAACTACAAATGATTTAATTAAGGAAAATACTCCCTTTTCCTTAAAGCTCCTTAGCCTAAAGCTCAACTCTAAGAGCACCGCATTAAAGCACCTGGTCACAAAGGGACTGTCAGAGGATATGCAGTCACAGGCCAAAAGAATATTCAAGGCAGTGGCCACAGTATTCTACAATGAATACATGAATCCCCTCAAACACAGCTATTTTGTTTTTTGGTTTTTTCCTTTACTTTTTTTTTTTTCTCCAAGACGACCTCCTCTCAACACAGAAGCAAGGAAAGTCACCTTCCCCATCCCCTCTTGTCTATGTTATATTCGGTTAGTTTCCAAAGCAGCACTTGGGTTATCCTAAAATTGATAAAGTTCCGTAGAAGTCTGTTAGCTTCTGTTCTCTCTCTAGCAAGCTCTCTCTCAACCTGCGGAGCTGAGGAATAGAAATGATAATTTTTCTCCATTTCTCTCCATACCAAGAATTGGCATAGCTCTTGCCTGCATGTGTATCATCAACAAACGCGGGTAGGTATGGCAGGGCAAGAGGGCTGGCAGCTGGTCAGGCTCAGCTGGAACCCCTAAGTAACTATACTGAGATAAGAAACTGCCTGTAAATTTATGATCATGATGAGTGGTTTCTAACTGGCAGAAATAAAATGCCTCCCCAACAGGTCCCCCTTACTAATTTCACTTTAACGTTATTTAACTGAAATCACTTCTACCCATGACTACCAGAATTAAGCAAAATACGTTAAGTATGAAAGATTAAAACTAGTGAATGCTTTCTTTATAAGCTGCGGTATAACTGACATATAACATACTAGTTTCAGATGTAGAACGTAAAGATTGTATACGCTGTGAAATCACACAGCTCCGCTTTTGCCACAAATAATGAGGGCCTTACACTTTTGCAGTGGTAAGTAGGAATGACTGGGATTAAGTAGCTGGTGGGTTACCAAGTCCTGTGCTAAAGAACACATTCACATCTGTTAGTTTTAAGACCTAGCATATGATCATTACTGTATCATTCTGTATCTGGATAGCAGCTGTATGGAGGAGGAAAGTGAACCATCCTTGATGTCAGAAGATTTTTAAGCCTAGGCTCTGACAACCACTTAATTGCTTTATATCAAAAGCAAAACACACTAAAACTCTATAGCTCTCAGTTTCCTCATTTAAAAAATGAGAACACAAACCACCTCTGAGAGATGTTTAAAGTTCAGGTTAGTGAAAATGCTTTACCAAAGAAAGTACCAAACAAATGTAAAATGCTATTTATTGCCAATAACAAAACAACATTTTTTTTGGAGGAATAAAGAAGCAACAGATGGCTCCTAATTCAGAAAGGCTTGGTAAGGATCTCATCAACAACCCTTCCTCAGCAACACTTCAAAATCACAAGCCTACTAAAAACTGATCACAAGAATTACCTCATCAACGAAATTTGCCAAGTTTCAATTACTTTAAAAAATTCTTTTATGGATAAATGCAAGTGGTAATGCAAGCGAAGATGGGGAGTGAAACATAAGATATTTTTAACACTCCATTCATATACAACAAAGACACTGATTTTCATAAGTCTCTTTTGGAAAAGTCTCATCACTTTCTAGCCACGTTTTTATAGCCATTTTCAATACCTCTCTGTTCATGGAAAATTTTAGGACTCGTTACAAGTATCGCCTTCCTCATGAGCATTTTTAGTAATGGTTTCAAGGTCTGACATTCAAAACCCTGTCTCTTTCTTTTGGATGTCATTTACCGCAGATACTTCACGATCATGTGGACCCCGTGGATACAGAAGTGACAACATAAGAGTACTCTGCATTTTGGAAAGGGGGAAACTGAGGCCCAGGCTTTGGCACTACAAGTCCAAGGTCACACACGGCGAGATCGGGGCAAACAGTTGCTGTTTTTCCAAGGCTGTCGCATAAGACGCGGCACGCCAAGCACTCATTCCCCAAGAGAAACAGCAGGCAAAGAGCCGCATGCTCACACACCATGCTTTCTCCCCACCCTCGGCTGCAAAAATGAACAGAGGGCTGACTCTTCAGGAGGACCGCTCCGCTGTCAACTCTGAGACAAGTGTCATCTCTTCCCCCCTCCCAACCTGCAAAGACGCTCCTATTGGCGAAGAAACTGGTTCTCAAACACACATATACACACTGCGCGCGGGTGCCCGATCCCTGCAGCACGTTTCGGCCCTCAAAGCCGTCCCGGGACGCAAGCTAGCCCGTTTCCCTTACCAAGGAGCCGGAGGAAGATCTGGAGCCCGATGCAGAACCGGCTTTGGCTGGAATCGTAGTAGGAGTTGAAGATGGCGTCGATGATGTAGAGGCAGGGCACCCGGAGCGCCACCTCGAGCGCCGCCCAGACCTGCTGATGGGCCATCCGCACCTGCTGCTGCGGGGGCCCCACCGCCGCCATGAGCCGCTGCCACACCGGGGCTGGGCGAGCCGGGGAGGGCCGCGCGGGGCAGGGCCCGGGACCGCGGCCAGGGGCGGGGGCTAAGGCGGGCGACTCCGCCCCCGCCCTCCCTCCTCTGCTCTCTTACGGCCCGCCCCGCCGCCCGCTCGCGTCTCTCGAGCTGGAGCAGGCGGCGGAGGCGGCAGCGGCGGCGGCTCCCGGGAGGCCTCTGGGTGTCGGTGTTTCCGGTCGGCTAAGGTCTGGCTCCTCCTCCCTCCAACACCTCCCCCGCCCGCGGAGCCACCATCTTGACCTCGCCTGCCTGCCTCTGCCGTTGCTGCTGTTTGGAGGCCAGGAGGCTGCGCCCGCGGTCACACGAGACCGCGGAGCCCGCGCCGCTGATTGCATCATAATCCGGCGTTGGGGGGCGCTCCCCACAACGTCATCACGCACGGCGTAGCAATCGTCTCGCCGTGTTGCTATGGTTTCCGCCCACCTTCGCGGCTTTGGCGCCACCACATGGCGCAGGCGCTCTCCACCAGCCGCGCCCTCTTGGCTGAGTGGATTCTTCACCGGAGGCGTTGTCAGCGTCGCTTCGGCGAGGGACTCCCTGCTTCCGTGGGCGGGAATTATTAGCTGTTTTATTATAGTGCATTAAACATCCCGTAAACGTGGTTCAGAGCTGGTTGGGAGGAGGAAAGCAAAGGGCGCCGCCCGCCAGACCTACACCAACCCCACCCAGAGGCGGGGTCTGGGAGATGGCAAACATTCCGGGGAAAATATCTGCGAGGCAGCCTGGGGTCCCGCTGGAGCGTCGCAAGGCGCGCTTTCTGCAGCGGCCGCGGTACGTGGCACTGAGCTAGGTGTGGTAGGCGCTGCCAAAAGCGTCCCTCTCATCTTTGCACATCACCTTTCCTACCTTCTACCCGATTGCACAGAACTGAGGACGCTCAGCGGCCGCATTCTGCTAATGTTAGGGCCACTGTGACTTAAGGGCAAGAACCCAGGCCTCTTTGTTTCTAGTCTTTGAGGTAAGCGCACCGGCAAGAAGCCATAATTAAGTTTTTGTAGGGGATCAGAATATGCCAACCCAAAATGTGCCACTTTGACAAAAGGATTATTTTGAACGGAAGATAGTTGAGAAACAGCAGCAGAAGCTTAAAAAAAAATTTTAAGATCCCTACCTGCCCTCCTCATTGCCACCATTTGTCTAAGAAGCAGGGCATAAATTTCCGTTTGTAAAGGTGTCTTCCTTTCCCTTACCAAAAAGGAGAGCAACTCAGACTCAATCACCCACAAACCTTACTAAAAGGAAGCCTGATCTTCCATTAGTTTCCTCCATATGTTTACCTTACCACAAGTTGGCCACCCCTGAAAGCTTAAACCCCTTTTTCTTTTGTAACTTCTCTACAAAATTATTTTGGGTTTTTTTGCTTTACTAACCCAGCCATCTTAAGGGAGCTATAACAGGAAGAACCTGACTCATATGGGCTCCTAGTCCAAACTGCGCTCTGCTATCCATTCGTATCAAGGATCTATATCGGTGATTATCCTCTATTAGTTAAAAACCCTCCAGAGGGGAGGATTATAAAACTCCAGCAGCCCGCTTTCGGGGTGGAGTTATGTGTGGTAGGGTGATTGACTCACACCCAAACTCCTTATTCCAGTCTCCTGTTTTTAACCTTTTGTTGTTATTCCCCACTAATAAAGACTGGCATCTATCTAGTGCTTACTTACTAGGCACCATACATTTTACTTCAGTCTTTGCCATCAGCCTTATTTAGGGTATGTATTATTATCTGTATTAGAGAGGAGGAAATTGGGGCTTAGATAGGTTATCAAAATCACGAAGTATGTGTATAAGTAGTAAGCTGGTGTGGCCGTAGCTAGTAAAAGTCAAACTCGGGATTAGAACCCAGGACCATCTGAAGCTTAGAACTTCAGGCATCTTTGACTTCTTCCTCTTCCCACCCACAGCCAGTCCGCTACCACATCGTATCCCTTCTTTCCTCACCGTCTCTTGTACCCATCTCCTTTCTATTCTATTGTCACTGCCACTATCCTAACCCGAGATCCTACTGTAGCTTGCCTGATTAACTGCAATATCCTCATTATGATTATTATGATCACCACTTTTCCTAGTCTAGTCTGTTTACCTCTGCCAGGTTCATTTTCCCAAATTGCACATATGGGGAATAAACTCATGGTTCTGACAAAATTCCCAAAGGAAAGCAAACTTGATGAGAGGACTATTAAGGTTTATATAGAAACCTCAGAGACGTAAATTAGCTTCTCAACTCCCCTGTTTTTCTGCCCTGATTGCAATTTAAAGCAAAAAGAGAGAAGCTGTTACAGAGGAAAGAGTCTACAAGGATTAATCTAAAACAGGAGTGCGGTAGAGAAGGCAGGCGAGTACCATTATATTATGCTCATGCAAAATTGCGAATAAAATAATTCATGGGTTTTCCTCCGATTTTTATTCAAAAAGTTAAATGTAGTAAATAGTAAATAAAAAATCTTGTAACAATGCTTCAGCCCTGTTTTAATTGTTTCTCAATTTGATGCACAAATTTTGTTATAGAATTTTTTTTAAAGATTTTATTTATTTGAGAGAGAGAGAGAGCAAGAGCAGATAGAGCACGAGTAGGGGGTGGGAGGGTCGCGCAGAGGGAGAAGATTCCTCGCTGAGCAGGGAACCTGAGGTGGGGCTCAATCTCAGGACCCTGGGACCACGACCTGAGCTGAAGGCAAATGCTTAACCAACCATTACTGTAAGAATTTCTAATTCAAACTAAATCCCTTTTGGGCCAAGAAGTCTCAGGAGTGGTGGTATAGCCATTTTTATCTTAAATGACTTCAAGCACATCCCTTTAAACTCTCGATCTGATTTATCTATGAAATGAAGGTTTAATAAGATCCTGGCAAAGTACTTTAAAATACTATCTTAAACTAAATGTATATTACTGAGGTGGTTTTCAGAAAGCTTAGGAATTTTTAAAATAAAACATAAGCTTTCAAAAGATTTTACCTACGCCAGGGATGCACTCTTCTGCTTTTACATTTGGCTTAAGTCTACATTCTTAAGTTCAGTTTCATCATGTCTGAGCTTGTCCAGTTGCCTGCTTGTATGTTGTTTTGTTTTTTAGAGAGGGGAGAGAGAAAGAGAGGGGCAGAAGGAGAGGGAGAGAGAGAATCTTAAACAGGCTACATACCCAGTGCGGAGGCCCGACGTGGGGCTCGATTCCACGACCCTGAGATCATGACCTGAGCCAAAATCAAGAGTAGGACGCTTAACTGACTGAGCCACCCAGGTGTCCCTGCCCGCTTACATTTATGGGTCCAGTTAAGTTAGGAGAAATAATCACCTGCAAGTAAAGATGAAGGGATGCCCTTCCTATACTACCAAAAAATATCCTGTACTACCAAAAAGTTGATGACTACAATACCACTTAATAGATGCTATGATTGGAACAGAGGAACAATGGGGAAAATCTCAGAGGAACAGTTTTTTACAAAAGGAACTCAATAGCTATGTTTGCTTAGCTTTGCAAGAGGTCTTCTCAGTTTCGTATCAGGAAATGTCTGTTAGTCATCTTAATAGAAGCTAAGTTCCTAAAAAGCATAATCCCTTCATAGCACTCACCAAATGAAAAAAAAAAAAAGCTTTCATAGAAATAGCTGCAATTCAGTGAATTTAATCTTTGCTTGGTTTCTACATTGACTTGAACGTTGCACAACTCAGGCATGTATTTATATTGAATCCACTCAGAGCAGTGTGGAGGGGGTGTGTGTATTCACGCAGACACACTCTATAGATATAAATTACCTGTGTTTAAAAATAACAATCTGTTCATTTGGCTTTAATGGCTGAATGTCTTTAAGTCGTTCTAAAAAAAACCTTTGAAAGTAGGATGTGTAAAAACTCGTTTGAATTTTCTGTTGATCTTTGCATTTGCCAAGTCTTTGTTCCAAACAGCAGCAACTGATTCCAGGCTATCTTAAGCAGAAAAGGAATTTATTAGAGGGTTATTTTCATTATTTTTCAAGATTTCAAGTTGCAAGAGTGATATGCAATTGGTCGAGCTTATTGGGCCACGTATCTTCCCCTCGCTGTACCGGAGGGCAGGTACACGCAGCTTCCTTAGTGGGAGAAAGCGGTAGGAAACAGGTACTTAGAACCACCCACCCCACCTCTCTCCACCAACGTATTATACATTTACTTCAAATGGAAGATGGTGATGCTGGTAGGAAGAGTAGGAATTGATAGCCCAAAAAGGGATAAATATGTCCCATAACTTTTTCTCAGACCTTGGGGAATTACTAAAAAAACTAATTTCTGGCCTGAAACTACTTTATAGTTTTTCTCATTTCATTAAAGTAAATTTCAGATATGTCCATCAAAATTCAGCTACCAGTTGAGTTTTCTGGTTTTGTAAATTCCAAATGAATAGGAAGGGTCTGTTGTTCACTGTTTTCTCTGTTCACAACAGAGAATACAGTGGCATTTGGAGTCAATGTTGAGTATATACTGACTACTTTGGTTCATTCATTCATGTAACAGACATTGAGCAGTATGTGCTTGGCAGTATGCTTGCCTCTTGCTAGTTCTCTGTCTCTAGACACAGTACTTAAGCTCTCTAATCAGCATCCTCACCTGGGAAAAAGAAGAGAGATGGTTAATACTGGCAGATAAGATATGAAACACATAGCATGCATCATCTAGTTTAATCTCAACAAAACTGTTGAAAGACAGACAATAATTGGCAGAGCCAGGATTCTAACTGGTATTTTTCTGATTCCAGAGCCTATCTGATCCTCTGCAAGTAATTTTTCATGCTGGTTACACAAATTAAAACAATATATTTTAAGTACTTAGTATGATATATAGTATGTAATAATAATTAGAACGGTGAACAAATTTTAGGAAAATACAGGAACCCTTACAACACTACACACGATACTTTGCAATGGTTCCATGTGTGGGTCAGGAGTACTGTTAAGATAATGTTTGTTAGTTTGGATAGTGAAATGTGATAATCACATTCATAGTACTTAATTTATGTTAGAATGTAAATAGGTGATAGGTTCAAATATGTTAATTATGTAAAGTGATGGTCAAGAATAATCTGAGGGCTGAGATCCTGCTGAGAGGCAGAGTACAAGTAACACTAAGTTAAAAACATCTGCCGAGGCAGGGAGCCCAAAGAAGATGGATACACAGCCCACTGACAGATGGGAAGGAAAGGACCCTTCCCCCACAATGGAATCCTGTCGTCCAGGCTTCTGATAATCACTTCTCATTTCAGAACTGCACCCCACTGAGTAGAAGAAAAGCTTCAAGACAGAAGATTTGGCACTGTAAAGATTTCAATTGTATCCTATATGTTCAATGTAATCCCAACAAAAAATCTCAACAGGTTCATTTTCCCCAAAATTGACAAGCTGATTTTAAAATTTGTAAGAAAAGGCAAAAGGTCAAGAATAACTAAGGTAAACTTAAAGAACAAAGCTGAAGGACATACAGTATCAGATATCAGGACCTATTGTAAAGATACAGTGATTCAAACAAGATCGTATTGGTGCTTCCATAGAAAAACTGACTATAGAACAAGAAAGTCTGGAAACAGCCCCACATATACGGTCACCTGATTTATGATAAAAGTGACACTACAGTACAGTGGGAAAGGGTTAAAAAACCAGCAATATAATGGGTCTAACAAAGGCTGCATATCATTTAATGGTGAATCATCCTGGAAGCATTCACCCTACAGTTAAGAACAATTTAACTTCTATTAGAGTTGGAGGGTAGGAATAGGGCATGTTAGAATGCCAGAAGCTTCCCTTTTTAATCAGATTTAGCAGTTTTTAAAATAAATCCTCTTCAGATTGCTTTAGTTTCTAGAGTTCTAAAAGAAAAAGGTGATTTTGACAATTTCTGCCAGTGTTCTCATTGCTTTTATGGAGAGGCCAGTTTTCAGAGGTCCTTATTCCGTCATTTTGGAAGTCGCTCATTTTACTCTTGACATTGGGTAGGGAAGTATCAAGAGACACCCTAGTGGATGGAATAAGCACAAAATATATGCCTTCCTGCCCTCACTGTGTAACAATAACCATACTTCCTCCTGATGATCACACTCACTTATCCCCAACCAGAATGGGGACTTCTCCTTGTCTGCTGGTCTCTAAGCACAAGGAGCTTGATGTGACTGGGAAACCGCAGAAGGTTCAAGTTGAAAGGGTCTATTATTATATCTCCTGATGAAACAGTTTCCCAATTAGGAACCAGCCCTCTAGTCAAACAAAGTTATGGAGACGGGAGGCACAAACTCCCCGGGTAGGCCAGTGGGGACAGTAAATGAATACGTTCCCTTCCTACTGCTGCTGTAACAAATAACCACACACTTAGTGGCTTGATACCACATAAATTTATTCTCTCTCAGCTATGGAGGTCAGAAGTCTAGAGTCAAGGTGCCAATAACTCTGTTCCTCCTGAAGCGTTCTGGGGGAGAATTCATTTCCCTGCCTTTCTGTTTCCAGAGGCTGCCTTCATTCCTCGGCTCATGGCCCCTTCCTTACATTACTGCGTCCTACTTCAATCATCACACCTCCTCCTACTTGTACTGCCTCCCTCTTATAAGGACCTCTGAAATTATACTGGGCCAACCTGGATAATCCAGGATACCCTCCCCATCTTGAGATTCTTAATCACATCTGCCAGGTCCCTTTTACCACATATTTGTCCTCTTGTAAATACAATGTATTTACAGGTTCTGGGTAATAGGACATGGACATACTTGGGGGGCATTATTTAGCCCACCACAGTAGGAATTCTATTTCTACCCTAACTGTGCACTTTCTGTCTATATGGGATGTGGCACTATGTAATAGGTGTTTAGAGTATATACTGCATTCTGGGGGATGGCACCTCATTCATTGGCCATTACCTCGAAGCTTTGGTCTGGTTTCAAAAGGTTTTTCCACCACTCCACCAGACCAGCATTTTCTAGGATGTGATAGGACTGGTGAATCACGTGGTCATGTGTCCACTGAAACACTTCCCTGTGCACCTGTTCATTTCCTCTGGCCTTGCTTGTCATCCATCCCAGAGGCAACGCTTCCATCTTACGATGGATTGACTTGAAGGGTCTGACAAAACTCAGCTTGTGAAGGGGAACGCTGGCTGCAGAGTTACCTGATGTCCCCAGAGATGCTCAGCTTCTACCAACACCCACTGGCACACAAGAGCCATCTGTGGATGATGAAATGGTGTGTCAGCTTAAGTATGTGTATATATTTATTATGGCTAGAAGTGAACTTCTTCAATGATTGTGAAAGCTAGTAAATTTATACCCTAATTATTATAAACTTCTAAATAGTTAAAAAAAAAAAAAAGCTACACAAAACATATGAACAACCCCCCTCAAGGCACTGACACAGGCAATGGACAATGATCCATGGGAGACGCAAACCCACAGGGCGAGCCATTGAATTGCTCCAGCTTACCGCCTGGAGAAAGTTTCTGGGCTTGAGGAGGGAGAAGCCAGGACTCCCTGAGGTGGAGGTGGAACGGGGAGTCCTAGGAGCCCAGGAATGAGTCCAGAGGGTAGAATGCCAGAGTACAGAGAGCTACAGAGAACTCCAGACATCTGCTGACCATCCCCTGAAGCAGCAGACTGTAATGATCAGTACCCATGAGAGGAAACTACCAAGAGCCAAGAAAATGACTGGTTTCATGGCTTGCCCACTGTGAAGTGGATGCACCCTGAGGCTGTGCAGAATAACATATATTGGGTTTCTCCTCACATACGTGTCCGTGGTGGGAGAAAGTGAATTAAAAATCCTATCTGTTACTCATCATTTTAAATGTCTATGTTTTTATATTTAAAATGTATACATTATACTCCCTATATCAATATATGCACATAATTTATTAAAATTATGAAGTCAATGAATCAAGCAACTCACGGTTGAGGGAGTTTAATAAAATTATCATTACTGTTTTTTAATCAAGTCTCTCCATCAAGTGGGTGCATTAACCAGCAGCTAATACTGATGCTCACAAAGGAAGCCTTCGGCACTTGTACACACTCCTGGACTGAGGTGACAAACTCTCCACGAGCCT
This sequence comes from Ailuropoda melanoleuca, assembly GCF_002007445.2. Taxonomy (NCBI): domain Eukaryota; kingdom Metazoa; phylum Chordata; class Mammalia; order Carnivora; family Ursidae; genus Ailuropoda; species Ailuropoda melanoleuca. The sequence goes on along the minus strand of NC_048226.1, from coordinate 88,328,447 downwards.
CCTGGTCCTTCCAGTCTTTTTTCCTTGGTTCCATTAGATGCCTCTTCCTGACCAGGCCAATCCAGCAAGTACTCGGAGAAAACTGTAATGTAAATGGATATACTCAAGGTGGAGACAAGGCTTAAGGAACCCTTGTTTTCTTCCATTCACACATAACTCTGGCTCATTTTTAACTCTCAGTTGAAGCATCTCTGCTCCCATGTTCCCAGGCACACTCTCCACTTCCCCCAACCCATATCCCCAAATGTGGATGGCTGCTTCCCCTGGGTGTGCCTGTAAAAACCCGTTTGTCTCAGCACTTAGTACATAGTATTGTTTCCTCTGTGTCCATGTCCCCACAAGTGATCCCACTGTGGGCAGGACTCAGCTCGGGTTTTTTTTAAGATTTTTATTTTTAAGTCATCTCCACACCCAACGTGGAACTCGAACTTAGAACCCTGAGATCAAGAGTTTCATGCCCTACCTAGTGAGCCAGCCATGCACCCCCGTCAGGACTCGGCTTTACTCACCTCTGTGTGTCTGGCCCTCATTACAGTGCCTAATGGAGAAAGGACACAGTACATCCCAATTAATCAATGAGTGGCTTTTCAAAATAAGGAAATTCTACTTTACCGACTAAACAAATGTACAGCAGTTCTTCACACCCAGATTGGGAAATGGTAGTTCACCTTTTATAAAGACTACTGAAGTATTCACTATGTGCCAGTCACTGTGATGATAGTTAATGTAGGTTAACTCATTTAAAGCTAACGAGTATCCTTCAAGATATGTACAATGTTAACCTGTATGTACAGATGGGGAAATAAATCTTGAGAAACTGTCTCAGATCACGGACACAGGAGTGAAGCCAGGAGGTGTATGAGTGGAACCTCAATTCTATGAAGACAGAATCCATGTCGATCTCCTGGCATCCCTGAACCCTCAAGGCCTGATGTGTATATCGCAGGGTGAACGAATTCATTCAGGTCTATCTGACTTCAGCGGCCTATCCGTAGCCTACAGCAGAAAGGTAATCCTCAGCCCCTGCACCTGTGGCTCCCTGACTCACCTTCCTCATTGTCTCTCCCCTGCCTTCCTTCGTCCCCTTATTGGCTCAAGCCCCAGCGTGGCATTTTTATTTTGAGGCTCGAAAGTTGTAGGCACACATGTGAAAAGAAACCCAATATGTAAAAGAGGAGCTGATTAAGGCAGAAAGGCAGGCCGCTCGGTGGGATGGGAATGGGACAGTCAGGCCCCTTCTGTGGTGGGATCACATGACAGCTAATATTTCCTGGTGGATTACTAGGTACTAGACACTATTCTTTTTAATCCTTACAACCACCTCCATTCCACACATCTCTCACTGCTTCTTCTGTTCCAGATTGATCTAAGGACGATGCTCCAAACATTTTCCGAGCAAACTTTTTGCACCTGTTTTTTTTTCCACTATCAATTGTTTCCACCCTGACTCCACTTACCAAAATCTTACCCAGTTTTTAGGACCAAGTTCAAAAACTACCTCTCTGAAGACTTCCCCATTCTCAGAACTTTTCTTCTCCACCTTTGCACTTCTACACTGTGCTATCACTCCTATGGTACTTACTGTATTCCAATTCTTTCAGTTTTTGTGTTATTTCTGCTGCTAGGTTGTGAGCTCCTCAGACACTGGGGCTGTAACTAAACACCTGCAGTTCAGACACAGTAGGCTCATCGAACCTGTCCTTACAGACACTGTTACAAAAAAGGGCAAGCAGCTCCAGCCCAACCCCAGCCAGCCAACTGCCAGGTATAATCATAATCCCGATAAAGCCACACTTTCCTATGTTTCCTTCCTCAAGAAAACAAGCCCAGATGGCTTCAAAGTGCACCAAAACAAAGCTCTGAAGTGATTCTCAAAATTAGTCATCCCAAAGGTAAACAGTGATTCTCTGCAATTAGTCATTCCAATGGTAAACAATGGGGCTGGCAGACAGCCATAAATTAATAAGGTGAGGCTTGAAAAACTCTGGAGAGTTTTTCACATTGCCTATAGCTCCTTATGTTGGCCCTGATGTCCACCAGAGAAAGACTATGAAAAGGGGGTTTGAGGCCTGTTAAAATCTAAGATTTTAATCTGAACTTTTAAAATAGCTAGCTTAGGGACACCTGGGTGGTTCAATCAGTTAAGCGTCTCATTTCGGCTCAGGTCATGATCTCCGGGTCCTGGGATGGAGCCCCGCATTGGGCTCCCTGCTCAGGAGGGAATCTGCTTCTCCCTCTGCTTCTGCTTCTCCCTCTCCCTTCCCCGCTGCCGCCCGGTCATGCTCACACGCTCCCTCAAATAAAATCTCTTAAAAAAATTTAAAAAATAAAATAGCCAGCTCAGTGCACGAACTTAAGGCTAGAAATCTAGTTTCCCCATAATTTAAAGCAGTCATTCTTAACCTCTTTTCTACGACAACGAACCTAACGTATAAGACATCCTCCCCAACACTCATTTAGGAACAGTAAAGGGAATGAAGTTAATAGAGTAATTCTTAAACTCTTCCTTCCCTAATTTAGTCAGTCTTCATAACAAAGCTGCACCATGAGTGCTTTGATTTGGACTTATTGCTTAGTCCCATCGATTTCATATCTCAAATCCATCCACTTCCCACTGCCAGCACCCTGGTCCAAGCTACCGCCACATCACGACATATCTGTGCAACAACCACAGAAGCCTCCTCCCAGGTCTCCCTGCTTCTATCCTGGCCCCACTCCAGTCGGTTTTCCACACGGTAGCTGAAGTAATTTTGGAAAGAGCACTGTGTCTTTCACTCTAAAGTAACCAATGCCCTGCGTACAACTGCTTATTAGACAACAGCCATATGAGACCATTCAAAGTAACCCTCATTTTACAAGTAAAGAAATCCAAGGCCAAAAGAATACTGGAACCACGTACCCAAGGTAAGACAGGACTGAGGTGAGAATTCACGGTACAGGCCTCATTTCAATGAGCCATACTGCTTCTCCCAGATATGTAGTTCATTCTCATTGTGTTAACGGAAGAGAAACAAGAGGACTTGAACTGATCTAGAGCCTGCTTTCAGGGACACAAAATATTAAAACAGGTTGCCAGGAGAAAAGAGGGGTGAGAACCCAGCCCAAACTTATGTATTAAGGGTCACTCACATGTAGATCCTTGGTAGAGAAGGATCCACCTTCTCTACCCAACTAGAGGACAGGGGCGGCATTCCAAATCCAACACTATGTGATCCACGTGGGGAGCATAGGATTTCACTGGTTGGATGTGCAGGATTTGTGTCTTCCACCGTGTCCCATGCACCTGCTGAAGAAGGGTGGCAATACGAATTTCTGCAGATTCCGCCCACCTCTGCCACTCTGGTTTGGTGGTAGCTGATAGTGTTTTTCTCCTAGAATCCCTGGTTGCTCCATTTGTACACTCGTTGGTGATAATTTGCTGAGGATAAGGCCAGTGCTCCTTCTCCATTTCACTGCCTCCAGGAGGCTGGAGATTCTTGCCTGGGTAAGATTCCACATTTTGGTGGATATGCAAAATGCCCCCAGCATCCCGTCTTAACACTTGGCAGGCAATGGGCCAGCCTTCTTCAGAACTAGGAATTAGTCCCAGGTTCACCCTGTCTGCAATGTTTGAGAGCTTCAGTTTTCTGTTATCCCCAAAGTGTATTTGGCACCGATCTGCTACTCCATTGATATCAAGGTTCTTTCTCAGAGCAACTACAGCATGGGGGTTCCACTCACAGGCATGGACGAAGGCAGCACCAGCATGGACTAGGAAGGGCAACGTAAAATAACCAATCCCTGCATAGAGATCCACCAGCACTTCTCCAGCACAGGGCAGCGATGCCACTCGAAGTTTCTCAGTGATGTTTCCGAAGGAGAACATGCACCGGGTCACGTCAAACTCATATCGGATCCCATTATCCACATGCTCTACCCAGCCATGGGCGCCCAGCAGCAGAGTCACTGCTGGTGTTCGAGTGCCATCTGGTGATACCCGCCCTCGTTTAGCCACACGATGGACGCCAAGTGCCGACGCAACAGCCTCCCAGAGTTCTGGTTCCAGATTTTTCCATTGCTTGGCTTGGAAACAGTCCTCGCTTAGCAACAAGAGGTCACCATGTCGTTGCCAAGATCGGGGCAAGTCAGCCTCCAACTCGGCTGACCACGTCACTCCCCGGCCCTCTACCCAGCGACTCACTTCAAGACACAGCCTTTGGGCGGGTGAACAACCCTGGGCCTTCTTTGAGGGAACAGGATCCAGGAGCTGTGTTACTTTACAGGTGCTGCCTGGAGCCACACGATCCCTCAGCTCCTGCAGGTACTGCTCAGGGAGAGCCTCTCCCACCACGGGCAGCGCCACCGTGCCATCCGGCATCTTTTCTACACGGTGCTGTCTATCCAGGAGTTTCTGCTTCTCGAGATATTCCCTGTATCGCTGGGTAAACCGAGACTCAGTCACAACCGCGACGACAGCCGCGGGCTTCCCACCTTCCCTTTCCATGTTGCTGGCTCCGCATTTCCTCTCCGCGAGACTCTCTCAGACTCCACTCACCCGGCTCGGCGTACCCACCGCGGCTGCAGGTGGAGCTGCGCGCACGCCGCGGGGCCGGTGTCGGAAGTGACGTTAAACGGGCAGGCCGGAACTAAATATTGAGGCGCTCGTTGCAGTGTAGCGTCGCCGTTGCCGTGATGAAGCCGCTCCCGCCATCTTTGTTGTGGTTGACTGTTCATTTGCTGCAGCCTCACAGAAGATTAATAATAACAAGGAGTTCAGTGGGCTTAAAGACGTCCAATTGGTCGGTATCCTCCAGAACCCTCGTGCCCTCTCTTCAGTTCTGCTCACTAATCCAAAGAGGGAAGTGCGCTTAGAATGATGGGCTGAATTTGGAGAAAGGCTTCCCGTAGTCTCATGCTGCTCTCAGGTCAGTGTCATTGGCCACAGCATTTGCTGAGAGTGAAGAGTCAACTATAGCTTCCTCATTCCCTTTCCTTGTTAAGATAGTCGTCACCATCTCACTGTCCTGCAGTATCAAACAAAACAAAACAAAACAAAACAAAACAAAACAAAACAAAACAAAAAACCAAAGACAAAAAACCCCACAAATGGTTAGAAGTCAGAAGGATCTGAGTAAATCATATCACCTCTCAGAACCAGAATTGACACCTGTCAAATAAGACTTATGTTAACTTTCTCAGATGACTGCTATGATTAGAGATATTATATATGAAACGCTTTGAACAGTGACTAGCAAAGAGTAGATACTCAAAAGAGATATAATGTAGTAAGCTGAAATGGTTAGATAGTAGATATTAAACACCTATTGAAATGCTTTGACATAGCTAATGAGGACAAAGAGAAACTGCCCTACGCCTAAATTCAAATAATGGAAAAGAAGAGTTGGAAAGAAGTCCTATTCTTTCTACTTACCTCCCACCATTCTACTCATTAGGATATTGAGACCCAGAGGGGTTAATATTCATTAAGTTCCCCAATTCAGGTCTCTGTGTACGGGAGGCACAAGATTATGGCTAAAACAATTTCTGTTTCTTGACACCTATTGAGTATCGATCAGAGTTGGTGCTGTTGTCAGTTTTGTCTCTATGTTTAAAATTCAAATTCCATGGACAAAATATCAAGTGAGACAGAGTAGAAGACCCTTTTGGTGCCCCATATACTCTTGGGACTCACCATTCCTCACCATCCAATGGCTTCTAACTGAAAGCACTTAGGAGTCTGCCTGATGGCTTTCTCTGCCCACCAGAATTGGCTTAACATATGTCCAGGGCAGGCCAGAAATGCTGGGGAATTACTGCCCACCCAGTCCCCACTCTTGAGAGCATTCCTCAACCAGCAACTGATGGAAGTTGGTGAATAAATTTCCCAGCTTCCACACACCTTAGTTGAAATACTTCTAAGGTATGTTCTATATGCTGTCTCCCAGCGTTCTCTTAGGACTTCAGTTTTTCAATAATCCTCTCTAGGCTGTACACATTCAATTTCTCTCTTTCTCTTTCTCCTGGATTATTCCCATCAGTATATAAACACACTGCCACTTGCCATCTTTAGCAACCTCTCTTGATTCTTCACTTCTACTGATATTTTCAAGTTCACAGTTTAGAAACTATCTCTAATCACCCCCTGCCCCCCACCTTTTCCTCAACTTCCTGTAGGTATTTGATAATTAACTGCCAAGTGCTTACATACTCTATATACTCCATATACTTTTATACTCTAAAGTATATACCAAATTAGTCTACCTCTTTTGATCTCCCTAGACACCTTCTGGGACATAGATTACTACAGCTGCCTTCTCACTGGTTTCTCCTTTAGGATTCTTACCTTCTTTTTTTGTTCTCTACATACCAACCAGGATGAGAATTTTTTCAAAACATTCTGATCTTATCTCTCCCTACTGAAACAGTTCCTGCCTACCCATTGTTCAAAGAGTAAGCTCCTGGCCCACCAGACTATGCATGATCTGGCTCCTAAAACTCAGCCTGAGATGGAACTCTTCCCCAAGCTAAACGCACAACAGGGCCACCAGTCTCCCTTCGCTTCCTAAAACAGGCCAAGCCTTTTCTCATGCTTTTACCTTTTTACTCACTATTCCCTTTGTCTGAAATGCCCTCCTCTCAGATGATGGAATGGCTGAAGATTTGTCTGAAGGTCATCTTCTGGTGGGGTCTTCATTCAATTCAACACTCTCTTTTCCCTCCACTGTTAGGTCTACTTAATACTGTTAATTTTGGGGTGCTTGTGTGGCTCAGTCTGTTAAGCCTCTGACTTGGTCTCTGGTCATGATTTCAGGGTCATGATCTCAGGGTCATGATCCCAGGGTCGTGGGATCAAGCCCCGCCTCGGTCTCCCCGTTCATCAGGGAGTCTCCTGGAGATGTTCTTCCCTGTCCCTCTCCCTCTGCCCCTCCCCCACTCGTGCTTCCTCTGTCTTTCAAAACAAATACATAAATCTTTTTAAAAAATACTGTTAATTTCTCCTTTAGCACTTGATTGTTATTTGTTTACTCTTAAATGTCAGTCTTCCCTAGTAGCAAATAATTTTCTCATAGGCAAGGAATGTTCTTTTTCTGTTTACTGCTATCTTCCCAGCATCTTGTATAGTTCCTGGTCACAAGTCATTGCTTGGAAAATACTATAGTAATTAAGAGAATGACAGCACAATCACCAAGGGACTTGAACATGTTTGTACCCATTTGAGCAGTAATCCATTCCATGAATGTAGAATGATCACAAATTCAAACAAATATCAATAAACTAAAATACTCCTTACTGTTTTACTTAAACCTACAGATGAAACGTTAAATGAGTTATGGTACATCATTTAGATGGAAATATTAAACAGTTGTTATAAGAAATACTAATGACACAGTGTTAAGTTGCAAAATATACAATTATGCCTTAGATGACATTTATTTAAACAAGTTTATGAGGGCAAGCTCTAAAATGTGAACAGTGATTCATAGTGACTCCATATATGTGATGCAATTACAAGTGATTCCATTTTCTTTTGTACATTTTTCTCCAGTTACAAATTGCATGTGATGAACAAATGTTATCCCTATACCTGAGAAAAATCTTTAGAAAATCCACGAGGCAGCAAAAAAGTTGTTTTCTGGGTCCCATACAAATGGAAACTTCATTTTATTTGTAGTGGGAGGTGAGAAAAGTCATATCTTACAAAGTGTTTTTTCTCTAGGTTTCCTTCTGTTCCAAAGTCAGTCTGACACTTAACAACAATAATTAAAATAATGTAGCAAGGGCTTCGACCCAGACATATCCTACTGTTATTCTGAGCTAAACATCATATTGGGGGATATGATTTGAAAGCTGACTTAATATTTGAGGGTTGGAAATGGTCCTCTAAAAATTGCAGATTTACAATTGATCTCCACTTGTACATGGCCACCTTGATCCACCATCCCTCCAGCACGTGACCTCACTTTCCCCATCATTTCCATCATGTGAACTCATTAAAATGACAACAAAGCAAGAGCAACCAACAACGTCAATAATAAACAAGCTTGTAGACAACCCATGAGTTCAAATGCGGAAGAGGATGATTACTTAGTAAAGGAAAAGTAGGTCAGGGAAATTAACTGCTGAGGAAAGGGGAGGGTGGGCTAACGTGATCACAAACTGCCTCTCCTGACGTAGCCAGAATTATTTAATTCCATATGAATTTTAGTAAGAGAGCCCCCAGATGGAGATGAGTTTGTTTTCACCTCTTCTTGGGGAAATGCCAACAGAGTGAAGACCAAGGGACCGTCCACCCACCTCTCTTGTGAGAGGCGGCATTCAGTTCTTTAAGGGCCACCAGATTTCATGTTAGGAAGGAGGTTCTGAACAGTATTGGGCTGACTGTATACACAAGAGCTTGCCTCCATGGGTTGAGAGATCCTGGAGCTTAGAAATAAAGAGGAATAATTGCTTTCACTTTCTTCGTTTTCTCTTCCGTTTTTCCCTCCTCTTGCTGCACCTGGAATTCCGTTCCCTTCCCGGAGGTGCCTCTTCATTTGTTCATTCATTTTAGCATCACTGCTGTGTTTTTCAAGTAACTGTTTGCTAACTTCCCTTCACGGACTCTCTTCTGAGTGGTAGGTACACTCGTGAGAATTCTTCTGATGCCATGAGTGAAGTGTGACTGGAGTTGCAATTTCAAGTGCTTTGTGAGCATGGAGGAGAGATTAAGCCATCTCTCTTGCATTTTGAAGAACACATTCTGTTACTTTTCCTCCTACCTCCCTGAATGATGCTTCTTATGGTGTACCTGTCTACCTCCCCCCCAGCCCCACCCCCGCCACATTTGATGTTTCCCAGACACTTCACACTCAACACTTCCCAGATTGAACTCAGCTTGTGTTCTCCCCACTCCTCCTTAGCTCATGAAATGCCCCTGCCAGTCTCCTCCTTGCTCATGTCACAAACCTGGGACTTTTCTTTTATTTATGCCCCTCCCTTGTCCTCAGTGCTCAAACAAAACCACCTCCATTTTGAATGGACTTTACCTGCTGCATAGTTCCCCAGAGAATCCCCTTCTTTCTGCACCGGTGACAGTGCTCTAGACCGTGTCTCACAGTTTCCTGAATGGATTGCCCACCTCTGTTCACTTCACCGATAACATACCCTTATTTGGCTCCCTTTATTTTATGTCAGAGTATTTGAAGTAAAAACCAAGATGGTGAAGAATTTTTTCATAAGCTTTGTTTTATTATATAAAGAGCTACATCGTCACATTACAAAGTATATTATGCCATAGTTGAATGTTCCATTATTATACATGGGCTTTGAATAATTCATATTATGATACTCAGAGCTTGAGACTTTGTAATATGTAAGTTTATAAAAACTCAAAAATAAGAAGATTTAATAAAATTTTATATAAAAAGTTCTCACTTTAATCCATCAGTAATTTCATTCCATCATGGCCAGAGAACATACTAAATATACTTTCAATCCTTTTAGATTTATCGACACTGTATTTTATGACCTTGCATATGGTCTGTCCTGGAGAACGTTCATGTGCACTTGAGAAGAATGTGTGTTCTGCTGTTGGTGTGGAGTGTTCTGCAGTTGTCTGCGAGGCTGTATCTTTTTAGTTTATTATCAGGTAAAATAAGTTTATGGTCATTATAACTAACCACCATAGTCTCAATTCAAAAACTAGAATGCCTAGTATTAAGTACTAATCTAAACACATGTCCTCTCTTATTCCCATGTCCTCAACACACACCCTCCCTTTGCTGCAGCTCACTTTCCTGACTGGTCTCCACCACCCAGATAATTCCCTTCCTAAGACCAATCAGAACATCCTCAGGAAAGCCTTCTCTAACCTCCTATCCATCTCCCCAGTAAGGAAAATCCCTACCACTGATTCTCATAGCGCCATGTTCTTCTCTTAGAACCCTTTCCAGTCATATTTATTTCATTCTTTAATTTGATTAATGGCTGTCTTCCCACAAGTGTGTAAGTTTCATGGGGGTAAGGAGCTGGATTCCCCCCCATTACTGTATTTCCTTATTGCATTTATGAGGACCTGCCACATATAGTACATTCTCATAAAATATTTGTAGAGTGAACACATGAATGAGTGAGTGAGTGAATGAATGAACGGATGACGGAAGAAGAAAGATCTACAGGAAAAAGTTTATGGCCCAAGCGAGCGTTTTAGTTCCAAGTTGTTGCCACTAGATGGCAGCAACGATCAGCACCAAAGTAGTTGCAGCCACTCAGTAAAGTTCTTGGGTTTTTTTCTTTTCTTTTTTTCAAGATTTATTTATTTATTTTAGAGAGAGAGCGACTGGGAGTGGGGAGAGGGGCAGAGGGAGAGAATTTTCAAGCCGACTCCCCGCTGAGCGCAGAGCAAGATGCCAATGCTGCGGGCTTGATCCTAGGATATGGTCTAATGCATCTATTTGTTCTGAAATATTTATTCTGAGTATGTCTGTCAGGCCTTGTCCTGTGAAAAGCTTACATACCAGTTCACGTGGCCTGCACGACGGACCTGAGTCATGTCTTCCGCCTGCTGTACCGGTGACGAAGCTGCGTCCCAGAGAGACTCACTAACCTGTGCGAGACGACGCAAGCCGTGTGGTGGTGCGAGCCCAGGCGAAGCCATCCCCACGTGCACCGCAGCCCGAGGGCAGGCGCAGTGGCATCGCTGCGGAATCCCGGGCAGATGTGTCAGGGAGAGACAGAGTGTGGGAGGTGTCATGGAGAGACGGAGCTGGGCCTGTGGACGCAGCAGCTCGACCAGTTAATAATTGTGCGGCCGGGACGTGTTTCCCTTAAATTATCTGGCCTTCAATTTCTACACCAGTAAATTAACAATGTGGAGCTAAATTCTCTGCACCCCAGTTTCCTCACAAGAAAATCAGTGACGCCCAGCTGGATGGCTTCCAATGCCCTATCTAGTCTAGAAGTTCTGTGGCTCCAATGCGCCCCCCGACACACACACACCATCTGGATGATCTGGCGGAGCACGTTTAAAAAAGCACATTCAGGCGCTCAACACTGAGCATCTACACTATACCAGGCATTGTGCGAGATGAGGAGGGGACAGAGGTTGGAAGGACAGACACGGATTTCGGTTTTCCAGTTCTTTCAGGGAGATTTTCACCCCTGGCTTCTTCATTTCTGTCATGTTACCCAAGACAAGTCACTTAAGCTCTCCGAGCTTCAGTTTACCTTCACTCAGGTTACAATAATTGTACCTCTTACAGAACTGCTAGAGGATTCCAGAATTTTACGTCTGTGAAGTCCTCAACAAACTGCCTGGCTGCTGCTTCACATCACTGTCATCATCGTTACTCCAGAACAATGCCTCGTCGTGGAAGATGTGTTTTCACTCATTTGATAAATAAACGAATTATCTCCCATGGCAAAGATGAAGAAGGAGGAGAAGGGGAGGATGAGGAGAAGGAGGGGAAGAAGGAGGAAAAGGAGGAGGAGGAGGAAGAAGAAGAAGACAAGGAGGAGGAGGAGAAGGAGGATGAGGAGGAGGAGGAAGAAGAAAAAGAGGAAGGAGGAGGAGAAAAAGAAGAGGAGGCAGAGGAAGAAGAATGAGAAGGAGAAGAAAGAGAAGGAGGAGAAGGAGGAGAAAATCCATGCTGGGACCTTGCTGGTGTTGCTTACTTTCTTACCTGTTTTCTGTCTCAGGGTATCATAGAACCCACCTCACGGAGTCATTAGGAGAATTGCAGGAGAGGACGAGGCCAAATTGGCCACCGGTGTCTCCTATCACAAGAGCAAGGGGAGCACATGTGTAGGCCGGCATTCCCGTCTGCACCTCATCAGCTCACAGGGCGCCATGGAGAGACCACGGGGGCAGCTTCCTTGTTTGCTCCATTCAGAAAATGGCATTGCCACTTGCCCAGCCTTCCAAGAACTAGTCATAGGAGTCATCCTGGCATTCCTCCTTTCTCACTCCTCTACAATCAGTTCTTCAGCATGTGCTATCTGTTCTAGGTCCAAAAGGTATCTTGGGCACGCCCCCAGCTCTCCACCCTCATTGTCTCCACCATTATCTCCTGCCCAGATGACTCTAGCTTAAAACTGGAACTCCCGGTTGTACTTGGAATTCGTTCTCTATGCAGCAGTCAGAGCTCTCTTTTTTAAACATATATCTGATCGTGTCTCTCTCCCAGCTCAAAACCGTTCAATGTTTTCCCATTGCTCTTAGGATAAAATTTAACGTACATGAGCCACAAAACCCAGTATGGTCTGGACTGCTCAGTCCCAGAGTGGTCCAAGCTCTTTGCTGCCTATCAGCATTTACATCAACTTCCTCTCTAGGGGATGCTCTTCCTCAGGTCTTCATATGGCTCCCTCCTCTTCATCATTACGTCTCAGCTCAAACTTCTTCATTCAGAACATTCCTGGCCCCCTTGTTGGAAGTGCCCTTTGCTTTTCTTCAATATTTTGCTAATTTCCTCAGTGTGTCTCCCCAACTTGTGGCCTCCCTCATTTGTCCATTACTTATATAAAATCCTCTTGAGGCACTCTGAAGAATGTCCTATAAACAAATGTAGTGGTTTGAATAGTGTTCTCCCCCTCAAATTCACATCTACCTGGAATCTCAGGAGGTAACCTCATTTGGAAATAGTCTTAGCTGGTGTAATTAGTTAAGGTGAGGTCATGGGGGATCAGGGTGGGTGCTCAATCCAATGACTGGTGTCCTTCTAAGAAGAGAAGAGGACACAAGACTCACACAGAGGGGAGAAGGTCACATGATGATAGAGTGAAAGACTGGAGTGAAGGGGCTATAAGCCAAGGAACCCCGAGGATTGCTGGAGCCATCAGAAGCCAGGAGAAGAGGAAGGATCCTTTCTTAGAGCCTTCAAAGGGGGTATGGCCCTGCCTACAGCTTGTTTCAAACTGCTAGCTTCCAGAACTATGACAGAATAAGTCTCTGTTGTTTTAAGCCACCAAGTTTGTGACAATTTGTTCTGACAGTCCTAGGAAACATACATAAAATCTTCCATAAAAATAAAAACTATCTTCAACATTGCTCACTCATTCATTTATGCATTTACTCAACTGTTATTTTTGTGTGCCTTTGCATGGGGAGCCATTGACCTAGTGCCGGGGAACATGTGGATTACACATGAGTTTCTATACTCAATGTCCTAAGGAGACACACACTAGGGTCAAGGGCTGGCTTCATGGGTGTGTGACCTTGGCAGTCGCAGGCGGTCCTGGGCTTAGAAGTGCCCCGTGCTTTGTTTAATGCTCTGCTGTCTTGAAATTCTTAATAATTTTTGAACAAGGGGTGCCACATTTTCACTGTGCAGTGAGCCCCACAAATTGTGTAGCCTGTCCTCACTAGAACAATCACAGAATCACAAACATAAAGGGGGTAGAGAGGAGAACCCATAATCCGAGGGAGATGTTTCTTTCACTAAGGCAGGTGAGGCAGGATGAATTCCTTAAAGGAGGAGTTTGTTTGGAGACAAGGTTCATATGCTGGAGTGAACAAGGTATGCTTAAGCAGCAAGCCTGTGGGATTGACTGGACAACTAAGTGCACTTGGGTAGTACTAACAGCTGACGTACCACTAGGGGGTGCTCAGGGAGAGGTTGACCTATAGATGTGGTTGGCTCTGGAAAGGCCTGTGGGCAGTCCCAGAGGCCTTGAATTTAGGCTGGAAGGTGATGGGGAACCACGAGAGATATTGACCAACAAGTGACGAGATCAGCTCTCCCAAGTCTGTTGCTCCCAGATTTCAGTTGCGCTGTCCTATGCTCAGGGATCCAGGCCATACAGATTTGACCATCGGTTCTCACGTGGTAACACCAGGAAAGGAGTCAGAGAACAGATTCTCCCTTCTGGTGTCTGCTGCTCTTTTTCTCAGTACAAACAAATTATATGAGCAACAATATGTGTTCAGAGTCTGTCAGGATTTGCTAGCCTGAAATAGGATGGTCCAGGAGGACATCTTGGTGAAGCTTCCTGGGCTTGGCCCTTCGGGGGGGTGTCCAGATCAGTCATCTCTAAAGTAAGGTTCATGCAACACTGGAGATTTTCAGCAACATTAGAGCTTGTGGTTGGTTGAATAAGGGTCCCCAAAGATGTCCATGTCCTAATTCCCAGAACCTGTGAATGTTTACACAGTAACAGGGACTTTGCAGGTGTGATTAAATTCAGGATTTTGAGATTAGGGAATTATTCTGGATTATCTGGGTGGGCCCTATGTAATCACAAGGATCCTTGTAAGAGGGACGCAAGTGGATCAGAGGGAGTAGTGAGAGGTGTGACAACAGAAGGAAGAGACTGGAGTGATTCAAGGAAGGAGCCATAAACCACAGCAGCAGGTGGCTTCTAGAAGTTGGAAAAGGCAAAGAAATAGATTCTTTTTTGGGGCCTCTAGAGGAAACCCAGCCCTACCATCACCTTTTTAAAAAATTTTTAAATCTTTATTTTTTTGAGTATAGTTGACATACAATGTTACATTAGTTTCAGGTGTACAAGTTTATATGTTATGTGATGTTCAACTCACGTGAGGCTGCGTGTAGCTGCCACCTGCCCCATTACATCACCACTACAATATCACTGGCTGTCTTCCTATACTCTTTTGTTCCCGTGACTTACTCATTCCAAAACTGGACGGATGTATCTTGATTTTCTTTTTTTTCTCTTCTTTTTTAAAGACTTATGTACTCAGAGGAGAGGGGGAGGGAGAGTGTGGGGTGGGGGAAGAGATAGAAGCCTAAGCAGACTCCCTCCTAAGTGCGGAGCTGGATCTCATGACCCTGAGATCTTGACTTAAACCAAAATCAAGAGTTGGACGCTCAACTGACCGAGCCACCCAGGTGCCCCTGGTATCTTGATTTTAGACTTATGATCTCCAGAACTGGAAGAGAACAAATCTTTGTTGCTTTAAGCTGCTGAGTTTTTGGTAATGTGTTATGGGGAACTAATACAGATCTTTAATAAATATTTGAACTCACTCTTTTTAAAGTTCCGTCTTTGTGTATGCTTATCATGTACATAAATATAGTAGCTCAAAGTTCAATACTGTGTGTAAATGTATACAGTTTAAAAATAAGTGAACATAAAAAATTGAGGTCTTTTTAATCTTAATGATAAATGTATGCATATTCAAAAATGTGTGCAAATTAAAAAATAAGGGGAACAGAGGACTAGATATAATATAAATTAAGATAATTAGTAATGTTCTTAATATAATTATATAAATGAATTATAATTAATATAATTTTATATGCATGTGACTATATATACATATACTTGATAATCACCAAAAAAGAGAAACAATATTGTAGTTAAGCAAGTGGCAATATTTTCTACCTATTTGGTGGTTGCCTTAATATAGCTTAGAAAAATAAAAGTTCAAAAAAAGAAACTTCTATATTCTTGGGTGTTCACTTGGCTATCAGACTATAGGGCACGTGTTGGACCTATAATCTTATGACGCTGTCATTGCCTACCAGCGTAGGTCCCCAGGAATCTATTTCCATTAAAAATCTGCTTTAATTTACACCCAAGGATGGGGTAGTTATTTTGAAATACTGTTGATTCCAAACTCATTTCATCAGAGGTCACTGAAGAGGGCCAACTACTAGTTTTTTCTGGGATGTATCCTGGCAAAATCTATTACATTTACAACCAAGTGCCTTGCCTTGTTTGATTTTAAGGAAAATAATTATACAAATAGATGCACAGAAAATTTTTCTGTAATTTAAAAATAGGTTTTAGGCTTTTGAAAAAAGTAGGCAGTGCTGGTTGTCCAGATCAGAAGTGAAAGAGAGAACTAACAACACGAATAAATACATTCACAATGTTTATTATAAGAAAGGCACTGTTCTAAGTACTCTGCGCCTACTGACTAATTTCACCCCCACGACGACCCTGTAAAGGTAATTGTTAATGGTATACTGTATTACCACCATCCCCTTTCTACAGATGAGGAAATGAAGGCTCAAGAAAGTGGAAGGATGTACCCAAGCTCACACAGCTGGAGTGAGGTGGGGCTGGACCGCACCCCGTAGCTTTTGCCCTTGACCAATGCACTACACCGCATAGCCAATTAACAGAAAAACACACGATGGTGCAAGCTCCTATTTGAATTTTGGACTGTATTCCAAAGTGTGTCCAGTGTAGAGATGATCTATTTGTGGCCTTATACTCAGTAAACACACACACATATTTATATAATTAACAAATATGGATACACGGGTTATAGTTCTGTATAGTCTCTGAGTAGATGGAATAATTATTCATGACTCCTATCCTTCAAACTGGTTCCTTTACAACTGGCTTCGATTCTAAATTCCCTCTGCATGGACAAATAAAATCACTGTCATATAATGGAAGTATTGCTCCAATGACTAGGGATTTGGGCTCATTTTTCATTGTTTTCATCATTAGTCATCTTTTGCATTTAGAATGCACTCTGGGGATCCAAGGTAGCATCTTCTCTAGAGATTCACTTAAAAGCTGACTGTGGGAAATAGATGAATGAAAAGAACTGAATAGTTTCTTTTTTTTTTTTTTTAAGATTTTATTTATATGTCAGAGAGAGAGCGCGCACAAGGAGGGGGAGTAGCAGGCAGAGGGAGAAGCAGGCTCCCCGCTGAGCAAGGAGCCTGATGCAGGGCTTGATCCTAGGACCCTGGGATCATGACCTGAGCCGAAGGCAGACACTTAACTAACTGAGCCACCCAGGTACCCCAAGAAGCGGAGAGATAGTTTCTATTAAATTATTTTTACATTTATTTCTCACATTCAAAGAGAACGTTCCAACTGTTACAATGGCTCAAGGAAAGAAAGTCAGAAAAATACGTAAATTGGACAATCTAAAAAATAATTAAAAAAAAAAGAAAAATACATAGAGTTGCCTGGTAGTCATCTTTATCTTGGGGTGCCAGTTTCAGGGGAAATATAAATAACTTAAAGTATTCATAGTAGGGGTGAAGTTCCTGATCAAGTTTCTAATATTGAGAGCTTTGCAGAAATGATCATAAACACCAAATTTGATCAATCGGAGTAAACGTTCCAACATGTCTAGTTAGTTCATTTTCCTGCTTAGTATCCTTTAATGACTGACTGCCCATTGTTTTTAGAATAGTTAGAACTCCTTGGCATTGTGTCCGAGTCTTTCTTTGCCATGGGCCCTATGTGTTTCTCCAGGATATGTGGGCCCTCTCCCGAAGTGCACTGTGCTCCAGCCTTGGGAAACGAAGGACATCACCCTCTTCCCTGCTTCCCAGGGCAGCACACGGCCATGTTCATGCCGCCCTCTAAAATGTGGCTGCAATGCCAGCACCTCCCTCGGATGTCTGCCCTGGTTTGTCTTCCCTTCTCCATCTCAGTACCGGCTCAAGTGAAGTTCTGAATTTGCTCCGATATGGGCCCATGACCCAGGTTGACCAGAAGTCCCCTACAGCACTTACCTCACTATAAGGATTTATTTGCTGGTCTGTCTTCCCAGACAGACTGAACACTGGAGGGCCACAATCGTATTCTTCTCCTCTGAATGAATCCCGTGCCACAGGCAGATACGGGCCACCTCAACCTGCTCTTGTCAGTTCTTCTCAACTCCTCCCTTTTAGCTCTGCAAGTATGAAAGAATGGATTCTGTATTTAAACATTCATGTCATTGAAGACCAGGGATAACTGCTTCGGTGTTGCACTGCAGGCACAATTTTGGAAATTTCCAAAGTTAATTTATGTCAACACCTGATTGTTACGAGCACACTCAAGTGCCTGGCTCCCGCATAAAACTCCACTGTAATTATTTTATATTTGTTATATACACTTCACAAAAATGTCAGTGTAAGAATTCTAAAGCTGTGTCTCAATAATTTTTATTAATTTTAATAATTTTTAAATGCATTGGGGAGCTTGCTATTTGACAAAGAAAAGAAACAATAACACAAGTCTATCTTTTGTGGAAGAACAGACTATTGTGTGTTGGATTTGTTTTAGCCCGGGATCTGTCATAGTTAAAAATTAGAACTAGGGCTAATGTCTGCAGAGAAGATACTCTCAGAAAGAAGATATTACAATTTTTTGCACTGATATTGACAATTAAAACCATGTATCTATTTAAACAAGGGTACCATCCACTTATTACATTTAGTGTTGCCTCTTGGAAAGGGAACTGCTTGAACTGCACTTAGGAGAATTGAATAGATCTTATATTTCTGGTATAGGTCACTCAAGTTAATATTTTATAAAGCAATGATTCTTTGCAAGAAAATGCTCTCATTTCAGCTACACGCTAGGGTTTCATAATAAAGCTAAATGAGAATTGAAGTGACTGAATCTGCTAAAAGTAATTTCGAGTTTTAAATCAGTTTTCTTTTCTCTGTCATGTCTCATAAGTGAGAAAATTTAAGGATCCTGTTAGTGGATCATAATGTAAAGCCTAAGCAGTCATTTGTAAACTTTTTTTAAAAAAGAGTTTATTTATTTATTTATTTATTTATTTATTTGAGAGAGAGAGAGCCTGTGGGAGTAGGGGGGAGGGGCATAGGGAACCTGACAAGCAGACAAGGCAGGGCTCAATCTCACGACACTGAGATCATGACCTGAGCCAAAATCAAGAGTCAGGAGCTTAACCAACTGAACCACCCAGGTGCCCCGTCATTTGTAAGCTTCTATATGTCACTGGTAGTTTGTTACTTGAATTGCTACCCTTCCATCCCAGTTATCATGAAATTTCCTATTTACACACGCCAAAGAAGAGTTTCTTCAGGATGATCCTTGGATTACTAGCATGAGAACCACTTGAGGCTCATCTTAAAGATGCAGGCTCCTGGGCCCTACCCCAAACTGCGAAATCAGAAACCTTACTCAGGAGGGCACCTCTCCCCCACACTAATTCAACTAGATAGCTTTTATTTTTCTCATAGCAAGAAATCTGGAGGTAGGTAGAGTAGGGTTGTATGGCAACTTCATGTTGCCTTCAGAGACCAGAGATCCTTCCGGCTTTCTCGTTTTTCTTCATTCTCATGCTTTTAAAATGTTGGCTCCTTCTGTGGGCACTGGGTCCCGTTCCAGGAAGAAGAAAGGGAGAAAGTCAAAAGGCCACGGTGCTGTCTGCTACTTTCATGTGCTTCCTTAGATGCTCCACCTACTGGATTTCTCACTTCCTTCTCATAAGCTGTTCTTTTCTTCTTGAGTTTCTTCAACCGCACTTGAGGGCTTCAACAAAATTTATATGCCATCTGATGCATAGGGCTCAATGTATGTAGAGGAAATACTTAAGACAGCTATATTAAAAAGAGGGGAAGGCAAAGGGACCTAAATGGAATATGAATTAAAAATAATTTCTAATTGCATCAGAAACAAAATACCTAGGGCATCAATCTAATGGAAAATATTTAAGAACTGTACACTGAAACTACAAGACATTGCTGAGAGAAATTAAAGACCTAGATACATTGGGAGATGTTCATGAATTAGAAGGTGCAATTTTGCTAAGATGCCAGTTCTTCCCAAATTTTTCTTTAGATTCTATGCAATCCCAGTCAAAATCCCAGTGGGCTCTTCGGTAGAAATTGACAGATTGGTCCTAAAATGCACATGTAAATGCAAAGTACTTAGAATAGCCAAAGCAATACTGGACACGGTTGGACACTTATTACAATGCTCCAGAATAAAGACGGTTTGAAATTAGTATAAGGATGGAAAAAAGCACTATGAGACTGAATTAAGAGTCCAGAAATATACAGGAACCTATAAAGCTAAGTGATTTTCTTGATAAAGGCACCAAAGCTGTTCAGTGGGCAGAGGAAAGACTTTTCAACAAGTAATTCTTCAACAACTGGACATTCAAATGGAAAAAAAACGAACCCTGGCTTCTACCTCACACAATACAGAAAAAAACTACTTAAAATGGACCATCAACTTAAACATAAAAGCTAAAACTATGAAGCTTCTAGAAGAAAGCATAGCAGATTTTCTTTGTAACTTGACATAGACATATTTTCCTTGGAACACAAAAAGCACTAACCATAGAAGAGAAAACCTGGTAAATTAGACATGAAAATAAAAAATTTCTGCTTATCAAAAAATATATGGGGAGAAAATAGTCACAATGCCATATAAAGTTCTCTGGCAAATGAAAAACAAAAAGACAAAATACCTTACCACCCAAAAAATTAGCGCGCACATAAATAGACATATCACACACAAAGATGTATAAATGGGCAATAAACACATATAAAAGTGCTCAATACAATTTTCATCATGCAAATGCAAATTGAAATCATAATGAAACACCAATACACACCTACTAGAATGGCTAAAATGAAAAACACTGACAACACCAAATGTTCGCAAGGATACAGAACAATTAAAATCCTCATAGGTTGCTGGTGCAAATGTAAAATGGTATAATTTCTCTGGAAAACTGGCAGTTTCTTATCAAGTTAAACAAGTAGCTATCTTAAGCCCAACACAACCACTTTTATGTGTTTACTGAAGAGACATGAAGTCATATATCCACAAAAACCTAGTACAAGATGGTTCATAGCCGCTTTATTTATAATTTCCCAAATCTGGAAACCGTCCAAATGTCCATCGACAGGAGAATGGATCAACAAACGATGGCACATTTATACAATGACATCCTGCTGAAAAACAAAAAGAACGAACTACTGACACATACACAGCAACCTGGACGAGTACTGAAGATCAGTATATGCTGAGTGAAAAAGCCAGACAAGATAATAGTATCCATTCATGATTCTGCTTATATGAAGTTCTAGAACAGGCAGACCTGATTTATGCTGCTAGAAGTCTGAATACCAATTGCCTGGTGTGGGGCAGAATTTGATTAGGAGGGTGTGGGGTGACTGAAATGCTCTGTAGTTTACAGGGGCATGGGTAAGCTGGGTGGCATACCTTCACGAAATCTCACTGAACTTATACTGAGGTAGAGTGCGTTTCACTATATGTAAATCATTCCTGAAGAATACCTTGAATCCTGACGACTCTGCCTTTAAAACAAAAATACAGGGATGACCTAATGATGTCCTGACTTTTCTGTCGATGGAGATGTGTTATGGAAGTCTGAGATCCAGTCACTGTGACCATTGTCAGGGAAAAGCTTGCAGCCATTCTAAACAATGTTGAGGAATGGTTAAAAATGGTTGAAGTGATGGATTTGCCACCACATGAATCTTAGATGTGGGAAGCATGTTGTCTGTGACTGTGGAAGGCTATATTGTGAAGCTAGTATCTCAGCCATAAGGCATCTTACAGGGCTTGGGGAAAAAATTATGAGTCACATAGTTAAAGATAATGATTAATAAGACTTTCTTTAATGGGTCATTTCTCCACTCATGCACCAAGCATGTGCAATTGCTCTGTGCATCCAGGGACATCAAGTCTATCAGCGCTTTCTGTGCTGTGGCTGGGATGTGTCTTTGATACTCATACATGTTGGGCTGACACCCATCATCCTTAGGGTCTAGCAGCAGGTGGCTGCTGTCCAAGGTCTGGGCCCCACTGCTGTGTGCCCTGGTTATCTTTAGCGTTTACGTTAACTCCCCAGATGCCAAATTTCTCATTCTGATGCTGGGTACTTGCCAAACCATCAGATGTTTACTGATTGTAGAATGGAACTAATTCTTTCTTCATTGTGTAAAACCCAGGATTAATTTTCATCCATTGGCTAATGCCTCCTCTATGATGCTCCTCTATTCATACCTTGGATTTTCAATGCCCAAACCTCTATTCGCACATATAATGCTCTGCTAATCAGGCCCCACCTTATCTACCTAGCCTTACTTCTCACTACTTTCCAACACAGCAGCATGGAGCAGTAGAGAAATTCTAAGTCCAGGAGTCAAGAAAGCTGAGTATAGCACTGAATTTCCTATGTCATGGGCATATCACCTCCCCCGTCACATGAAGAATCTGGATTCAAAGGGCTCCCTTCCTGCTTTCACTCTCTGAGTTTTAATCAGACAAATATCACTATACTCCCCAATATTTGTCTAAACATTCCCTCAGTCGAGGGATCTTTGTTTCATAAAAATATTACCCATCTTTTCTGGTACAGCCAAAGTGGTCTTGGCTCTCTGGCTTTCCCACTGTTATTCCATGCTTTATCTAACCATGTACGGCAGTGAACAGTACCACACACTGATCACTAATTCTATTTTTATCCTCATGGTGTCTACTGTCAACATGATATATAAACAAAATGTTTACTGAGCCCCTATTATGTACACTGAGATAATTACTGTGGGATCCATAAAACAGTACTTACTTTTAGTCCACTTACAGTCGTATGTGTGTATCCCAACTTCCCCATGTCCCATCAAGGGTATGCGTTCCTTGAGGGAATGACTGTGCCTTTTACAGGTACTTTTTTGTGTCTCTTAGATAAAAATATAGCCTTACTATTTTTCAGGCTTTCACTCCACACTCCTTTCTTCTTTCCACTTTCTCAGAAGATTACCCTGTGGGAATTCCCTCTACCTAACTTATTCCTTCCAGTCCTTCCCTCACCAGCCACCTGTCCTGCTCACGCTCCTGTGCACTTTGACCCCGCTCACCTGGGCAGCTGGCTGGTGGACTTTGCGGGGCCACTACCTGTTACCAGTGGCTTCTGATTGGGGGAGGACCCTGAGATAATAATGCCTATTTCCCCCACCAAGTGGTTATGGGAGACAAGTGAGACCATGTCTCTTGGGCTATTAACTTGTTTGAGAATGACCCTCTTTACAAAAAAAGTGCAGACAGTCTAGACTTACTCACTCCTGAACTTCAGAACTCCATCCACAGATCCACTAAACATCCCACAGACCCCAGGTTATAAATGCCTACTGCACATGAAATTGCATTATAAATCAGAAAGACTAATTTTGGCAGAGGCTGTTATTAGTATTATTTCCTGGGAGCCAGATTAGTGCAAACTAAAGTCTCTTAGTCCCCTTTCCTGCCATCAGAGTACTACTCATAAGAATGCCCTGTGCCTTCTGTCTCTCTCCTATGCCCCAGGTTAGCCTCAGCATCTTGCTTGGGGAATTAGACAGTGGCTGTGAATCAGAGTTTTGCTTTGGAGGGAAACCTGGCCTAGTGACAATCCTTAAGAGTCTCAACATATATTAAAATAAATCTAATGATATTTAAAATAAAGTAGCAGTCTGGTTACTTTATTTATTATGGGCTCAATTGAAGTTTATGGGCCAGCTTGGAAACTTTACATACATGTAACATGATAGCTACTATAAGTATACATTGTAATATGTTATGATTGTCAGTATATTTCTATTACATTTCTATTGACATAGTTATTTCTAAAGAAACACATACATATTTCTATAGAAAACTAGGTTAAGAAAAGGGAAGCCTTTGTAATATAACCTGTTTATAATCTGGGGGTTTCTTATCCTACTTTAAAGTTTTGGTGACATGTCACAGAACTTAATATATTCCAGATACTTTGTGATCCACAAATGGGAGGAATGAAAAATAGATGATCCCTGCCCTCAAGGATTTGATAGAAAAGTAGGAATTTGATAAGTACTTATTGATTTATAATGCACTGACCTTTGGCAACTGGATAACATAACTACTTAATATGTCACACTTCCCTGATACCAAATAGACACCCAAAGGGTAATGATTTCACAGGTGCCTAATTAACAAAAAGGGACCATTTAAGACACTGGCAGAATATGGGGTTCAGTAAGCACAATTTAATCATTAAGATGATAACATTTATTGTGCATTCTTTCTGGAAAACTACCTTATCACTTTATTTTTGTCTTAATCACCATCTCAATTATAAATCATATTTGAACTTATGTACCTGAATGAAGGTTACTCAAAAGAAAGGGAGCAATTTTGCAAATAAAATCAATAAATTATTTAGCCAAAGCTATTCAGAAAACACTAGACAAAACTGGAACTAGGCTTCCAAACACACTGTCAGTACTTAAATATTTCAAGGTCAAAGTCAGATTAAGCAACTGGTGTTAGGTATTTTTAGCAGTAGCTACAATTAAGATTTAACAACACTGGTCAGGTTTGGAAAATGTCAGGATGTCACTCACTGATTATTAACTTGAAACTCATTAGGAAATCCATAATCGTGAGTTTGGGGAGACAGGCAATGGAAAGAACATTTTTTGGTTCCTACTATGAGCTTGGTGCTCTGTGATCCTTACATAAATTATCTTATTTAATTCTCACAAAAACCCTGGAGTGTGGATTTTTTATTCTCATTTTGTAGATGAAGAAGTAGAGTGGAAATAATTCGCTGTAGGTCACAATAGCTCGTAAGTGGCAGAACAGAAAAATTTTTTTAAATGCATAAAATAATCTTCAGAGAAAATTACCAAGGAAACCAGTTATGATAACTGATAGTAAAATGTTGCATTAGTTTCCTATTGCTGCTGTAACAAATTACAATAAACAGCAGCTTACAACAACACAAATTTATTATTTTACAGGCCTGGAGGTCAGAAATCCAAAATGGGCCTTATGGCACTAAAATCAAGGTGTTGACAGGGCTGTATTCCTTCTGGAGGCTCTAGGGGATAATCTGTTTCCTTGTATTTTCCAGCTTCTAGATGCTGTCCACAGTTATGGGCTTGTGACACAGCCAGCAAGCACATCACTCATTCTATAGTCACATCTGCTTTGCTCTGACTCCCCTTTTCCCTTTGAGGGATCTTTGTGATTAGATTGGGCCTATCTGGACAATCTAGGTTAATCTAACCATGCATAGATCCTTGACTCAATCACACTGGCTGAGTTCATTTTGCCATGTGAGGCAATATTTTCAGATCCTGGGGATTCACATGTGGACCTCTTTGGGGGACCATTATTATGTTCACCACAATTACTTCTCAGTAAGCTCACACACCTGCTACTTCAATACCTAACATATAACCTTGGAATTTTATTTATTTTTTTTTTGAGAGAGAGAGAACAGGCGCACGAGTGCCTGCAAGTAGGGGGGAGGGCAGAGGAAGAGGGAAAGAGAAAATCTTAAGCAGGTTCCATGCCCAGCACAGAGCCCCACCTGGGGCTCCATCTCATGACCCTGAGATCACAACCTGAGCTGAAATCAAGGGTTGGGACACTTAACCAACTGAGCCACGTAGCACCCAGAATTGGAATTTTATAATGAAAGGGCCCTTTCGGTTCACTTAGCCCAATCTTTTTAACAAGGTAATTTATTTACTTGCATTTGTTCCTCCCGGATGACTCTCACAGTGGTGTTTTCTTTTTTTATAAAAGACCATCTATTTACTTAAATATTGTTAATATTGCAAATCTGCTTGGAGATGCTCAGGTATTTGTTGGTGGTAGTAGGAGTGCTTTGTTTGAGCTGTTATTAAACCTGGCTGATTTGTTCACTAGGAAAATGAGCATGCAGGATGTGTCTAAAGCCTAAGCCCAAAGGATATAGGGTGAAGGAAACAGAGAATGTCCTTGCCATAGAGGAGCCAGTGCTCTTTTCCACTGAGTTTATCAGTTAAAGAAACCTACAGGATAAAGATAAGGGGAATATAAGTATTTGCATAACCATTTGAATTAGCATCAAATAGCCAGGAACCCAAACATGCCAAAGATGTAAGCTGCCATGATGGCTGCTATGAGCTCAAAACAGATCCCTAATGTTCTAACTATGTGGCTGCAATTAGAAAGTAAAATATGCTAGTTTTGTAGTACACTTATAGTTTATAATATACACTTAGGACTTACTCTTATTTCTCATTAGTTTAGTACCTTATCCTGATAGCAATGGGAAGCCAATGATGAGTTTTAAGGAAGTAAATGTGATACTTTAAGTTTGCATTTTATGAAGGGCTGTGGCTGCAGAACAGATCTGGTGTTAGGAGACTGGTTAGGAGACAGTTGTATGCCGGGTAGGAGATGACTGTTTAGACCAGAGCAATGCCAGTGAAACAGACAGAAGTGGGCCTGAATGAGAGTTGCTTGGCTTTGGGACAGCAGGAAGCAGATCTGGAGAAATCGTAAACAAGATCGTCCAGGTGGCTGGCTTGAGCAGCTGGGTCAATGATAGCAATGCTATTCAGTGAGTCAGAAAACACTGAAAGAGGAAGAGAGAAAGAGATGTCAAAAGATGCCCCCCCTTTTTTTTAATATTTTAAATTTTTTAAAAGTTTTAATTTAGATTCCAGTTAACATAGAGTGTAATATTAGTTTCAAGTGTACAATATAGTGATTTAACACTCTGGACAAAAAAAAAAAAAAAAAAAGACGCCCTTTCTTTATTTATCATCTCAACTGCCCTGTAAGGTAGATATTGCTTTGGAGGTTTTAAAAGGGAGGAAAGCAAACCTCAGAAATATTAACTTGCTCAAGGTCACACAAAAAGTGGTAGGGCTATGATTGACACCAATCCCGTGCTTTTTTCTGCTGTCCTATGTCTTGGTTAATCTTGATGTCAATTGTCTGAATTCCTCTGTGGTGGAGAAGGGAGATTTCAGAGAAAGGTGGGGCATCTGGGAGACCAGAGCTGGGGGAGGAAATTTCTTACTCTGAGATTCAGAGCGCCCTGAGGATTGCGTGGAGCATTGGGCCAAGTCAGAGGAATGTTTCAACATGCTATGAAGGCCAAGACTGTTGGGCCATAGGCATGCACTAAACTTGCAGTGAGAGACTGGAATCTGGAAGCCAAAAAGAACAAGAAGAAAGATGTAACGTGAAGAGATGGGAATTGGTCCAGGGATGCTGCCCAAAGAAGCCACAGCTCTCTGAACATGTTTTCGCATTCTAGAAGAGGTCATCAAAGGTTATCAAAGGTCATGAGCACCTGTATCACTCAAGGGCCTCACTATCCCTTCAGTCATTCCAGCTGCCCAACCAGTGTGGGCTTGGGGAAGATGTGTTCCCCAGGAGTTTCAGATTTGTTCTCGGTAAAGACTATTCTATTTTGAATATTAGAGCCAATGAGAGGGTAGGAAAAACAGAAATCCAATGTTTTCCAAGATTTCAAAAAAAAAAAACCCAGCATTTCTAGAATGAGGGAGTAGTTTGCTATTTTGAATATTTCTGACATCTCTTTTGTCAGGCACTGTGATAGGAGGGGGGATAAAGCAGTGAGCAAGATTAATAAGGTTTCTATTCCCACAGAGCTTATCTTTACTAGGGTCAAATACACTGTAAATAAATAAGCAACTAAATGAACAAGGTTATTTCAGAAAACAAAAATTACTAAACAATAAAGTGACATGATTGAGAGAAAATGAGAGAAAGCCAACCCAAAACGTATATATATATATATATATATATATATATATATAGACAGGAAGGTTTGTTTTCTTTTTTTTTTTAATGATTTTTTTTTATTATATTTGTTAATCACCATACAGTACATCCCC
>NC_048226.1:88280061-88298825 GCF_002007445.2 Ailuropoda melanoleuca | reverse complement strand
CGTTACCTTGGAATTAACTTAACCAGAGACGTAAAGGACCTATATCCTAGAAACTATAGATCACTTTTGAAAGATATTGAGGAAGACATAAAAAGATGGAAAAATATTCCATGCTCATGGATTGGAAGAATTAACATAGTTAAAATGTCCATACTACCCAGAGCAATCTACACTTTCAATGCTATCCCGATCAAAATACCGAGGACATTTTTCAAAGAACTGGAACAAATAGTCCTTAAATTTGTATGGAACCAGAAAAGGCCCCGAATCTCCAAGGAACTGTTGAAAAGGAAAAACAAAGCTGGGGGTCACAATGCCGGATTTCGAGCTGTACTACAAAGCTGTGATCACAAAGACAGCATGGTACTGGCACAAAAACAGGGTTTGTTTTCTTTTTAATACTATTTTTTTATTATGTTACGTTGGTCACCATACAGTACGTCCTTAGTTTTTGTGACAGGAAGGTTTGACAGGAAGAAGACAGTCATGGGAAGTTGCACTTACAGAAGGAACAGCAGGGGCAAAAGCCTTGAAACAGGGACAAGATTGGTCTGTCCCAGCATCAGAAGGGATGTTTGTGTGGCTGAAGTACAGAGCAAAGGGCAGCATGTAAGGAGATGAGGTTTCAGATGTAAATGCAGGCCAGATAGGTCACATAAGGACCAGTAGGACTTGGTGAGGAGTTTGGATTCTATTCTAAGTGGAAGGAACGCCACAGGAGCAGGCAGGAAAGGGGTTAAGCAAGAGAGTGACATGGTGTGATTTGTGTTCTAAGATAACCATTTTGCTTGCTTTAAGGAGTATGGATTTGGATGAGGCTCAGTAGAAGCAGGGAAATTATTTACACTACTGTGGTTGTACAGACCAGAGGTGATGGGCATGCACTTAGATGGTGGCCATGGAGATGATGAGAAGCGGTCGGATTTGAGACACATTTTGGGAGAGAATCCAAAGATTTGCTGGTGGATTTAGATGTGAGAATAAAAAAAGAGAAGATTAAAAGATAACTCTAAGGGGTTTTATTTTTAATCTTATTTAGATATAAGCCATATGTCAATAAAAGTCCATCCATTTAAAGCCTTCAATTCAATGGTTTTTAGTGTATTCACATCACCACAATATAATTTTAGAACATTTTCATCACTCCAAGAAGAAACCTCACACCCATTAGCAGTCACTCCTCACTTCCCTTCTCCCCCCAGCCCCACCGAATTAGTTTCCTAGGCTCATGGTAAAAATCACCAAATGCTTGGTAGTTTGAAACAACAGAAATTTGTTGCTTCTCGGTTTTGGAGCCAGAAGCCCAAAATCAAGTTGTCAGCAGGACTGCTCAAGCTCCAAAGGCTCCGGAGGAAAATACTTCTTTGCCTCTTTGACTTCCGGCAGCTCTAGGTGTTAAGGTGTTCCTTGGCTTGTGGCTGCCTTGCTCCAATCTCGGCCTCTGTCCTCACACGCCATCTCCTCTCTTCTGAGTCCTCTCTTCCTGTCTGTCATAAGGACACTTGTGATGGGACTTAGGGTCTACCTGGGAAACTGGGGATGCTCTCATCTCAAGATGCTTAACTTAATTACAACAGCAAAGACCCTCTTCCCAAATAATGTCACATTCATAGACTCCTGGGGTTAGGACCATATCTTTTTAGAGGTCATCATTCAACCCAGGACACCTGGATAATCACTACTAATCTATTTTCTGCCTCTACAGACTTACCTGTGATACACACTTCACTTCTAGGACCTTGACCCAAGAATTTGGGTGGATGGTGGTGCTGCTTACCTAGGGCCACATCAGGAATAAACGGTGTAGAATCATACGTCCTTCACCTATGTCACATTTGAGATGTGTATTGCATATCCAAGTGGAAATGTCAGGTGAGCAGCTAGATGTATGAGTTTGGACATGTCAGTCTGGATATGGAGATCTGAGATTCAGAGGTATACCCATGGCATTTATAGCCATGGGACTGACTGAGATCGCCTGGAGTGAAAGGTGAAAGAGGAAGGATGAGGAGCAGTGCCAGGAACACAGTGAGGTAATGCAGAGGAACCTTTAGGGAAGACTCAAAAGAAAGGAGCCAATAAGAGGATAGGAAAAACAGCAAATTCAGTGTTTTCCAAGATTTTCAAAAAGACGGCATTTCTAGAATGAGGGAGTAGTTTGCTATTTCACATACCTTTGAGATTTAGAGGAAAATCAGAATAGATAAATAAACATTGGGTTTAGCAACATAGATCCTATTATTTGTCAGATAAAAGCAATTTCAGTGGAGTGGGGTTGGGGGTGAAGGACTAACTGAGTGCATCGAAGAGTAAATGGGAAATGAGGATGTGGAGATGATAACCATGAATACCTCTCCCAGAAGTTCTGCCCTGACGTGAGACAGAAAAACGGGCTGTAGCTTTAGATGAATGTGTTCAAGAGAGGATTTGCTTTGTTTTAAAGGTGGAACATAACAGAACATGATTTTGTGCTTGGAGGAAGTATCCAGGGAAAGAACTTAAGGATGCAAGAAAAATTTAGTAAATTAAAGATGTTAATTCTAGGAATGGTCTTCCTGAGCAGGCAACACCCACAAAATATGCCTCATAAGAGAAGGAAACTATTGCAGCATTATTTACAATAGCCAAGATATGGAAGCAACCCAAGTGTCCATCAGTAGATGAAGGGATAACGATGCAGTATACATGCATGTGTGTATGTATATTTACATAGATATAACTATATATTTATTTATTTATTCACACACACAATGAAATATCATGCCTCCATAAAAAAGGATGAGATTTTGCTATTTGCAACATGGATGTGCCTAGAGTGTATAATGCTAAGTGAAATACATCAGAGAAAGACAAATTCCATTTATTTCACTTATATGTGGAATCTAAAAAAAAAATGAATAAACAAACAGCAGAATCAGACCTATGAATTCAAAGAACTGATGGTTGCCAGATGGTGGATGGGCAAAATATGTGAAGGGCAGTGGGAGATAAAGGCTTCCTGATATGGAATGAATAAGTTACAGGAATAAGAAGGTACAGCATAGGGAATAGAGCAAGGGTAGTGTAATAGAGTTGCATGGTGACAGATGGTGGCTACACTTGTGGTGAGCACAGCATAATGTATAGAGTTGTTGAATCACTATGTTGTACACCTGAAACTAATGTAATACTGTGTGTCAACTATACTTAAATTAAAAAAAAGAAAAAGAAAGAGCAGGAATCCTCCATCTGTTGTTAAGGGAGAGAAGCCCCAGTGGTGGGGACAGATGAAGAAGGCTGTGATGTTTTCCAACCACATGCCGCTGCCCAAGAGCTAGTGTGGGTATCTGGCCGATATTTGAGTTTAGCCAGAGTTATTATGCCAAACAAGAAGGATGGAGAGACAGGGGGCGAGCAAGTTAATAGTGTTTCAAAAGGAATGATTATAACGCCAAGGGATTTAAACTGGGTTCAAAGGGAAAGGACATGAGAGGATTGAGGGATAATGAAAAAGCGGTGGAGTCAATGGTTAGAGGTTGTGATAGGGTCAGACCGCTGTAGTGATCTGAAGGGTAGACAGTGATGATCAGAGGGGGAAGTGCTATAGTTGAATTTTAGGGTTTTGATATTATTTGCGGTGTCCAGGCCAGGTATAACCACAGGAGTAAGTGGCTGAAAAGAGGGCAAGCAAAGGATCACTGGAGAGCTCACGGTGTCCAGTACAGTGCTGCATAGAGAGAAGGTTGCCGATAAACAGTTGCAAGGGAAGAAGACCAAAATACATGAATCTTCCAACATTAATAGTGTTTTGGTTTGTGTTACTGGACCCTGTGTTTAGTGTATTATCTTTTTTTTTTAGTGTATTATCTTATATAATTTTTCCTCAAATGAGGTATTTTCCAGTGCCTCAGGGACAACATTACATGAAAAAACCATTTGGGATGGTTAAAAGGGTAATGATAACAGGGAAACTCAAACTGGAGATTAATAAAGTCATTAGATATGAAGCTAGTCAGGCAACAGATAATTTACTAAGAGAAGTTGCCAGTGGAGCTATCAAGAGGAAGAACAGACTTATGATTTTGTAACACCTTGAAACTCATGCAAAGAGAAGACTGTGGTGCATCAGTATCTCTTGGATCTAAGGTCAACATGTTTGTGTCTGAACTTGGCTGGGTCTTCGAGGGGGGAAAAAGCTTGAACTCTGGATTCACAGAGATCATAGGTTTTAATCCCATTATTTATTAGCTGTGTGACCTTGAACAAGTTACTTAACCTGTCTTTACCTCTAGTTTCACATCTAAAAAACGAGGACTAAAAATATTTCCTAATGAAGATAAAGAGAGGTACTTTATACTAAAGGTTCAGATCAGTACCTGGCACACAATAAGGCCTCAATAATGATGAGCTATAATCTTCATTGTTATTACGATCTTTAAGCTGGAGATTTTTAAAAAAAGCTACTTTGCAAAGCCTAGAGGATTAAATGAGATGAAATATGTAAAGTACTTAGCACAGTGCCTTCCATGTGTTGATACTATGAAGTGATTAGCTATTACAATGAAATTGATCAGCAGACCTAATTTAATTTTATAGTACCTGGGGAGTGATGGAGGTAGAATGTAGAGTTATCCCTCTCCTGAACCTAGTATGGGTTAACACTATGCAACTAGAAATCAACCACAAGAAAAAGTCTGGAAAGAGCCCAAAACATGGAGGTTTGCTACTAAACAATGAATGGCTCAATCAAGAAATCCCAAAGAGGGGCGCCTGGGTGGCGCAGTCGTTAAGCGTCTGCCTTTCAGCTCAGGGCGTGATCCCGGCGTTCTGGGATCGAGCCCCACATCAGGCTCCTCCACTAGGAGCGCTTCTTCCTCTCCCACTCCCCCTGCTTGTGTTCCTTCTCTCGCTGGCTGTCTCTGTCAAATAAATAAATAAAATCTAAAAAAAGAAAAGAAAAGAAATCCCAGAGAGAAAATCCAGAAGTACATGGAGACTAATGAAAATGAAAACATAATGGTCCAAAATTTTGGGATGCAGCAAAAGCTGTTTTAAGCGGGAAGTTTATAGCAATACAGGTCTACCTCAAGAAGCAAAAAAAAAAACCCCTCAAATAAACAACCTAAACTTACACCTAAAGGAGCAAGAAAAAGAAGAACAAACAAAACCTAAAACCAGTAGAAGGAAGGAAATAATAAAGATTAGAGCAGAAACAAAATAGAAACTAAAAACAATAGAAGAGCTCAACGAAACCAGGAGCCGGTTTTTTGAAAAGATCAACAAAATTGATAAACCTTTAAGCCAGACTCATCAAAAGAACGGGTTGTGAGGAGAGGACTCAAACAACATCAGAAATAAAAGAGAAGAAATAATAACCAACACCACAGAAATAGAGGCGCATGACAGAATATTATGAAATAATATTTTTCATGATATTCAGAACCTCTTGTGGTTCCATATGAATTTTAGGATTTTTTTTCTAATTTTGTGAAAAACGCCATTGGAATTTTGATAGCCATTACATTGAGACTATAAATAGCTTTGGGTATTACAGATATTTTAACAATATTAATTCTCTGACCCATGAACATGGGATATCTTTCATTTATTTGTGTCTTCTTCAATTTCTTCATCAACATCTAGTAGTTTTTATTATATAGATCTTTCATCTCCTTGTTTAAATTTATCCCTAAATATTTTATTGTTTTTTCAATACTACTGTAATTGGGATTGTTTTCTTAATTTCTTTTTCAGATAGTTCATTCTTAGTGTATAGAAACACAACTAATTTTTGTACATTGATTTTGTTTCCTGTAACTTTATTGAATTTGTTTATTATTTCCAACAGTTTTTTGGTGATGTCTTTAGGATTTTCTATATATAAGATCATATCTTCTGCAAACAGACGATTTAACTTCTTCCTTTCCAGTTTGCATGCCTTTATCTTTTCCTTGCCTAATTGCTCTAAGACTCCAGTACTATGTTGACTAGGAGTGATGAGGGTGGGCATTTTTGTCTTTTCTGTATCTTAAACCAAATGCTTTCAGCTTTTCACTGTTGAGTTTGTTAGCTGTGGGCTTGTCATATAGGCCTTTATTATGTTGAGGTACATTCCTCCTATACCTAATTTGCTGAGTCTGTATCATTAAAGGATATTTACTTTTGTCAAGTGTCTTTACTGTATCTGTTCAGATTATGATATGGTTTTTAATCCTCCATTTTGTTAATGTGGTTATCATGTTTATTGATTTCCATATATTGAACCATCCTTACATCCCAAGGATAAATCTCACCTGATTATGGTGTCTGATCCTTTTAAAGTGCTGTTGAATGTGGCTTGCTGTGTCTGTTGAGAATTTTTGCATCTACATTCATCAAGGATATTGGCCTGTAATTTTCTTTTCTTGTATTGACCCTACCTTGCTTTGGTATGAGTTTAATGTTGGCCTAATAAAATGAGTTTGGAAGTGTTTTCTCATCATTTTTTAATAAGAACCTCCAGCTCTCTCTGGTTCCAAATCTAGTGCTCTTGGCAACTGATTAACACAGCTCTCACCATCGATAATAAAAAAGAAGGTATCATTTACTGAGTGTATATGATGTATTCCAAGCATTCTGCAAAACCTTCATGTAGATTATCTTATTTAATTACACAAACAGCTTTGGGAGGTAAGTACTATTATTGTCTAAATGTTGCCAAGAAGAACACTGAAGATCAAAGAGGTTAATTGGTCCAAGGATATGCAGCTGGTAAGGGGCTGAGGCAAAACATTAGTCCAGGTTAATCTGACTCTAATACCTCTGTTCTATTTATACAGTGGATACAATATTGGGTTACAGCGTCTCAATTTTAATAGGACTTTTCAGTCCATGCACCCTCTATCTTTTCCTTAACAATCATATAGTTTTTTCTTATGTTGCTGGGACTTGGGGCAAGGTAACTTAGTCTTATTATAATGATAATTCCCTAAGATTACTGCTCTTTTTTGCTATTCAAATGGCAGTATATCATAAAATCAAATACTGATTGGCAGAATGGTAGTTACTGGGGGGAGGGGAGAGGAAAGAGGAGTTGTTCAGTGTATAAAGTTACAGTTATACAAGATGAGTAAACTCCAGAGATCTGCTCTATTACACAGTGCCTACAGTTATCAATAAGTAATTATGTGCTTAAAATTTGTTAAGAAGGTATATGTGTTGTTGTATTCTTACCAAAAAAACCTAAACCAAATCAAACCAAAAACAATGAGATACAAGGAAACTTTTGAAAGTGATGGATATGTTTATTACCTTGACTTTGGTGATGGTATAACAAGTATATATACATATGTCCAAACTTACCAAATGATATACATGAATTATATGCAGTTTTTTGTAGTCAATTGTACCTCAATAAAGCAGTAAAAAATATTGGTTGGCTAGTTTAAAAATTTAACAAATGTACTGAATGCATATATGTATAGGATACTCTGCTAGCTGCCAAGGGAAAACAAAAATGAATTAGACAGGGAAGCTTCCTTCAAGTCGTTTATAAGTGAGGCCTAAACCACCAACTAGCCCCTACCCCTGCCATGCACTAGAACACAAGAACGTTCAGAGACAGTGATGAGGGGGTTCAGAAAAAGAGGTCATATCTTTTATGAAAGCATCTTTAAGAGCTACCCCAGGAATGAGAAGGCATTTGAGCTGGACCCTGAAGAACAGAAAAGACTGGACATGGAGAGATACTGAGTGCAAGGTGCTGTACACAGGTGACAATGTGAATAGCAGCATGAAGACTGGAAATCTCAGAGCATACTAAGGGAGTCCTGTTTGGCTCAAGAAAGGGGAAGTAGTAAGAGATGTGGCTAGAAAAGCAGTTTCTAATAAGACCACAAAGTCCATAAGTGAATAAGGGGAGCTATTGAAGATATAGTTTAGAGGCATAAAGACAGTCAATAAATACCGATAGCTAAACTCTGTCAGAACCAGCCAGGATGGAAAAATGGGAATAAAAATTAAAAACATTTAATGGATAGGGGCACCTGGCCTGCTTAGTTGGTAGAGCATGTGACTCTTGATCTCAAGGTCATGAGTTTGAGCCCTACATTGGGCACAAAGATTACTTAAAAAAATAAAAATAAAATAAAAATATAACAAAAAGCCACACTTAATGGATAGAATGTGTGGTATTTAGCAAAGACATTTTTGAAGTGAAAGAGGAGGTCAAAGATGGTTCAAACTTTGAGTTTGAGTTTCAAAGGTATACAAAGGAAATACAGCAGAAGGAATGGGTATCGAAGGCAAGAAATTCTGGGGACAGGTTATGAAATAATAGTTAGAAATCATTTTAATAATTAAAAGCAAAAAAGGATGTTTTGAATCCTAAAACTGTGCATAAACAAACAGGACATATGGTTTATACATGTGGGTCCAAAGTATTGGATGCAAAGCTCATTAAAACACAAATCATATGCAACACACCTTCCATCTATTTAAACTAACTGACTAGCTATTATAGACATTCACTGAACGGCTGATTAACACAATTTGGCTGGCTTTTAGAACTCATTTCCCAATCATCTCAGCTTCTCTTCTCAACCCACTATAATCTGACCTCGTTCTTGTCACTTAACTGAAATTGCAGGGCAAAAGGTCATCAGTGATTTTCTCATTGCAAATACAAAGAGCACTTAAAAATTATTTTTATCAAAGTTCTATTTAGTTATAAAAGTCAAATAGTTCTAGAACGTATACTAAAAAAAAAAAAGTTCCCAACCCAGTGGCTTCCTATTTCTAATTTTCATTTCCAATAGACAACTATTTCCAAACGTTTTAGGTTTCTTCTGAGTACATAATAGAATTATATGTCTATTATTTGTTTATTTTGTTATTTTTTATTGTGTTGGATATCTTCCATTTGTCTCTTGAATCTACTCTACTCTTCTCCTTGTTCTCTGTTCAGAGAAACGCACTGGTATGGACCATGGCAGTAGGTTTATGAATAGACCCTCTGTTTTCCAGCTGAAGTTTTTCTCCACTTGGAGAAGAGGAAGAGACAGCACGTGATAAAAGACAGTGAGATGAGAATATTTATCCCCCTGGCTCCCTCCTTGACCATCCACTCTAGCTGGCTATGTCCTCAACTGGAGGTTACTGCTTCTCTCAAGGAGGGCTACTCTGCTTGGTTCTCATTCTAGATTGTGGTCCCCATGTACTCCACTTAGCCCTTTAGGCCTAGGGTTGCTAACGCTGCAATTGCTACTAAGTCCTGGGTTATTGCACTATCTCTCGCCACCCCCCCCAACACTCACAGCTTTGTAAATAAACATTCCTCGAATTATCCCATTTAGAATGCACTGCTATCTATGAACTGTTGTGACCCTGACTAGTATGCTTACTATGCAAGATAAAGATTTAGCTTTCTTACTCCCAACTTTCTTGCCCTACTACACTATACATACCCCCCCTCAACAGATGCTCTTCTTGTTTGTGTCCCCTCACTGTCTTGAAGCTTTAACCCCCAGCGTGTTGGTATTTGGGGAAGGGGTTTGGGGAAGGAGTTACAGTCAGATGAGGTCATGAGGATGGGGCCCTCATGATCGTATTATGGCCCTGTAAGAAGAGACACCAGAGTTTGCTTCCCTTCTCTCTCCACACTTGCACAAAGCAGATATATGAGCACACAGTGAGATGGCAGCTGCCAAGACAAGAGGCTACAGAATGAAAATTATCTGCTAACATCTTCATCTTGGGCTTCTAGCCTCCAGAACTGTAAGAAATACTCTCCTGTTGATTAAGCCATGCAGTCCGCGGTATTTTGTTATGGCACTCCGAGCTAAGACATTTCCCCTCCCCCACATCTGCCTTGTTTAGATGTATCATAATTTTTGGTTAAATCAATATTCTGTATTATAATAATCCTGTGAATACTATTTATCTGTGATCTTCTAACTCATTACAATTTCTCCCTAATATAATTTTTATTAGGTCAGTCATAAAAAGAGTGAAATCTTGCCGTTTGCAGTAACATGGATGGAGCTAGAGAGTATAAGGCTAAGTGAAATAAGTCAGAGAAAGACAAATACCACATGATCTCACTCATATGGAATTTAAGAAACAAGACAAATGAGCAAAGTAAGGGAGAGAGAGAGAGAAGCCAAGAAACAGACTCTTAACTATAGAGAACAAACTGATGGTTACATGGGGGGAGGTGGAAATAGGTGACAGGAATTAAGGAGGGCATTTGTCAAGATGAGCACTAGGTAATATATGGAATTGTTGAATCACTATGCTATACACCAGAAACTAATATAAAAGTATGTTAACTATACTGGAATAAAATCAAATAATAATAAATTATTTACTAGAGTTAATTGTCTTAGTTTTTGTTTGGTTAATTTTCTAGGCACCTCTCACTAATCCATCCCCAAACTGTCCACCAGAAGTGTAATTCTTTCAATATTTCAGATACATCAGAAAAACCCATAAATTCCATCTCTTTGTTAGAGGCATACCTCCCAAAGCCTTCCATTGCCTTGCTCCCTGGTCGACTGGTTCTCTAGACCTGCGGTCCTGCAACTTCCCATCTCCTGGATCTCCTGCTTTATTCCATGTGATGGAGCAGCTCTTCTGGTTTTTGTTGTTGTTGTTTTTGAGTAAAGAGAAGTTTATTAAGTGAAGATACAGAAAAAGCTCTCAAGAGTGAGAGGGGAGCACATCTTCCAGTTTCTTCCTGATATGATGTATGGGATATACATATTTTGAGACTTCAATGTTTAAAAAGGTTTTAATCCACCTTCACATTGGATTGCTGGATATAGAATTCTAGATTGGAAATAATTTTGATCAGAACTTCA
The DNA here is from genome assembly GCF_002007445.2 of Ailuropoda melanoleuca. NCBI lineage: Eukaryota > Metazoa > Chordata > Mammalia > Carnivora > Ursidae > Ailuropoda > Ailuropoda melanoleuca. The sequence continues at coordinate 88,288,008 of NC_048226.1, read as the reverse complement.
AAACTATTATGTTCCATTTGTCTTCTGGCTTCCAACATTAGCATTGAGATATCTGAAACGGTTCTGAAATGGGATCCTTTTTTAAAAAACTTAGTAGAGTTGTATATACAAATGAGTTATATAGTCATTGTGAATACAGACACACGATGTTACATTAGTTTAAGGTGTACAACATAGTGATTCTATACGTTATGCTGCGTGGACCACAAGTGTAGCCACCATCTGTCACCACACAACGCTATTACAATAAAACTATATTTGAAATGGGACCGTTTTTACTGAACTTCCCTTGACATACCTTGACCTTGCTGCTGGAAACTTTTAACATCTTTTTTTTGGTCCCTAGTGATCTGACGACAACAAAGTGTGATGACATCACACTTCCTTAATGCTATTAACTCCCAAATCTGTCTGTGGTGCCAGATGCACATAAAACTCAGAAACAAGAGGAAAAGAGGACCCTGTCTCCCTATATCCTACTCAGGAAAAACAAACACACCGGAGCCAAAACAGGTCCCCCCTTTAGAAAAATAGCAGGAGCGAAGGAAGGCATTCAACTTTATAAAGGTAAGAGAAAGAGCCAAAGCAGAGCTGTGTTAGTCATGATACCGGAGCTTTTGCTGCAATGAGAAGGAATCCCTCGATCACACTGACTTAGTACAAAAAAGTTTCTATTTCTGTCATGCAAAATCTGCTATGGATTGGGGCAACTCTCCAGGGCAGCTGCTCTCCTATATTGGCTCACTACTGCCAGCATCATCAATTTCGTAGAATTTCCATTTCAGCACATGTGAACCTCACTGCATTAGGAGAGGAGAACTGTCTAGTTGAGCACAGGCAATTAAGTACCTTTATTTGGAGGTGAAATATGTCAGGTTTCCATTCACTGTTCAAAGCAAGTCACACAGTTACCCCTAGCTTCAAGGGCATAGGAAAGAATAATCCTCTCTGGCCTTGAGACTTGGATACTATTGAAAAGTAGTAATTTATAGCACTGAAAATATAAAATTGTAAATAGAAAATCTGGCCTTAAACAAAGGACCTTTTTATTTTCATACTTCCAGTACCTCACTTGGTGGCTGGTACAGAGAAGGTGTCAATAGATGTTGAATTCAGATTGAGTCTGGGGATGATTTGATAAGTCTCTTTGAAAACATGTTCAAGAAAAGTCTGAATCGATGCCTTATTTTCTTTCCAAAACAAACAGGAACATTCACAATCCTTCCACTGACCTCCCTGCTGGGCTTACAGATAGAGTCATTTTTTTCAAAAATAGTTCTTGCAGCATCTAAATATTTGAAGCCTAAGAATTCGAGTTTTAAGTTTGCAAAGAAGTCATTTCATAGTCATACTGTTTATATTTGCTTTGATTAATATTCCTCCCCAACCTCAAATATGACGGGAAACCTGGAAAGGAAAAAATGTTATAAGATATTGCCCCAAAAGAGTCAGGTAGGTGTGTGTGTGCATGCATGTAAGTGTGTGTATTTGGTGTGCAGGTGCACTTTTTATGGTGAGTCTGGGACAGTCAGTTGTTGCCCATACTTTTTATGGTGAGTCTGGGACAGTCAGTTGTTGCCCATAGGTATGCTTAAGGACATAAATATGAGCTTCATGGAGGATGAAATTGAGCACAGGAGTTTTGTCCTCCAACTGATAGCCCCTCTCTTATATTTTCTGTCTTGCTTCCATGAGATACTGTTTCTTGACCTGTGATGGGCACTTTCCAATATGTAGGTGAAATCATTAGATGATGAAAGGTAGTATTAAATGACTGGGGTGGAGGAATGTAAAGGATCCAAAAGAGAGATTGTCCCTTCAGGGTTTATTTTGCATTTCTCAGGTGTTCTGTAGTTCCTTTCTTTAATAAAAGCTTTGTTTTTAAAAACAAATTATATACATTTACCATGAACAATTCAAGTAACAGATACAAGTGCAAAGGAGAGAGTAAAAAAAAAATCATCCAATATCCCAAGAATAATAATGACTAGTATTACACCAGGTGAACATTGTTCCAGGCATCTAATAATCTGAACAGAAAGAAGGACAATAAACACCACCAAACTGGTTTTCCTCCTACCTTGCTGGCTCCTCTGACTCTTTCAGTCTCTTGGAAATGAAGAGTCCCAGGTAAGCCCCAGACCCTCTCCTCATCTCCGTCCTTTATTGTTTTTTTTTTTTTTTAAGATTTTATTTATTGACAGAGAGAGAGGGAACACAAGCAGGCAGAGGGAGAGGAAGAAGCAGGCTCCCCACTGAGCAAGGAGCCCGATGCTGGGCTCGATCCCGGGACCCTAGGATCATGACCCAAGCTGAGGGCAGACACTTAGGACTGAGCCACCCAGGCGTCCTCCTCAACTCTGTCTTTACCCAATGGGAACCTGGCCAGTTCTATAGCTTTAAATGATACCTGGATGCTGATGGTTCCCACATTTGTATCTCCAGCTTTGTTCTTTGGAAACTGGACAGCTAGATTGCAAGGAGTTCGAATGCTGGGAAACACTGACACAAACATATTGAGAAAATAGAGATCTAGTTGGATTCTCTTTCTTCTAGCTCTAAAGCTACATGGGCTTCTGATACTTTAGATATACTGTTTACTGCTAACACTGCTTTATAATCTTACTGCCTTTTAAAATACCTATCATTTGGTGAGCACCTACTACATGTTAGGTATATATATTATCTCATTTTATCCTCATGATTCTTAGGGTAGATTTTAAGAAATAACAAGAAACTCAAAACCAAGACTTAGAAAGATAAACAACTTGTCCAATTGATACAGTTAGTAGGTGTTAGTGTTAGGATTTGAACTCCAGGGGATTCATGCCACTTCTGCATGCTATATGGCCTCCACTTGCATTTCAATGTAAATTTTACTATCAGTTTGACAATTTCATACACACACATACAGAGACACAACCCCAGCTGGAATTTTGACTTACACTGTGCTGAATTTATAGATTAATACAGAGAGAACAGACATCATATACTTCGCGTTCTCCAAACTTTAATTGGTATTTCTCTCCGTTTATTTAAGTCTTCTTTAATTTTTCTAATCAGCTTTCGTGCTTTTCATCGTGAAGCAGCAATCCATGTACCATAACTGATGGCGCTGGGGAGTTTCAGGGGTCAGAATCCTAAGGCCAGAACCTGAGGGATAAGTGCCAAAAGGGAACTACAAAAATGTGGGCAGAATAAACAATTAAAGGTCCCACTGAGTAAAGCAACAATTGAGGAATTTAAAAATGGACAGTAATAGCTGGGTGTATAACCTATCAGAACACGTACACAGCAAACAAACAGCCTTGTGCCCTGCCAGCAACAGAGATGCCAGGAACTCTGGAAGGTATTTGCATGATGTAATCCACTGTGGACTGCTGATTCAGCAGCAACTTTTCATAAGAAGGGGACTGTGATTGTTAACTGAGGCATGATGTCTATCATCTTTAAAAGTGAAGAGCAGGGCAGAGTGAATCCAAGCCCTGCTACTCTCCCTCTTCTGTAACTTTCTCCAACCTGCTGGCACTATCTCTTCGGCACCCTCACAATTTCCTCAGGACCATCCTCTTGCCACACATATGCACCTGCCTTATCCTATATTTCTTGATAGCTCTATACACAGAGACCAAGCCCTCCACTCTCTCCATCTCCGCCATTTACTCAGATTTGGTATGTTCAAACGTCCAGAGAAAGGGAATGGATAGGGCACCCAATTAGTACACACTAAATGTGTATTAAATGACAGATAGCTAGGTAGATATTTCTCAAATTAGGGTCCAAAGACATAATCCTAGAGATCTGAGAGGTTCACAGGAATTTGGATAATGAGAGTTAATATTTACTAAGCATTCACCATGTTCCAGGTATTGTTTGAAATGCTTTACATGTATTAACTCATTTAGTTTCACTATAGCCCTATAAAGCAGATGCCTTATCTCTATTTAACAGATGAACAAATTTAATAACATGCCTTTAGCCATCAAATGAGTGGCCATGAAAGGCTGAGTTATTAGCTCAAGGTTATAGAGCTAGTAAATGGAAGAGCGAGGACCCAAACCCAGGAAGTCTGGCTCCAGAGCTAATGATCTTAACCTCTTTACAATGCTGTCATCTGGGTCTTGATCGGGGCTGGATGGTCCAAGATGGCCCCGTACATGTACCTGGTAGTTAGCTGGGGTTACTGGCTATTGCCTCCTCCTCCATGTGGCCTTTCCAGCAGGATACTCCAGAATTCTATGTATGGCAGCTGAATTCCAAAGGGCAAATGTTATGTGGAGAATTACCTTGATGCAATGACAACCTCCAAGTACACAGACTGTACCATAGGTCACGGGACAGATGGGCTTATAAACCAAATGAAGACACCTGAATCACAATGTTTATGTGGTAGCTTTAGAACATGTTCCCAAATTCTTTGGCATTACTCCCATTGAATACTCTTGAATCTTGGCTGGCCTTAGTAGCTTGCTGGCAGCTAGTAGAGCACAGTAGAAGTGATGCTGCATGACTTTTTTTTTTTTTTTTAGATTTATTTATTTGAGAGAGAGAGAGCATGGGGGAGAGTCAGAGGGAGAGAGAATCTTCAAGCAGACTCCCCACCGAATGTGAAGCCTGACGCAGGGCTTGATCTTACCACTCTGAGATCAGGCCTGAGCTGAGACCTAGAGTTGGACGCTGAACTGACTGACCTACCCAGGTGCCCCTCTGTATGACTTCTTAGGATATGTCAGAAAAGGCCATGAGCCTGGTTCTTTTCAGACACCTGCTTTGAGGGAAGCCAGCTACCATGTGAGAAGTTCTGCCTTGCTGGAGGGGCTGAATGAAGGTACACTGGTTCACGGTCCCAGCTGAGCATGCAGCCAGCCAATAGCCAGCATCAGTCCTCAGCCACATGAATGTGCCATCTTGGGTATTCAGCCAGCAGCTGCAGTTAGTTGACATCTGATTGACATCTTATAAGAGACTCTAACAAAGAGCTGCCTAGCAAGAGGATAGACAAACAAGAGATGGATAGATAAACAAGCTTAGGGTAGCAAGGTGGAAGACCACACTACCTTAATTTTATTTTACACAATGTTCATATGTCCTAACCCCCCTGCTGTGCCAGTCTTCTCTGCAAGTGGTGTGGTTTTAAGGACCACAGAGGAAAGTAAGAGAGGGGGGCCCTGGAACCAACCTGTATCTGTTCTGTCAGAGAGATGAATGAGGAAGTGTGTCCGGTCATAACTGTAGCTGGCCATTAGATGGCTGAGTAGCTAGGGGTATATCTGCTTTTCTTGTACAGACTACATGAGGCCATATGGGACTATAATGGGTGTCACTAATAGGTGGCCAATTTAGGGATGACATAGTTGTTAGTCTAGAGGCAGTATAATCTCTACCTTATTAATATTTAAAGTTCACTTGGTCTATCTCTTTCTTTCTATCTAAAGGAGCCCTTTTATTTGTTCCATCCTTTTTATCTATGATCAACACAGATCCATTTATCCATTTATCCTAAGTGTAATGTCTCATAAACAAATTGTGTCTACTTTTTAGATTCTTATTTCCTATAGCAGACTTGAATAATCATAAATCACCATGCAAACACATTACAACAAGTCCCAACGAGCAAGCACTTAGATCAGGTTTGTGATGTCTCACTAATCGGCTAAAGCAAGTCATACGGCTAAGCCCACAGACAATGTGGGACAGGTCTACGCAAAGGAATGGATACTATAAGCCAGGATTCATTGGGACTATTCTAATAATCTACCACCAACCCACTTAGAAAATGGTTGAGCCAGTTGTCCAACTTTCAGCCTTCTGTTTCTGGAACCCACCCACAAAACTGGTGTCCTAAAGACTGTGAGGAATGGGTTCTTAGTGAGTAGCTTTTCCAAACCTCACTTCCCTGCTCCAAGCCCAATGAGTCAGAATCCCTTGTGGGTAAGAGATATAGGACAGAAGGTAGTGGTAATCCCAAGAATTTGAGACTTTAAGAACTGCAGAGGATTCCAATAGGCACTGGGGAAGTAGAGGGTTCAAAAACAAGAAAGACACAAGTCTTTACGCCCAACTTCATTTCCAAGAGTACGTTCTTTCCCCCCCTTCCCCGGCCCCAAGTAATCTCTACACCCAAGCTGGGGCTCCAACTCACCACCCCAAGATCAGGAGTCACGTGCTCTTCTAACTGAGCCAGCCAGGTACCCCCCACACAGCACATTCTTAACTGCCATTATTACACTAGAGAGGCTGCCTTGAAATTAAAAAAAAAATGCTTTTCATGGTTAAGTTAGAGCAGTAGTTCTCAAACTTGTGCGCATCAATATTAACTGGAGGGCTTGTTAAAACACAGATGACTGGGCCCAAACCGCAGTTTCTGATTCAAGGGGTCTAGAGCAAAGTACGCCAATTTGCATGCTTAACAAGCTCTGCTGCCCAGGAACCACACTTTGAGAACCGCTGAGTTAGCGCAATAGAATGATTTAGTGGTAACATTCCTCCCCCGACTAACATTTATATATTGCACTTAGGATTAGAGCGCATTCACAAGGTCTTGGGCTGGTGAGGCAGCGGATAAGATAAGGGTACGATTTAGATCTCGATTGTGCTTGAGCAGATTTACTCTCTAAGTGGATCTACTCTCTAAGGCAGGAAGCCTAAGTGTCATTAGGTTCAGATAAAGTGGAGATCTCCTTCCTGAGGAGGAGATGAAGGAAAGATTGGAGTAGGAGACCCTTCGACCTTGGCCCTGAAAGAGGTCCAGGACCTGGACACGTGGAAACAGTGTAGAATCACTAAATTCTTTTCGCCTTGGCAAAGAGAAAAGCAAAAAACAAAAACAAACCTTTGCAAAAACCCGGAAAAGGTGACATTCTTGCCTCCCACTCCAGCATTAACGGTCTGCACGCTGCTGGCATCAGAACGAGGAAGATTATTTTCGGTGTCAAGGCCTCAGTCCCAAACCCCTGGCTTCGCCCTCCCTTCGGAGCTCCCAGAGCGGGTGCGTCAAAGACCGGAGTGCCTGGCCGAGGCCACGGTGGGCGCTTCAATCTCCAAAAGCCTGAGCAGGACACTGCCCCCGGCGAGGTTCCGAGCGGTGGCGAGGCCCGTGCGGGGCGAAGGGGCCGCACGCTGGGGCACTGTTCGGAACAAGCCCCAGGTTTAGGCCTGGCGCTTGGGCGGAGCGGTGGCAACGACACTACCGCCGAGCAAGAAGTTCAGAGCTGCTTTTCCCGGTTCCCTGCATTGTACTTAAAGGTGGCGCCAGCACTGCCGATGCTCGCCGTCCATTCCTCCACCATCACGTACTGGAGGGGGCGGGGACTCATGTGCATGCTCCTATCTCCCGCGGGTGCACCTCCCGGGAGCTCGCGGACTGCGCTTGCGCGGCCCCGCCCCGTCCCTTCGCCCCGCCCCGTTAGCCCCTATACGGCCGCTAGGGGTAGCGGCGGCGGCTGCGGCCTGAGAGCGCTGCCGCTTTGAGGGCGCGGGAGCCCTACCGAGCGCCGAGGAGGGCAGGCGAAAGGGTGGGAAAGCCAGCAGGAGCGGAGGGCGGCGCCGAAGGAGGGCGGCGCGTGGCTGACTCATCCCTCTGGAAGATCAAACTGACAGAGACAAACCCTAGCCAAACCCGCCCGCCCGCACCGCCTCTCCTCAGCCGGGAGGCGCCCGCCCGCACCGCCCACCCGCCCTCTCCCGGCCCGGCCGCCTCACAGAAAGTTTTTCTCGTCCGAGGGACCGAAGACGTCGCGGGCCTTTCGGAAGGGAAGAGGGGCAGAAAAGGAGGCGATCGCCGCGCGGGCCCGGGGAAGTGCATGGTGCCCGGTGCCTCGGCTGCCAGTCAGGAGGACATCGGGGCGGGGTCCAGCCGAGCCTAGGTCCTTTTTCCTCCTGCCTCGCCAGAAATCGCCCTCCCGGACTGCCGCGGGGGTCCCCGCTCCTCAGCCCGCCATGTCCCGG